>NC_090725.1:14956065-15001065 GCF_036898095.1 Palaemon carinicauda | reverse complement strand
ACTTGAATAATACCCGAGCCTTGAGAAATTATATAACTTCCAGACGGCAATTAATAAAAACACTGAATATCAAAAGGTCTCTTACGTACACTCAAAACAAACTGGGTAATTATTATCATTAAATATTCAAACAACCTTTTACTTCGATTCTTAAACAGGGATACGAGAGAGCTCTGTAAGAAATAATATACACTACAAAAATAAATATATTCTAAAAAAAATTTCAACATTGATACGGAAAATTATTACCAAAATGAATCACTCAAAATATTAAATCTGAACAAAACCTTAGACTAAGGCATGAAAATATTACACTCTGATTATTATATAATCACTGGAAATTAAATTTTACACAAATATTTAATCTTGATAAATAATGAAAATAGTTAACACTAACACACTAATGAATAAACTCTTATTGAAATCTTGTAAATGTTAAGAACAAGACAAGCTGCAACAAGAGTCAAAGAAGCAGCAGCAGATGCAGACATTATTATTATTATTATTATTATTATTATTATTATTATTATTATTATTATTATTATTATTATTATTATTATTATTATCTAAGCTACACCCTAGTTGGAAAAGCAATATGCTATAAGCCCAAGGGCTCGAACAGTGAAAAATAACCCAGTGAGGAAAGGAAATAAGTAAATAGATAAACGATGTAAGAAGTAATGAACAATTAAAATAAAATATTTTAAAAACACTAACAACATTAAAACAGATATTTCATATATAAACTATAAAAGACTTATGTCAGCCTGTTCAAAATAAAAACATTTGCTGCAAGGTTGAACATTTGAAGTTCTACTGATTAAACTACCCGATTAGGAAGATCACTCCACAACTTAGTCACAACTGGAATAACACTTTTAGAATACTGTGTAGTATTGAGCTCATGTTGGAGATTTTAATACTACAGGCTGCAATAGAGCTGTAACAGAATAAATATGTTTTAGTGTAGGGAACTAAGGCAGCTTTACTTATTTTTCTGATACAGCTTTGTTGAGATGACAATCGTGTCTACTTATTCAAGCAAGCAAGGGTAACCGAACCAAATAATATAAAGTGTATAACATCAGACAGGTCTAGCATAGCCAAGCAGCAAAATCGTATTCCAATCTTTTCTTTCTGCATGACCTGGCAGGATGTGATACAACTTCAGGTCTTTACAGACAAAGGAAACCAGGACGCATACAACCTGCTTCTTGGGTCTTCAGAATTGAAAACGTGTTTGAAAGTCTTCAATGACCCACCTTGCTTGCAATCTGATGCTAAGTGTGCTTGGAAAGAGTTCATGCTGTTGTACAGATTTCACTATTGCAAAATGACTTATACAAATCAAACTCCAACTTCAATCAATTGCACCAAGATCAGCAGCAGCAAAAGCATATTTTTTGTGTGTCTATCATCAGGAGTAACATTGGTTAGGTTGTGACTTGTTCCAGGTGATTAGTGTTGCATTTTGGTGAATGAAGAGTTACATCCATTTCAAACTCATAAGCCTCCGACCCCTACTAGTTCTTTGAATCTGATAACAAACATATGTAAGGGTAGTTATAAACGACGACGTGATTTTTTTTTTTTTTGTACGTTGGTTGCTGCAGTAGTTCTGAAAGACCAGATGCAAGTGAAAAACCAAACATCAGTGAAGGGCAAATTGATTGATAGCTTTTGGATATTTAGTTCTGATATCTTTCTGAAGAACCCAATCCAAGTGACACTGATTTGCAATTCTCTTATGAATAAATAAATTAAGAAATACATCACTTTGAATTAAGTTGCAAAAGGTAAACAATATTCGCATGTCTTTAAAAGTATCATTTATTATTTTGTGATTTGTTTCCTGTATTATTTTGAGAACATTATATTATACAGCCCAAGAACGTTTATAACCTTTCTACGGTATGAGAACATGTGACCGTTACTTAAAACCCACACATGGGACAGATGAGGACTTTTGTCATTCTTTCAGGTTCAATTAAGCAACTAAAATAGGATCCAATGTGCCTGGACTAATTTGAGGAAGAGGCTGTCTTCATTAACTACTCTATTGAGTGCAGCAGGTAATTGCCCATTAACTTTCACAGTTAGCAGACGAGCTTGCACGTGTATCAAAAATACCTATATGAAAAATACACTAATATTAGGTATTTATTTATAAGTTAATTATGATACACAACTTCTTGTTTTTTATATGTGTGACATATTGTGTACGTGAAAACAAATTGCTTTAGGAACTCATCTTCGTATGTACGAGTTGTTCCAAAACCTTTATATATACCCGTATGTTGATCTATGAGTAGATATCTATCGTTTTATGTCGTGTTCGATCTTAATTTATTTATTTTTATAAACACTCATCATGTTTGTATTTCCTGTGAGATTTTTTTTCTTTATTTAATATTTGCTTTTCCTACTGTCTTCATGTCATGTTCGCTTCTCATAAAAAAAATTTCAAACCTGTTCCTACCTCTTATTCCTTCCCTTTCCCCTCTCCATTTGGCTATCTCTTTCTCTCTTCCTATTTCCCTTTTACCACTTTTCCATTCCCAGTTCCCTAATTTCGGTTTTTCTCCTTTCGCTCTTCTCTTGAGCATGCATGATAAGATATCTATCGTTTTATGTCGTGTTCGATCTTAATTTATTTCTTTTTATACACACTCATCATGTTTGCATTTCCTATGAGATTTTTTTTCTTTATTTAATATTTACTTTTCCTACGGTCTTAATGTCATGTTCGCTTCTCATAAAAAAAAATTTCAAACCTGTTCCTACCTCTTATTCCTTCCCTTTCTCCTCTCCATTTGGCTATATCTTTCTTTCTTCCTATCTCCCTTCTACCACTTTTACATTGCCAGTTCCCTAATTTCGGTTTTTCTCCTTTCGCTCTTCTCTTGAGCATGCATGATAAGATTCCCTCCCCAAAGGAGTTATATCGTCTTCTTTTCCCGTCGCTTGAGGCGTACCTCCTATTCCTTCTCCCACACCACTTCCTTCTTCAATAATCTCTAGCAATCTTCTCTTTCCCTCAAAGAGGCACTACATTGCACAGTTACTGTATTACAGCATATTGGATTACAGCGTGTTGCAGTCTTTTTTATGTCAGAGTTCCTTCGTTGATTGCTTATCACGTAAACAGACTTCTTGATGGCAATATTTTCTCTTTCGGTTTCTTCGTCGTAGGTGGGAGTTGATTTGAAGAGAAATTACTAATATGAACCTCTAGATTACAAGGGAGAGAGAGAGAGAGAGAGAGAGAGAGGGAGAGAGAGAGAGAGAGAGAGAGAGAGAGAGAGAGAGAGAGAGAGAGAGAGAGATAAAACAATGTAATTGACCTTCAGTTAATACATTTTATCTCTCTCTCAATCAGTAATGTACCAACCGTGTGTCACACAATTGTACATAATTCCTTTTGCATATATTATGCTTGTATCTTCGCTCTTCCCTCGCACTAAACGAACATGAAAATTCATGTCTGCTGTTTCCTCTGTAACATTGTCTGTCTTGTTAACTTGTTATGTCCTGTTGCCTTGAGGTTTTGTATATAAAGGAGAGTGTTCTATAACAATATAACTCAGTTGATTGCATCCTGCCTTTGAGTTCACAATCCTCACTCGGCACCGTCACATTGGTGACCCTGGAAGTCGACTCGCTCCCATTGCCTTCCACCCCCACCTCCCTCGCCCCTCCATCGTTGGTACTATGACGGAGACGGACTCTACTACAGCAGTTGGCGCTGCGGCCGCCCCATTGAAACTTTCACCGTTCGCCACCGGAGAGGCGTTTGCTTGGTTTCAGCCCGCAAAAGTTCACTTTCGTATCAGGGGCGTGACTCGCTCAACCACCAAAGCGGATTATGTTCTCGCGGCGATACCCGAGGACACCTTCCCAGAAATATCCGACTGGCTTTGTGAACAAGGAGACACCCCAATAGCGTATGACGCCCTCAAAACATACCTTCTGCAGCAGTACTCGCCATCACCAGCCGCCCGTATAGCAAAGCTTTTTCAGCTCTTGCAACAACCGTTGGGGGACCAAAGGGCTTCGCTTGCCCTCAGGGAAATGACCAGTATCGCTCTCCTTCAACCTGCCGCAGACGGCTCTCCTCGTGAGGTGAACCTACTTCGTGCCCTTTGGATACGCCGTTTACCCGAACCTGTATGCGCTGCCATACCCGATGTCGATAGTTTACCCATAAAGGACTTGATGACCAAAGCCCATGCCCTTATGGACCGCCACTTCAAGACCTCCATCAACGCCTCCACCCCTACCGACGAGGATGCCTATTCAACGTCAACCGAAGCTGACATGAATGCCGTAGGACATACACGCCTACCCTGTGACGTGCCGAAGCGGCGACAAAGCCGCCCACCCCCCACCAATCGCTCATGCCCCAACGAATGACTTCTACAGCCACTTACTACCTCCCATCCGCCGCAGTTTTGCTACTACCACTTCAGATTCAGGGCAACCGCGAAGAAATGTGCCAAGGATTGTCAGTGGCCAAAAATCGTGTAAGTAGGCCATCACTTGTGGCGGTGGCCTCCCATGTTTCTAATCTTTTCTATTTACAGGATGCAGGAACGGGCGTGCGGTTTTTGGTAGACACGGGTGCTTGTCGTTCTCTTTTGCCAAGGAAACTCTTCAAGGCACGACGTAGTCTGTCTACATCTGCCGACGTCCGCTTGGTAGCTGCCAACGGATCTGCGATACCCACCTACAGTTACGAGAACCTCACATTATCGTTCGGAAACGGTAAATTCAATTGGAAGTTTCTCGTTGCTGACGTCACAATGCCAATCCTCGGTGCGGATTTCCTCTCTCATTTCCACCTTCTGGTGGATGTCGCCCACCGACGATTGGTCAACGCAGACTCGTACTTGTCGACACCTCTTCAACCCGCCCCCTCTAACTTCGCTCTCCACATCAGCGCACCCACGGATGCCTACGCCCACCTCCTCACGTCGTACCCGGAAGTTTTCCGTCCAGAACTTCGCCAAACGCCCACGGTTCCTGCCAAGCACGGTATTTATCACCATATCAAGACGGCGGGACCTCCAGTCTTCTCAAAATTCAGACATCTGGCACCGGAACGATTGGCAGCCGCCAAACAGACGTTCGCCGAAATGGAGAAAATGGGCCTTTGCCAAAAGGCCTCCAGCCCATGGTCGTCACCCTTACACATCGTTCTGAAGAAAGACGGCTCCCTCCGTCCGTGCGGGGATTACAGGCGCCTGAACATGCAAACAGAACCGGATCACTACCCCCTCCCAAACATTGCCGATGTGACCTCCTACCTGCACAAAGCGAAGGTTTTCTCTACGCTCGACCACCTGAAGGGGTATTATCAGGTACCTATGAACCCAGAAGACATCCCCAAGACCGCCATCACCACTCCATTTGGTACATACACCTTCAATTACTCATGTTTTAGCCTTCGTAATGTTGGGGCAACATTTCAACGTCTCATGGATGGCATCTTAGGGGACCTCCCTTTCTGTGTATGTTATGTGGACGACATACTTGTGTTCTCTTCCTCATAAGAGGAACACCTCCGTCACCTGTGCATCATGCTCGACCGCCTGCAACAAAACGGTCTTGTAGTCCGGTACGACAAGTGTACCTTTGGCGCCAACGAAGAGTCGTTTTTAGAGCACCGTATCACTCCTGAAGGAGTCGTTCCCCTCCCAGAGAAGGTAGCAGTCGTTCAGAATTTCCCCGCGCCCTCGACCGTCAAAGCTCTGCAGGAATTCTTGGGCATGATCAACTATTATCATCGTTTTCTGCCAGCCATTGCAGCCACTGATTTATTCATTGGTTTGCCTACTGTTTATATCTTTAATGTCACCTATTCTATAATCATTTGAATTTCTACATCTCGAAAATTTTAATAGACTAATGATGTGAAACGAAGTGTCATTAATGGCATTTATACTGTTTTCAAAATCATTAATACCTTGTTATTCTTCTTTTTTCTACAGTCCTATACTGCAATTGCTGGCCAACCTCAATAACGTGTAGACCTTGTGTCTGGAGATGAATCTTATGTCATCCCAGCCATCCAGGAAAAGACACTTAAGAAGAAGCTGCTGCCTGAGTTCGAACGTCAGCAAAGCGAAGTTTCGTCCTTGAAAAGCTAAATATTTGATTAAGTTTCTTTGAAGTTTAAATTATATATATTTGGCATTGAAAAACTATTGTTAAATACATATTGTAGTGACCAAATAACTTTTCATTATCTATAAGTATTGAATTTGTCATTTGATTCAAAATATTTATATGCTACATGAATGCAACTATTATTGTTCTGTATGACTAATGAAACATTCTATTGTTTCGGGTCCTTTAACATGTGGAGGTACCCAAGGAAGCTGTCTTGAATAAGATAGAGAGCAACTCTATTGAGGCGTATTGGAACCTCCACCTAAAAAAACTTGTCAAGGACTGTGGGAAAGTATTCCCTAACACTGGAGAAAATTTTCTGGAATTAGAACACAATGCAGGGAGAACCTTGCCTCCACCCATTCCTCAACCATCGACGTCATTCGCGGCACCTGAACAAATATACCAACCAACGAGGCAACAACTGCAAGTTGTACAGTATATGTTCAAAGCACACATCGTTGATCAACGCTAGTTCACAGTCCAGTTGTAGTACAGTCTCCTGGACATCCACCCCAATATTTGCAATATATGAGTCTTCCTAGTTTCAGAATTTTATAAATCATCCTTCAGACTACTGTATTAATTATCCTATTCTTCGTCGCAACATTTTACTAGTCTTGGTGGGCATAATAATGACTGTTTGATATGTGTAGCTGCTTTATTTATAGACCTCTCTACTGTATAAATATTTTCAGATGACTAACATCATTACCAGCAATAGAAAGCACAAGCGACTGAATACAAAAATAAGCACCAAGTATAAACGTATACAAGAATCCTCTCTTAATAGTTATACTCTTCTTGAGGCTTAAGGTAGCATATAAAAGATTTAATAATGAGGTATACATGCAACAGTTCCTAAAATCACTTACATAATTAAAATCATACACGACGGGAAGCAATGAGATTGCATGATGTGTAGTGCTACAGTGTTACATGAGCTTTACATATACTTTCCGATTCCTTAAAAGTCAGATACATAACATTCTCCTACCCTTTACTTGAAAGGGTATTAAAAACTTTTACAAATCCAATTTTTCAGAAAGCTTCGCTCTATTTATCATATTGGGACATATTCTAACATCATTCTGAATTGGTGAGAAAACAGAATCTGAATCTAAATTTGTTGGCTGGACATCTTGATGAACAAATGGTACATCTGGTGTAACTAATTCTGGAGTTTTGTTTGGCTTAAAAATCTGTTTGACCTACTTGATTCAAGATTGGTGGTTGCAATAGATCAGCGTAACGTTTTACAATATTTTCACCAAATTGTACATCATAATGTAAGTTTCCTATCCTTCTAACAATCTCCCGTTATCAATTTCTCTGAGGTATTGTATAATTTCCCCATGACATGAGATGACGGGGTAAAATGTCTTACTTTTGGAAGATTTTCCACTTAGCTCATAAATTTTCTAGTCTAATTGACTTGGCAAACTGGGATACATCATATCTAACTTACTCTAATCCCTTTGCACATCAGCAAATTTGATGGTGTCACCCATGTGGTGTTGTGTACAGTTGTTGCATAGGACAAGAGGAGCCTTGAGACATGAGAAAATATATTACCTGAAATTGCTTACCTACACTTCTTATTATGGTTAAAGGTATAAACATAACTTTCTGCTTCTTCATTTTTAGATGGATGATAAGTTGCAGAAAATATATTCTACTTACACGTTTTGGGGAATATATTGTACTTACACGTTGTGGGGCCACTGAAAACAATTTACCCATTTCTTCCCAGCTTACCCAAACCTGTACATGCTGCCATCTCCGATGTTCATATTTTGTTCATGAAGGACCTGATAACCAAAGTCGACGCCCTTATGGTCAGCAACCCCGTGATAAGCCGGAGTGGCAACAAAGCTGCCCATCACCCACATATACCACCCCTTGCTTACGCCCAAACCAACGACCTCTCCAGCCACTTATTGATGCCCATCAGCCACAGTTACACTCCAAATTCGGGGCTGCTACAAAGAAATGTACGAATGGTTGTCAGTAACCAAAAAGCGTGTAAGTAGGCCTTCGCTTACAGTGGTGGACTCCCCTGTCACTAATCTTTTCTTTTCACGTGATTCAGTTACCAGCATGCAATTTTGGTAGACACAGATGTTTGCCGTTTTCTTCTGCCAAGGCCACTATTTGGGACAACATAGTCTAAGTCTGCGGACGTCTGTCTGGTAGCTGCCAACGGATCTGCGATACCCACCGACAGTTATGGAACCCTCACATTATTGTTTAGAAGCACCAAATATATTTGGATGTTTCTTGGTGCTGACGTCACATTGCCAATGCTCGGTGCAGATTTCCTCTCCCATTTCCACCTCCTGGTTGCTGTAGCTCACCAATGGTTAGTCAACGTGGATTCTTACTCTTCGACCCCTCTCCAGCCCGCCCCCCAACCCATGGGTGCCTACGCCCACCTCCTCATGTCGTACCTGGAAGTTTTCTGTCCATAACTTCATCAAACGCCCAACGTTCTCATCAAACATGGTATTTATCACCATATAAAGATTCAGGAATCTGGCACCGGATCGTTTGGCTGTCTCTAAACAAGCATTTGCCAAAATGATAGGAATGGCCTTTGCTACAAGGCCTCAAGTCCATGGTCATCACCCTTAGGCATTGTTCTAAAGAAAGACGGATCTCTTGTCCATCTGGGGATTACAGGCGCCTGAGTGGCTGTTTGAAGAGAGAACCGAATCACTACCCCCTCCCAAACATTGCTGACGTAACCCCCTACTTGCACAATGCAAAGGTTTTCTTAATGCTCAACCTCCTGAAGGGGCATTATCAGGTACCCATGAACCCAGAAAACATCCTCAAGACAGCCATCCCCAGCCCATTTGGTACATACACCTGCAATTACTCCTGTCCATTGGCTTTCTTCAGTTGAAAACTGTCCAAAGTGGAATCCATTTACTCTACCCTCGACCGTGAATTCCTGGCGGTGCACTTGGCTGTCCGTTACTTTTGCCACTTCTTAAAAGGTACGCCCTTCGTCATTCGCACAAACCACATGCCTCTAGTGCACGCCTTCACCTGACAGCCCGACACCTGGTCCGCGCGACAACGCCAACATTTCTCCGCCATGGCTGAATACAATTGTACCCTTCAGCACATCCCTGGGAAAATAAATCCCATTGCCGATACCTTTCAAGAAATACATTGGCCACCATTCACCTGGGATTGGATTACAAAGCCTTGGCAGAGGCCCTAATTAAATAATCCTGAATACTAAGCATGAAGGACATCCTGCACATACCTTTGTTGGAGGGCGTCCCTCGATGACTCCAACTCCACCCTCCTCTGTGACGTCAGTAATGATAGACCTAGACCGTGGATACCTGCTACCAAGCGCCAACAGGGGTTTGATATCATTCATAGTCGTTCAGATCCCTTGTACCATTCTACTACAGAGCTACTGAAGACGAAGTTCATGGCATTACTAAGGATGAAAAGGATTGGGTCTGCGCCTGTACTTCATGCCAAACCTCAAAAGTACATTGACACATGGATTCAGGAGTGAGCACCTTTTCTCAACATCAGTGGTCCTTAGCTCACATTCACGTCGATGTTGTAGGTCCCCTACCCACATCACAGGGACATCGTTACCTATTTACCGTTATCGACCGCTGCACTTATTCAAATGGAAACTGCAACCTCTGCCTCGTGTACATTTGTCTTAATCTCAGGATGGATAGCGAGATTTGGAATCACTGAGCTTATTACTTCTGACAAGGGTACCCCTTTCCCCTCTTAATTGTGGACATCATTGGTGAATCTCCTGGGAATTACCCTTCATCAGACAACTGTATACCACCCCTTCTGCCAACGGAATGGTTGAATGTTTTCACAGCACTCTCGAAGCAGCTTTGATATTCTGCTGCAAGGACTGTTTTACCCAGCTTCCCTGGGTCTTCCTGGGACTTAGGACAACTCCTAAAAACACCCTGGATGTCTTAGCTGCTGAAATGGTGTATGGTGACCCGTTGATCGTCCCTGCCGATTTTTTCCGTCTGCAAATGCTTTGACAATCTCCACTGCCTATGTCATGTTGTGGGAAATTTTACTCCATGGCACAAGACTTACAAGACCCCAACTAAACAATACATACCGACAGACCTGCACTTGGCAACACATGTTTTCCTGTGCAACGACATTAGCAAGCCACCACTAACACCTTCTTACGCGGGCCCTTTCCTTGTAATCCAACATACGCCGAACGCATTCCTATTTAACATACATGGCAAAGAAGACTGGGTCTCCATTGATTGCCTAAAACCTGCATATCTCCTGCCAGATGACCCGCCTTCAATATGCCTCTCAAGAGCAGGGCTTCCTATTTCACATGTATGTCCTTTTTAGGAGGGGGAGGAGGCATGTACCGCATGTGTTTCTCATGCATTCGTATATTGTAATATTATTTTCTTTTTATTGTTTATCTTGTTCTACACGTCTCTGTTAACAGAACTGGTTTAACCCTGTCTGATCTTGAATTGATCTGTTTGAATTTTTGCGACCTTCTTCCACTGAAACTGTTGTTATAAAAGCTCACTGTCTGTTGGAATAAATTTAGTTGCATTCGCCTCATCACTCAGTTATCAACTAACTGGGGCCTCGTACAATAAGCTGTATACCATTTACATTACAAACTCTTTAAACTCTTTTGAAAGGAACTGTGAACCATTGTCTGTCGCGACCTCTTCTGGCAGAGCATATGTTGCAAAAACTGGCATGAGTACTTGTACAGTTGCATTTGATGTTGTTGACTGCATAGAAATTACTTCTGGCAAATTTAATGGATGCGTTCACTTCTAACAAGTACAAATGACCTAAATATGGACCTGACCTACAATCTACTGTATGTACAATCGTCGCCACGCACACCTGGGTAACTCCCATGGGCGCATTCTTATTGTTTTGGGGATGTTTTACTGCCTAACACACTTCATATAATTTTTAACTAACACTTCAATATCACTATCTACAATTGATCATCACAACAAAAGTCCTGGTAATTGACTTAGACCTGACTACACACTGGTGATCAGCATGTATTTCAGATAAAACCTTCCTCGTGAACCTCACAATATAACTTTATGCTACATTCAACTCATTCCAAATTACTTTATTCATTTTAAACATTTCTTCTTTTGCATATAAGTACCATCCTGTAACACTTTTGCAAGTACTTGGTCTTTCTTTGCATACTGAACAATATTCTTTTCTGTACTTGATAAGTTATATGCCAAACTCAAAATAATACTGTCATCACATTCTTTTGGAGCTTTCTCTACTGGTAATCTACATATAGCATCTGCACTGCCCTTCTTTGATGCAAGTCTATATTCAATATCATAATCATAGGCTGCTAATGTTATAGTACAACATTGAAGTCTTTTTACTACTTACGCAGGTAAATATTATTTTGTGCCTAATATTGCTAATAAAGGTTTATGGTCTGTAACCAATGTGAACTTTTTTCTACCATAAAGATACATTTATGAAATTTCTTATCTCAATATATTAACGTTCAACCTTTCTTTTCTATTTGAAAGTAATTTCTTTCCTGTTCCGCCTCGCTTTACATGTGCTAGGACTGCTCCTAAACCTGTTTGATGCATCGCATACCAATTAAATTGGTAAATCCATTTGATAATTCTTCCAAAAAATCCTTTACAATATTTTGTCCCATTCCACTCTGCATCCTTATTTACCATGTCATACAATGCATGTGGATTGTTGACATATTCTGAGTGAAATTCCTATGAAATGTTACTAAAACTAAAAATGACTGCAATTCCATGAAAATTCTGATACCTTTGTTAATTGTACTGCTCAAATTTTTCCTTGGTCTCATGAATACCATTTCCAATAATAACAAATCCTAAGTATTCCAATAGATCAACTTATAAAATACACTTGCCCTTTTTTACTTTAATATTATGTTCGTTCAACTTTTTTATTATTGCCCACAATCTCTATTTATGCTCTCTGTATCTTTACCAGAGACTAGAATATGAGAGTGCCATAGCCTCTGTACTATGGTCTTTCACTGTCGTTGGGTAGAGTTCTCTTGCTTTAAAGTACACTCGGGCGCACTATTCTACCTTATTTCTTTTCCTCTTTTTTTTTTTTTTTTTTTTTTTTTTTTTTTTTTAAGTTTTTATAGTTTATATATGAATATTTATTTGTATTGTTGTTATTCTTATTAAAATATTTAATTTTAATTTTCAATTACTTTTCTTCTAATTTCCTTATTTTCTTTCCACACTGGGCTATTTTCCCTGTTGGAGTCCTCGGACTTATAGCATTTTGCTTTTCCAACTAGGGTTGTAGCATAGCAAGAAATAATAATAATAATAATAATAATAATAATAATAACAATAATAATTATAATAATACTCCTGTCATACCTGTAAAATTTTATCCAGTTTGTTGCAGGAGTGCTGGACTGCTAACTATTCTATAACGTATTCTCTTTAGTCAACACAAACCTTAATTTGTATTTACTACGCATAATTCTTGTGAATTTTTCTGTATGGAAGGCTGTTGGAATTCCTGTCTAAGATCCGATTTAAAAAATACAGTACATCCTGACATAGATGCAGACATGTCTTTAGGATTTGGCAATGGATGTTGAGCTACCCGAAGCTGTACATTTAAAGAAAAAAAAGTAAACAAAAGTATTGAGATAAACTAAGGTATGATTATGAAAGTTATCATATTTCTAAAGCGAAAAATAATAAGCATTATAGGGTTTGAAAAGATGATAAATTTACGAAGTCAACTCGTGTTTTTCTAAAGAACGTAACTGCGATGTATTTCGGCTAATAAGCTCCACTATCAGATTTAACCTCGTTCATGCCGTGAACAGCCTCACTCAAAATAAGAAACCAAAGAACGCGAAAGGAAGTAGCATTGAGCTTCAGAGCAATACATATTATTCTTAGACTAGGATTTAACGTTTTAACTACTATAAATCTTATCAAGTCTTCCGTATTTAAGAATATTTATTTTAAGATAAGTTTTTTGCTACCTGCTTACAAATTATGCCTAAACTGGAAAATGTTATGTAAATGATTATAGAAAGTCTATAAGGTTAATTAACGGAAGACCAGCTATAAGATTTATTTAAACAACAGGACAAAACTACTATTTTGTTTCAATTCCATCATTAAGCTAATCTTTTCTTGCTTTTCACTATTAGGTTTGTTTTAAGTTTGGGTCGGCTTGCAAGCACCCAAGGTTCCTTTCCAATGAATACGTTTGTAATACGAAATATAAAATCTTTCCATGTAAATATAAAAATCTTACTCATTTTATGAGCGCAGTACAAAACAAAATCACATGTGTTTGCATAATGAATATGGCGAAGGGCGCTGAAGTAATAGTAAGGAAGCCGTATGTGAAATTCTTGGATGGGGTCCTGAGTCACCAGAGAGTATTTTCTAGTATAGGATGATGAGTAGAAAAGTTAAAAACAAAAGCAAAGGAAAATTTCATCATAGAGAAATGAAGAGATCTTCAAGACTAAATCTTATGCATTTTAATAAGTGGTAAGTTAATCCAAAATTAAGCAGGTGGGATGAGAAAACACTGGAAATACACGGGTAAGCCTGAGCAACCTTGTTCTGGAAGATATTGTCCTACAATGAAGTAAATGCGCAAAAAATCCCTAATGATCAAATGGGTAAGGATGCAAATGATGACACACAATCTGCAAAGGGCTTTGCACTGATAACGTGGTTATCTATAGATATTCAGGATGGATGTGAGAGTAATGCACGTGGAAGTGGCTGTTGAAGGCACAAAGAAGGCAATGAAGAATGTGTGCTGCATATTTGGAAAGATTCTGTGTCTGGTCAGAAGACGCAGGAAAATAGAAAAAAGGACATTCAATAGATTGAAGAATGAAGAGCCTAAACCCGTTAATGGGATTATAACTGTATGAGATATTGCGATTAAGAGTTAAGTTTGTTTGGATGAAGGCGATAACCCAAAAAGGATGGTGTAAGATGTGCATTAATAGGGACGAAAAAATTTAAGGAACGACACACTCTATGTGCCTGCAATCAGATCTATATCCCAGAGCAAGTCTAAGACCATAATATTCTAGTGTTTTTTGATAGCTGCCTCACTTTATCAAACACAATCGGACACTAAGGATTTCCTACCGGGTGACCACCAGACAAACATTTAAAAGGTCAAAGGTTTGACATTTTCCATATAATGCAGTATCAGTATATATATATATATATATATATATATATATATATATATATATATATATATATATATATCTATATAAAGGGCATATGGTCAAGGCATCTCACAGAGAATTTCAATGCAATGGCTTCATCGCTGGGAGATGATGATAGGTGACTTCAAGCCATCTCATTTTGATGGTAAACAATCGTCTCATCGGAGCCAAACATCCATGTGTAATAAATCCGCTTTACATCTCCATGTCTCTCCGCCCTAGATACACTCAGCAATGGCCGACTAACAACTCGGAACCTAATTTTCTGCTTACACAAGAATACTCACTTCTCTGACCGAGTTTGCAAGATGAAAGCGTAAACACCCCAAGAGAGAGAGAGAGAGAGAGAGAGAGAGAGAGAGAGAGAGAGAGAGAGAGAGGTTCCTTAAAATAAAACTGAAATCGATATTTCTAAAACATTTTCTTTTATTCTCATGTATATAAAAAAGTGTCTCGAAATGGTGGGGAAGAGAGGATGTGTGTACCAGAATGACTGGCAGTGTGGGCGAAGGGGTAGGTGTAGGGGTGGTATGGTGAAGGAGGGTAATTGACTGATTTAGAGAGAGGCAATTGGTAGATGCCGCCCGAGGGGTAATTTCCCATCGTTCCGTCGAAAAGGAAAAGGCGGCGTTTCCCCTCAGGGGGTGAAAATTGGCTCACTCACATATATGGCCAATTACCCTCCCGTATCCCTCCTCCTAACATCCCCCCGCCCCCCACCAACGCCACCGCACGTTAGCTATTTTTCCCTCAAACCGCAGATTCTAAAATCTTTTTACAACGTCAATCAATTTAGCGGAAGAAGTATTTTTGAGTTACGGTCGAGGTAGAAAATATATTTCAAAATGAACGATTCCAAAGTGATGTTTTTTTACATGAAGGAAGCCCGACACATATTATGGTAATATGCACAAATATACATATGCGCATATGGAACTTGGTACAAGAACCTACACAATGATAAGAATATATATATGTATATGTATATGTATGTATATATATATATATATATATATATATATATATATATATATATATATATATATATTGCATGTTTATTTAGTTGATGGTCACTGGAAAAATTACATATATATGAAATTCAGTGACAATTCTTCAATTAATCAAAGAGAAAACAAAAAAAAAACATATTCAAAGAAAAACTATTCTTTACATTCTATCAACAATGTTTTATTAGAAAAACTCTATTGCTATAATTCCAGTAATGGTAATTCCTTCATATTACACATTTTCATTAACATTTCCAATAAAGACCTCTGGTACGATAACTTGATTACAAAACTCCGTAACACTAGGCGGGTGAATCCCTTGGTTCTGCTATACATCGAATCTTTGAGAAATATGCACTAAGCATTAATAGGCATCATTAATGTCATGATAGAATTCCTCTAAATAGTTATTCGATATGTGGCATGTTTTATCTAGCCTAACCCCCTACGACCTCTATCTTCCCTCATTAAATTGTAAAGACCTCTTGATAATATCCTTTACTTACCGAACTGTTTGCTTTCCCACTGTAAGGACCGTCCGGCATTCTCCCGTCATGGACCGCCGACAAATCCCTACCGAGGGAACGCCACCGTTAAACAAGCACACCCCTCACTATATTTTCACGTGTCTATATTTAATCATATTAGCAGCTCTAATTAGCTATTGTTATTTAAACAGCAACCCTGACATCCCTTTTAAGTCTATAAATCTCAGGATTGGTTTCAACCTTCTTAGGGAGCTAGAAACACTAATACTTCCCTTCTCAAGGCTCTCTATCTCTATCTCGTAATCAACACGCTGTGTTACCTGCACTACCACAGTCTCTGCCAAGCTAATAATTGCGGTGGACAAATGCATATCTAGCTCGCTGAGCAGCTGCCTAAGTTTATAAATAATGTACCTAGCAAATAGCAACAACCAACCCAAAACTCCAAGGAGCTTGATCCACCTGGAATAGTGGTGGATGATTTTATACAAACCTGTTTGCCTGATATCCAACCCAATCCTGTAACTAATTATTTGGTAGCCTCTAGTTCCTGTTGGTCCTATCTCACGCTTAACTTCTAATCCTTTCACACCATCTGACATTTGAGCTGGCTCTGTTGGCCAAAAACACTCCTCCTTTAACAGAAACTCGGGCCCTTTTCTCCACCTTTCGGACTGCTTGGAACGTGTTGCATCGTCTGCTGGGTTCCACTCAGAGTTAACATACCTCCACTCTTTCTGATCACTGCCCTCCCTTATCATAGAAACACGATTTGCCACAAATGTCTGGTATCTGGCTTGATCACTCCTAATATAGTGCAAGTCGGTTGTTGAGTCGGTCCAATAATAGACCCCATCTACCCTGAAATCTATCATGGTCAGAATAGTGCTTCCAAGTCTTACGGCCAGTACTGCTGCACTAAGCTCTAGGCAGGGCACTGAAACATGCTTCAATGGTGCTACTCTTGACTTTCCCATGATAAATATGCAAGATACATTTCCCCACGGATCCGAGACCCGCAAGTATGCCACTACTCCTAAAACCATGATGCTTGCATCTGAGAACAAATGCAACTGTACTAGGCTGGCTGATTCCCATGGAATAACCTTCAGGCTTCTTGGCACACTTATCCCGCTTGTCTGGCTCAGCTTCTTTGCTCACGCCTTGATGCGGTCCATAGTGTCAGAGTCCAATTCCATGACCCAGGCTATCTTTAATCAGCAGAGATCCAGCATGATGACCCTACTCTCGATTAAAACTAGCGCCAATATACCAAGCGGGTCGTAAATCGAGGCTATAGCTGACAATAAGCCACGCTTAGTCCTTGGAACTGATACTAGCTCTGCTCGGACACCCAATTCATCAGTGGCCAAGTCCCACTGTACTCCCAAAGCCTTTGTCTTATGTGACTCTGATCCATCTATAAGCTCTGAGGTGCTCCTACTGTACCACTCCCTCGGGATGGATGACATGACCTCCACACAAAGGCTACTGAACTTTGTCAATGTAAATCCCCCTTTTTTTGCAGAGCTCCTTAACCTCTAACAAATTAACTAACAGTGCATCTTTGCAATCCTCGGCTCTCAAGCAGTTATCTACATAAAAGTTGTTGGCCACTGTGAACCGTGTTCCCTCTGAAAATTCATCCCCAAAGTCGCTTGCTGTCTGATTCAGCACAAAGTTTGTAATGCTTGGAGAAGAACAGGCCCCGAACAGGTGGACTGCCATTCTCCACTCTTTGAGTTCCTCGTCAAGACTATTTTCCCACCAAAAGAACCTGAGGTAGTCCCGCTGATGCTCTGGTACCCGTACCTGAAAGAACATAGTATTTATATCTCCTGTATAGGCAAATGGACCTCCCCTAAACTTTACCAACACACCCAGCAAAGAATTCATCATATCAAGTGCTTGCAATAGTAGGTCGTTCAATGATGTACCCTCCACCTTGCTTGCACAGTCAAATACAACACGGACCTTGTCTGGATGTTGCACACCAAAATGAGGAATATACCACACATTTCCCGGGCTGGCTGTGGTCACTTGCTCAGCATAGCCTTTCTGTTGCATCTCTGTTATGAAGGCACTATACTGCTTAGCGTAGTTACCATCCTTCACTAGCTTCTTACGAAGGCTGTGCATACGGTGCAATGCGATGTCCCTTGTTTCTGGCAAGGGTCCATGATTGTCACGCAGAGGCAATGGCTTCCTCCTACGGTTCTAACCCCTTTCTCTATTATCTCTAGCCATTTCCTATCCTCTGCAGATATTTCCCTTTGGTTAGATGCAACATCGTCATACTCGCGATTATAACTTGCAACCAGCATGCGGTCTAACTCAAGACGCTTGCTTGTCACTTGGATCCTATTGACATGCTCTTGACACCCTTTGTCCTTTGTTCCACATACTACCCAGCCCAATAACGTTCGTATGGCATGTGGTTCATGGAGGTGTGTTGAGTTGATAACTTCCCTTGGCTCGAGCAAGTGAGGAACATTGTTCCCAATTAATAAACCCACCTCAGCATCTACATCTGGGATGTAAATCTCTCGCAAGTGTGGCCAGCGTTCAAGATCTCCAGCCCTGACCACATCACACTCATAAATTGGTATGCGAGAGGCACTTAACAACGGAGGGAGTGTAATGCAAGCTCATAGTCCAATACTGACAATCCTGAGACTAGGCTGCATGCAACTTCCCCTATTCCGTTGATGATTTCAACATTCACCTTAATGTCCTGCCTCTCATTGCAGCCTAGGGTCTGCATTAAAGCTTCCGAGACAAAGCATGTGGAACTACCATTGTCCAAGAAAGCCTTCGTCAAAACCTCCCTTCCTTCCCCTGACCTAATCCTTATCGGCACAACTGTACCTCTACGCCATCCTTCTCTAGGGCTTCACTTGGACGCTGACACAATTCAGACTTGTTCCCTCCTTTTGTGAGGCCTCTGTCTTCCAATTCCTCTCTCAATTGCGCAACCTTTAGGGTCTCAATTTTCCTAGGCACTGTTCCGGCCCACCCTATGAGCTAAGAAAACTCCCTAGTTGAATCGTAGCTGACCTAACCAATGAGTGGCCGAGAACCTGCACTGCTTAATGAAGACCACTACCAGTACCTATGTTGCTACTTCATAAAGATCTGACAAGCTTAGAGAGCAATCCCTAAATGTATCAATGTCTCGTGTCCCAGACCTCAACCTGAAATAACTCCTACCTGGAATAACTCCTACCTGAAACAGCCCAGCCTCTACCTGAAAGAACTCATACCAAAATAACTTCTACTTGACATATCCAAGCCTCTACCTGAAAGAACTCATACCTAAAATAACTTCTATCTGAAACAGCCCAGCCTCTACCTGAAAGAACTCATAGCAAAATAACTTCTACTAGATATATCCCAGCCTCTACCTGAAAGAACTCCTACCTGAAACAGCCCAGCCTCTACCTGAAAGAACTCATACCTGAAATAACCCAGCATCTATCTGTAATAGCCTGCCCTCTATTCAAAGAACTCTTACTTGAAATAGCTCACCTTCTTTCTGGAAGAACTCCTACCTGAAAGAACTTCTGAATAACTCCCACCTGAAGAGCTTCTAAATAGCTCCTACTTGAAATAGCTAAGCCCCTCCTTGTTATACCTAAGTTCTAATACCGTTCAGCATGCGGCAAACGAACATTTGTCAAACTAGAACTTTAGTGACTATTGGCTTAGGATGACAGAGCCCGTAACCAACGCGCTAAGTTCTCATTTGAATGGGTTCTAAATTGGACATTCCAAGAAATATTTTAATACCACACACAAAAAAAAAAAACTTATGTATTAAAGCAAAACTGTGATACCATTAACCTAAAACCAGTTATAAGGACCTATAGACGATTCCAGCCAAAACAAATATAGAACCAAGGGACCACATTATAAATATTCCATAAGGTTTTCCCATCGATGATCAGAGGTTACTAAATCAAAATCAAAATACATGAACATTGACCTGAGAATCCAAATTTCTGACTTTCTCCAAGTCTTAATGCACTACATACATCTATTCCTGCTCACTTTCCAATTGAAAATGCCTTACAAATAAAGTACTCAAGTTCAAATATGAAATTTTCAAAGCCATTTGTAATTAAACATCAAAACTCCTACATCATAAAAAAAAAAGAAAAATAATTGTCACTTCTCAAAAAATACACTACAGGACAATTTCCTCGATGAACTTCATCAATATCTTAAATATTAATGAGATAATCACGCCTTACAATTTATCTTTTTAGTCGTAGGATGTCAGCAGACTTCTTGTCCTTTTCTCAGCTTTCCAGAGGGACCAGGTGCGTGACTCCACGTGGTGCATCAAATTTCCACTCCACGCGGTGCATCAAACTTCCACTCCACACAGTGCATCAAACTTCCTCCAAGCCAGTTCGTGACTGTGGAATGATCTCTGTAGTGGGGTGTTGGAGTGGAAACTCGTCGACCTTTGCATTTTTATTTAGTCGATGGTCACTACCTGTTTGCTTTCCCACTGTAAGGACCGTCCGGCATTCTCCCCTCATGGACCGCCGACAAATCCCTTCCGAGGGAACGGCACTGTTAAACAAGCACACCCCTCATTATATTTTCACGTGTCTATATTTCATCATATTAGCAGCTCTAATTAGCTATTGTTATTTAAACAACAACCCTGACAACACTTTTAAGTCTATAAATCTCAGAACACTGTGATGCTTACCTTATAATTCCATCTAAATATCATCAATCTGGACTCTCTCAAACACGTCCACTCCCAACACCGAGTAATGTTTGAAAGACCCCCATGCCGCTGTCCCAAGCGGTTGACAGGGGAGCAGGAAACGGACCGATGGTTCCTTTTGTTTTGTTACGAGCGAACGAACATATAAAAATGTCCCTCATAAAGATGGTTTGGGTAATTTCTTCAAACATTTAAGTAACATATTATTTATCACGTATTATATCAAGTGATGCAGATTATGAATACGGAAGGAAATGTATGTGGTATCCACCTCACCCCATAGAAACATTTCTTATTTGGACCTTACTAAATAATAAACCCCCCCCCCACACACACACACACACACACACACACACACACACATATATATATATATATATATATATATATATATATATATATATATATATATATATATATATATATATATGTGTGTGTGTGTGTGTGTGTGTGTGTGTGTGTGTGTGTACAAGAGCAAGCACCATTCAGATTCATTTTCTCTTTTACAGTTCAATTTTTTTCTTTTTCAGAAAAATTTAGTGATTCAAATCCTAATCAATCATTGATTAGACTGTCATCAATATCTCTTTATAATTCATATTTTTATTTGAATCAATTTGCGTCAACTTACATCTTAGTTTTTCAAATACGTTTATGTTGATCCTTTGTATACATTCTCGGAAACATACAGGTATTTAAACATAACACTTATATAAGTGCATTTATGAATGCACACATATAATCACTATTATCATTATTACTAGCAAAGCTACAGCCTAGTTAGATAAGCAGGCTGCTATAAGCTCAAGGGCTCTAACGGAGAAATAAAGCTCAGTGAGAAAAGAAAATAAGGAAATAAACAACGTGAGAAGTAATCAATGATGAATATAAAAAATGTTAAGATCAGTAAATAAGTTGAAATAGATTTGTCATACATAAACTATGAAGAGAGGCTTATGTCACCGTATTCAACATTCGCTGCAAGATGTACCGCACATGTAACATACACACTCGTACACTGTACCGGTATTTCTGTTGTTTTTTTTATGTTGTCGTTATAGCTCTCCCCTCGCACTGATTACTTGTGTATGCTTGTATCTTCCTACATCATTATGTTTAAATTTTTGTGTCGTTCTTGCCTGGAACTAATTGTATATATACTCTTGCTCTGTCCAAATAAACTTACTTGGATTTAACTCATCTCTCAGTCACTTCCTAAGGGTTCGCATGCTCATTGGTGACAAGCGGAGGGACCACTCCCTCCCGCTTGTCCCTCACTGTTGTGCCTTACTGTTTTACGATGCCACCCACTGAACCTACCTCTTCGGCTCTTGCCGCCTCAATGAAATTACCGCCCTTCCCAAGCGGACAAGCATTCACCTGGTTTCAGTGTGCTGGAGTCAAGCACCAAAGCAGATTACGTTCTCGCGGCGATCCCAGGGACACTTTTATGGAAACCTCTGATAAGCTGTGCAAACATGGGGTCATCCCTATAACATATGAAGACCTCAAACCATACCTCTAGGTGCAGTAGTCGCCATCACCGGCTGCCTGCATAGCAAAACTTTTTCAGCTCTCTCAACAACCAATGGGGGACCAAAAGGCTTCACTCGCTCTCAGGGAAATGATCAGTATCACTCGCCTGCAATCTACCGCACACGGCTCTCCTCATGTGGTGAATCTACTTCCTGTCCTTTGGGTACAGCGCCTACCATAACCTGTACGTGGAGCTATACCAGATGTCGATATTTTGCCCATGAAGGACTGATGACCAAGGTCGACACCCTTATGGACAGCCACTTCACCACCTTCCATACCTTCATCAATACTTCCACTCTGGACAAAGTGAGCAACTATTCAACATCAACCAAACCTGACGTGAAAGTGCTAGAACACAGATGCCCACCCCTTGACATGCCCACCTCCCACATATACCAACCCTCGCTTACGATCCAACCAACGACCTCTCCCCCCACAGTTATGCTACTACCACTCCAAGGTTAGGGCTACTGCAAAGAAATGTGCAAATGGTTATCAATGGCCAAAAACGTGTAAGTAGGCCATCGCTCATGGCAGGAGCCTCCCCTGTCACTAATCGTTCCTTTTTACATGATGCAGGTGCGGGCATGCGATTTTTTGTAGACACTGGTCCTTGTCGTTCTCTTCAGCCAAGGCTACTCTCCAGGACATGACCTAGTCTAAGTCTGCCGGCATTCGCCTGGTAGCTGACAACAGATCTGCGATACCCTCCCATGGTTATGGAACCCTAATATCATTGCTTGGAAGCACTAAATATATTTGGAAGTTTCTCGATGCTGACATTACACTGCCTCGGTGCAGATTTCCTCTCATACTTCCACCTCCTGGTCGATGTAGCTCACCGACGGTTGGTTAACTTGGATTCGTACTCCTCGACGTCTCTAACCCGCCCCTCAAACCTCACTCTGCACATTAGCAAACCCGTGGATACCTATGCCCTCATTCCTCAAATCATACCTTGAAGTTTTTCATACAGAACTTCGTCAAATGCCCATGGTTCCGGCGAAACAAGATATTTATCATTAAATCAAGACAATGGGGTGCCCAGTATTTGCCAGATTCAGACATCTGGTAACGGATCGTTTGGCAGCTGCTAAATGAATGTTCTCCGAAATGGAAGACATGGGCCTGCCAAAAGGCCTCAAGCCCATGGTCGCCATCCTTACAAATCGTCCTGAAGAGAGATGGGTCTCTGCGTCTGTGTGGGGATTACAGACACCTAAATATACAGACAGAACCAGATCGCTAACCCCTCCCAATCATCACGAACATGACCTCCTACTTGCACAAAGTAGAGGTTTTCTCCATACTCGGCCTCCTGAGCCCTTGAACCCAGAAGACATCCCCAAGACCGCCATCACCACCCCCTTCAGTACATACACCTTCAATTATTCGTGTTTTGGCCTTCGTAATGCTGGGGCCACTTTTCAACATCTCTTGGATGCATCTTAGGGGACCTCCCCTTCTGTGGTGTATGTTACATGGACGACATACTCGTGTTCTCTTCCTCCAAAGAGGGACACCTCTGTCATCTACCATTGTGCTTGATTACCTACAACAGAATGGCCTTGTAGTCCGGTAATACAAGTGTACCTTTGGCGCCAATGATGTATCGTTCTTTGGGCACCACGTTTCTCCTGAAGGAGTTTCCCCCCCTCCCTTAGAAGGTAGCATCCGTTCAGAACTTCCCCACTCCCTCGACTGCCAAAGCACTGCAAGATTTCTTGAGCATGATCAACTATTATCACCGTTTCCTGCCAGCCATCGCCGCCACTCTTGGCCCCCTCTACGCCTCCTTCAAGGGCAAGCCAAAAGACCTGATGTGGTGTCCCTTTCAAGAAGCAGCCTTCTGTAACACAAAGAATGCCCTACGAAACACTGCTGTTTTCACTTCTCACCCCGCCCATTGGCCCTCTTCAGTACAAAACTATCCAAGGCTGAATCTGGCTACTCTACCTTTGGCCAAGAATTGCTGGCGGTGTACTTGGCTGTCTGTCACTTCTTAAAAGGTACGTCCTTCGTCACTCGCACGGACCATATTCCTCTGGTGCACGCCTTCACTCGTCAGTCGGATGCCTGGTCTGCCCATCCTTCCCGGCATCTCTTTGCCATGGCTGAATACAATTGTACCCTTTAGCACGTCCCTGGGAAAATGAATCCTGTTGCCGATGCCCTTCACCTCAGATTGGATTTCAACACCTTGGTAGAAGCCCAACGAAAAGATCTAGAGTACCAAGCATATAGGACATCCTGCACATCTCTCTATTGGGATGACGTCCCTTTCAACGAATCCAACACCTGCCTCCAATGTGACATCAGTATTGGTAGACCTAAACCATGGATACCTTCTCCCATGTGCCAATAGGTGTTTGATTTCCTTTATGGCCTTTCACATCCCCCGTGCTCTTTTACTGCACAGCTACTGAAGACAAAGTTCATTTGGCATGGCATTACTAAGGATGCTAAGGACTGGGACAGTGCCTGTACTTCATACCAAACCCCAAAAGAACATTGACACACGGATTCAGCGGTGGTCACCTTTCCTCAACTTCAGTGGCACTTTGCCCACATTCACATTGATGCTGTAGGTCCCCTGCCCACAACACAAGGACTTTCTTACCTGTTTACCGTCATTGACCTCTCCACTTGGTCTGATGCCATTCACATGGAAACTGCAACATCCGCCTCATGAACCTGCCTTACTCTCAGGATGGATAGTGAGATTTGGTATCCCTAAGCATTTTACTTCCAACACAGGTACCACTTTCACCTTTCAATTGTGGACATCATTAGCGAATCTCCTGGGTATCACCCTTCATCAAAAAACCGCACAAAACCATGCTGCCATCAGTATGGTTGAATGTTTTCCCCATATCCTCAAAGCAGCTTTGATGTCTCGCTGTACCGCTGCAAAAACTAAAACTGATTTACCCAGCTTCCCTGGGTTCTCCTGGGACTAAAGATCACTCCTAAAGACATCCTGGATGTCTCAGCAGCTGAAATGGTGTATGGTGACCTGTTAGTAGTCCCTACCAAATATTTTCATCTACAACCTTCTCTGACAATCTCATGTGACTACATAATGTTGTGGGAAAATTTATTCCATATAGCCAGACTTACAAGCTCCCAGCTAAGCAATATGTACCAACTGATCTGCACGCATCAACACAGGTTTTCCTGCGTAACTTGGGCCCTTTCCTTGTGATCCGCTGCATGCCGAAAGCATTCCTCCTCAACATGCGTGGCAAAGAAGACTGTCTCCATTGATCCTTTAAAACCAGCATATCTCTAGCTAGATGACCTGCCTACATTATGCCTCTCAAAAGCAGGGCGCCCTATTTTACGTGTATCACACACACTTGTACACTGTAACGGCATTTCTTTTTTTTTGTACATTGTCGTTATAACTCTCCCTTTGCACTGATAACCAGTTTCAGCCCATATTTTCTTCCATCATTGTGTTTAATCTTTTTTTTTTTTTTACTGTTCGTGACTCGAACGGGTTGTATATATACTCATACTCCTTCCAAATAAACTTGCTTGCATTCTACTCATCTCTCAGTCATCTCCTAACCGGTCGCTTGCTCAAAGTTTAAAATTCTGAAGTTCCACCGATTCAATGGGCCGATTAGGAAGATCAGTCCACAATCTGGTTACATTTGGAATAAAACTTCTAGAATACTGTGTAGTATTGAGCCTTCTGATGGAGAAGTCATGGCTGTTAGAATTAATTGCATACCCAGTACTGAGTACAGGATGGTACAATCTAAGAAGATGGGAATGAAAACGATGGTAAGAATTATGGAAAATCTTTTGCATCATGAATAAAGAACTAAGTGAACGACGTGCCAGAGATTACTATCTATATCAGGAATAAGAAATTTAATAGAAATCATGATGAGGGGTAGATGGAGATGGTTTGGGCATGCTCTTCGCACTCTCCAAGAGAGATTAGTTCACCAAACGTTCAGCTAGGCTCCACAAGGCACTAGAAGAGTTGGAAGACCCAGGCCTACATGGCTGAGGACTATGAAGCGAGAAGTAGGAGATGATGAATGGAGAAGTATTGAATTAAAAGCTCAAGATAGAGACGACTGGCGAAATCTAACCGAGGCCCTTTGTGTCAATAGGCGTAGGAGGAGGAGATGATGATGATGATGATGATGATGATGAGATATATATATACATATATATATATATATATATATATATATATATATATATATATATATATATATATATATATATATATACGCATTTATCTCGATAATAAACAAAATGAAGGAATAACTAATAAAAAAAAATCTAAAAACTTGAGGAATCCGGTTTTTCATAAATAAATAACAAAGGTCCAGGTATCACCCGAACATAAATTTTCCCTATGAAAATAAAACTAAAAGCAACTAAGCAACTAATAATACAAAATAGCAAAACCTCTAAAATATAATCGATGATCCCAAGCAAGGAAACTGCCCCCCCCCCCCCCCCCCTAAAAACCATCCTCACGAAGTCAGCGAGTGACAACAATATCTTGGAAATCTCGCCGAAGCTTAATACCCTCCATCTTAGAAGCGCCTGCTGCTGCTGTTTCTCTGTTATGTATTTATGTTAATGTTCATGGAAATGAATAGCGTCTGGGAGAGGGGGAGAGATTTGAATAATGTATGGCGTCATAATACCATGATGAATAATCTAAGTGCGGGTGCATTTGCTGTTTCGTACACTGTGTGCTTCTAAATATTATCGTTTTTATTATTAGAATTGCTTTTACATAAGATTAAAAATGCTATATTGTATCTACAAGTGTATTGCATTTTTCAGTGTTAATCCCCATTATAACGTCAATGTTTCTGATATTCAACAAACCTTGCCCAGAGAAGAACATTCTTTAGCCCTTAAATTGACAAAATATTATTGAAACTACGCTCGTCTAATCACGTTCATTATTCATATCAGCAAGCGTTCCTGAAATGATTGTATAAAAAATAACGTTACATAATTCCTTTACGTTTTGCTTATTTCATATATGTTAACTTTCCCACTTGAGAGAGAGAGAGAGAGAGAGAGAGAGAGAGAGAGAGAGAGAGAGAGAGAGAGAGAGAGAGCTTTACTAGGTAAATTATGGCTGACAAGAAGTTGAAATATTTTCATTGCCACCATCGTTTTCTTCAAGATAGAAACTATATTGACAGCGAATCTTACCTATGAATATTTTCAGTAAAAAAAAAAAAAAGAAAATAAAAAACCTTCTTGCGTTCCTCTAATTTCTGGAAATTTAGATACGATTGTATGTAAAGAGACTCGTTAGCAAAACTAAAGTAAAATGAAATAAAAAAAATACAGAAAATAAAAAGTAACCTGATATGTCTGGCAGCGGCAGCGATAACGAATAACCAAAAAACTAGAGACTTGAGTTGAAAAGTGTAGAGGCAGCCCGATCCCGTGATATGATAAGAAATTTTCAGAGTATTAATTTCATGTCTACGAAAACAATCAGGAGAACTCCGTACGAAAATAATAACGCAGCCTAAAATACAGCGTAGGAAGATCACATTTCTGCGAGTGCCAGTATGTTCGGGAGTTTTACATCGACTCGGATATTACATTTAGACTATGGCTTCTAGAACATAATACATACATTTAGATCTTACTTTAATAGTCATAAATATACAACTAATACAAAATATTTTAAATGATCATCTAGTTCATCATATTGCAGCTTATTGACGTATGAGGTGTGTGAGTATATAAAGTGTTGTAAGATTAGTGATGTTTGAACCACTGTCACAGAAAATTGTGTTTCTAACTGGTTGTTATAGCTAATTGCAAATATTAGCTAATTGCAAATACTATGATTAGATCGACTCCTATTCTAACAGAATTGGTTGTCCTTCCGAAAACTTGGAAAAAAAAAATAGCGGTTCACTCATGATTTTTCAGAAGAATCGAGATGAGTTGTATTATGAGCATTTCGAAAAAGATGGAAATGGAATATGATATTTTCACATTACTACACTGTAACTCTTGTATTTGGAAATGTATTTGCCATACTTATGCCATTTGCTCACATATTAATAGTATACTTTGACTTGACTACAAAAAATGAGGTAGTGAATTAGGCATACCCTGGAACTGAGCCCCTTCGCATATTTGCTACATTAGTAAAGTATGTGTCAACTATGAAATCTTTGATTTGTATCGTTCAAAAGTCCTGTCTTTGGTGAAAAACTTTATTCTCAGGTCTTGGACAGACTAGATTCCCTCAAAAAGAAAATCAGGAGCATATAGATATTTAAGGTTCTTTTTCAGTAAAGTATTCAAAAACTACTGCAGCGCTCATTTTCACACCAAGGCATCTGGCTGGAGCTAAATAATTGCATTGCTCTACAAAAAGTTCACATTAAACAAGACCTCTTGAATTTTTCTTTTAAATCCTTAACATATCTTAACCCCTGGAAGCATGTTAACCCTTCAAGTTAATATTCCGCTGTTTTAGCTTTTACCATTACTAATGTATTTGAAAATCCATACAAATACCACATTTAAAAGTCTTCAATTCAATTCTTTTGAATCATAACATGGCTTTATCAGCCAAGATCTCCTGAGGCTCGATTGTAAAATCACTTTTCATTGCTCCTATAATTCTCATGCTCTGGTTTCGTTCCCCTTTCCTGAAAGTTTTGTTCAAGCGATATTGCCTAATCTCTTTGCCATCTCTAGTGCCGTGAGAGTTCTAGTCTCTTATCTAATATTTTTCTAATCTTTATTAAATAGACTTCTCAGTCCTCCATATTACTATGACTTCCAACACGCCTTGACCTACTCTCTCAACTCATACTGTAAGGAAATCTGCATGGCACTTTGTAATTTTGATAAATTCAGTTTCTCAGAATCAGAATTCTTCCCATTTCTTTTTCTTCCCATATTGTTAAATTCGATTTTATGAAAATTGATGTAAATGTGACAGGCGATAAATTCCCTTCATACGTTTTTTAATTAATGATTTTTTGTGGACTTGAACATCCTTTCAATGGATTGGACATAATTTTTGGATTCTTTCTCTTTTGTCTTGCTCCTCAGTAGAATTTCTCCTATTTCGGACACTGTTCTATAAAGATAAGGTGAAGAAATAAATATTTCTCCGGTCAAGCGGCCGTACAACATTTGCCAGGCCTCCTTTTCTCACGAATCAGTAATCCGTTGATTATATTGTTTAATGAGTGCATTCCCTCTACTATTGTGGTTTAGAATTTTCTTCCTGCTTCTGTTGTTATCAGTAAGTGGCTGTAGACGTCGTTGGTTGGGGCATGAGAGACAGGCTGCATATGTGAGTGGTGGGCTGCTTTGTCAATGCTCGGCACATCACGGGATGAGGACTGTGTCCTATCACATTCACGTCAGCTTCTGTCGGTGTTGAAGGGCTGTCCTCTTCGTCAGGAGAGGAGGCGTTGATGGATGTCTTGGAGGTGGTGAAGTGGCTGTCCATAATGTCCTCAACTTTGGTCATCAGGTCTTTCAGGGGCAAGATATCAACATTGGGGATGGAAGCGTGTACAGGTTCGGGTATGCGTCGTACCTAAAAGGCATGAAGTAGATTCACTCCCCGAGGAGAGCCGTCTACAACAAGTTCCAGGCGAGTGATACTGGTCATTTTTTGAGAGCAAGCGAAGTCTTTTGATTCCCCAGCGGTTGTTGAAAGAGCTGAAAAATCTGGGTGATAGGCTACAGGTAGTTGGTAATAGTGAGTACTGCTCTAGGAGGTATGTTTTGATTTCATCATACTTTATTTGGACATCCGCTTGGTCGCAAAGTCAATCGGAGATTTCCAGGAACGTGTCCTCGGGGATCGCCGCAATGGCATAGTTTGCTTTGCTGCTTGAGGGAGTCACAAAACTGACCTTCGGCATGCTGAAACCAGGTTAAAGCTTCTCTACTGACGAGGGGTGGCAGTTTCATTGATGCAGCGTGGATAGAATTTGGTTCGTTGGGTGGCTTCCTAAAAGAGTAGGGCGCAGCAGTGAGCGGGAAGGTGGGGTAGCAGCGGTCACTCTGGGAGTCACCAATGTGGCAAGCTGATAAGGGTCTTACCGGAAAGATGAGCTAGACATAACTGACTTTACTGAAACAACATAAGCTTATATACTAACGGTTGAGGATAACAATGACATAAAAATCTAACAATGAAACCTGCAATGGCAAGCTTGAACAAATTTTTCTATAATCAGTGAGAGAGAGAGAGAGAGAGAGAGAGAGAGAGAGAGAGAGAGAGAGAGATGCATTACAGTTTATGAGCGTGTATGAAATACACGTGTATTACAATGTCCTGTTATGAGCTTAATTACTCAAATAGAGATTTGGTAACTGGAATTATATAAATTTAATATAATTTTCTGTAATTCTAAAATCGTAAACAGGAACGCGGAAAAAAATTACATCATGGTTCAAGGGCCTCGCCCATTAAAAATAATTAGCCTGTAATTATCCCTTAAATCAGCACTGACTGTAATACGTCGATAGAGATCAGTCGCTTTGCTGAGTTGCATTGATATATTTCGGTTCATCTTTACTTGACTGCTGTAAAGGTGTATTTAGAAATTATGGTCAAAAGCTCTCTTGAAGTGCATGTCAAGTTGTATCTGGGTATTAATCTTTAAATTATCATTAGTATTATCAGTTAAGCTAGAACATACATTGGAAAAACGAGATACAACAAACGCTAAGCTCCATAGAGGAAAGCAGCCCAGTGCGGAAAGAAAATAGAGAATAAACTATAAATGAGAAATGAGAAAAATATCAAATATAATAAAGACATTAAATACGATGAAACGAAGCTATTGTCAACTTTTCAACAGAAAAGCATCAATTTAATTGTTTCTCCGAGGGCCATTTCACGGAAATGGTTTCGTTACCTAATTAGTCATGCTAATTGATTTGGCATATTAACAGATATAAGGGTTTCTGGCTGCGTTTGGTTTTATAAGTGTTTATTCCCTTCACTCAGATCGGCAATTCTTTATATCTTTCTGGAAGGTGAGATGTAATTCATCTTCCAACTATTGGTAATAGAAATGTATAGTTTGTCATAACCATACACATACAGTATTTATCTATAAGAACAGAAAAACGCATCTGTCTCTAGTCTAATGCAGGACAAAGGCCTAAGACATGTCAAATCTTATCTGGGGTTTGGCCCGTTTTCATAACCACGTTGGCCATTGCGGGTTAATCATGGTGGGAAATGTTCGTCTGATCGCTCACAGCAAACCAACCTTGCATGGGTAGGCCTGACTAGAACAGCTTTGCTGATCATGTCGATACACAAACATGTTCACCACGTTAAGGTAACCTCACGCAGGGACACACACACACACACACATATATATATATATATATATATATATATATATATATATGTATGTATATATATATATATATATATATATATATATATATATATATATATATATATATATATATATATATATATATATATATAATCTCTATTTCCATTAATATGGTAGATATGTTGGAATGTAATGTTTTCATTTCGAGAAAATTTGAAACATATCTATTAGCAATCATAAATACAGTTTTACATCATCTCTCATTGGGTTCACCAAGTTTTAAGATATAGATAGATTCATTATATAGAACAAACCGGAGTAAAACATTGACGATATACTGTAGCTAAGGTGTCAAAAAAATCATAAGCAGGGGGAAATTTCATAGGATGTCAGTACGTGTGCTCGAAATCCTATAGAGAATCCGAACAATTTACCATTTTCCAGAGAATAAGAGGGAGATGAACAAAATCTCAAACAATGTGAAAACGTATTTTAATAATTATACGCCATAAGTTTGTATATAATTAATCCTTTGAAAAAAAAATATAATCTTATATATTAAATTTACATTATTTGTTAAAAACTAAAAGAATATTTCTAACATAAGTAATTTAAGCAATTTACTTTAAGCCTAGCCTTAATGGACATTTACAGATTTACACTTTTTATACTAACCAAAACTTATATCTACATTATGGGTTTGTTATATATCAACTACCATCCGACAATCTGCTACACCATCAACCTTCACTCTTAGCTCCATGTCTAGCTCAGGATTTCATTTCCTTGCCCGCATTTTTAATTATCAGATCAACCTGGAATCTCTTTGTTGTTTAGATTGAATTTCTGTTTGTCCCCAACTTAGCCCAACTTTTCTTAATCCATCGCAGGTGTTTAGCTCAGAGAATTCCCGCTAAATTGTTCAGCTGACATATGGGTAAACCTTTGACACGTGTTCCTCTAAAACCGAATGTCCATTGTTAAACAGAACTGTTGTTAAACGGTCCCATATTCATACCTCCCGCTGACACTTAAAAAAAATCCCTCGATCTTCGAGATGCGAAATTAATCCAACCAAGAGCCTATAGACCCTGATTATCCTTTGTAAATTTTATTGCCCTGACCTTTGCCCATCCAAGATTAGTAAAGACTTATAACGTGTCCCTAAGAAGAGGATTAAACAACTGCCTTAACGCTTTCTTCATTTGTAAACATCTATAACAACTGCATTTCCACACCCTTATCTCTCTCATTACGTAGTTGAATCTGAAGAGCACCATCCCTTGCAAGGCCAATAGAATAAACAGGTCGACCCACGCGCAGCTTTCGCTCGGATGGCCGTTATTAATGTGACGTCAGCAGGTTCGACACCTGAGTCACGTGACTAGACGCACCGTCAAAAATCCCCCAAGGCAATCGAAAGCCCCTGTCCGGAGAGAAGCTCCAGGCAATCTAAAGAAGAGCACGTGTCCTCTTTCTCCCATTTTCTTTCTCTCCTCTGTCTCTCTCTGACTGCTTGTCCATAATCTCATTTAATTATATTATTATTATTATTATTATTATTATTATTATTATACTTTTGATATCAATATAAAATAAATATAATAATAATAATAATAACAACAGCCACCACCAACAACAATAATAATATCAGGAGTATTACAATAATAATAATAATAATAATAATAATAATAATAATAATGATAATAATCATAATGATAATGATAATAATAGTGATAATAATAATAATAATAAATTGCTATGATTATTATTATTCTTTGACTCTTGATACCATTATTACTATTATTATAATTATACTCCTTATATTATTATTATATTGTTTTTATTATTATGGTTATCATTATTTTTATTATTATTAATTATTACCGTTATCATATATGATGGAGGCGATTTATAATTATACAATGGTGACCTCTCAATAATCATATTTGGGATTTGAGACAGAGCAAGGCTGTGAGACAAATTGAGTCGGAGAGAGATGGATGTCTGACCTCCTGGGCTGCTCATTAAAAACTGACCATAGGTTCAGCGTGGGACCTCTTTTGAACCTGTTGACACCACGGATGCGCAAACTTCAAAAATTTCAAGCGGCCGTGGGTTGACCTGTTATTCTATTGGTTTTGATCCCTTGAATCTTCCTGGACAGTGACGAACCTTCAGAGTGGGCCTCGTAGCTTCACCTCACCAATCTCCTGATGGGTGAATTCCACTCCCGCCGATGCTCCTCCTACATGACCCGTAAAGGAAAATTACCTGGCTTAACGCCATTAGAAGTTTTTGACTTGTGGCCACAAGAAGCTCGTGACGGATGGATTCAAGAAGTCTAAGGCTGGGATCACACATCTGCAACTAAGCTGTGCGACTCGCTGCTATGTTAAGAAATCCAAGAAATTGTGGAAAGTCTAGCAATTGTTCTGCTCTTTTATGTCGGAATGACCGGTTGCACGCTTCCTGCTAGATTACACGGCCTCTGGAAACGATAGTAGGAAACACAAACTAGAGCCAGCGTATTTGGGTCCGTACCGAGTAAAGATAGTTAAATCTAACACAGTTGTGATACAAAGCATTATTAATAGCGCAGTGTCTAAACATCATCAGGCACACATACATGTGGTACCTGAAGAGGTAGTTTTCAAAAGTGTTCCCCCTTACCCCTGCATACGTGACATCCCTCGAGTTGATGAGTGGATTTTTTTTCCTTTGCTGTTGTTATTTGAACAGACCTCATTTCTTCTTTTGACATGTTTTAAATAATCTTGATGATAACAATGTGTTCTTATGCTGATGCTAAATGTATACGTAAAATGTTGTGGTAATTTTGCTGAATGAGGAAATACGTATAACCTTACTGAGTGAACCTAAAAACAATCTGAGGTTAAATAGGTCAAGTGAGATCTGTCAGGCGGATGCTGTGTTATTCATGTATTTATATGATTCCTGGTTGCTGGGGCCGGGGCGGTTCCCGAATGGCAAGTGACTGCGGGATTAAAGTTCAGCCTTGAGAATAGGCAATGTTAGAGAATGTGTAGATGTGAATGCCTTATACTTAATGTTATAAGGGAAGGGCGGGAAGATGAATGATTTTATTGGGATAACGGCTAGTGGCGACCAGTTGAAAGTTGCAAGTTCAAGTGTTGTAGTGATTTAAATAGATAGCGAAACGGTGGTGGTGAGTTGTGTTGTGAAATTGTGCCGTAAACCCGGACAAGTAAAATCGAGGGATGAAGGAATATCTATTCCCACCCCTGTCCCGCCCAAGAAGCCCGTATTGCCCGCAACTAGAGGGAGGTTATTGATGAGGTTGTGTAAAACTGATGTTATGATTTTCTTTTCACTTTGAGTATTTTGTGTTTTAGTTGCAGAGGTCTTAAAAAGAAATAAGTGGAATTATTTATATTGTTTTGTGTACATATCTAATTTTTAATTTTTTTATTTGGAAGATGTGTTATTTTTTTGGGTGATTTATATATATATATATATATATATATATATATATAAATATATATATATATATATATATTATGTTGCATTTATGTTTAGTACATGCCATGCCTATTCCGGGTTGGAGCATCCTCATATATCATAAGGGTACCTGACACTTGCACGCATTCGTGGCACGCACTGGCACGCATTGATGCGCGAACTCGCGTGAACGAGTCGTGAAAATGTCGTGAACAGTGCTGGAACTGGCGTGCCCTGGCGTGCCAGTGCGTGCCATGCGTGCCCAGAACTTTGAAATGTTTAAAGTTTGTGGCACGCATTGGCACGCACAAAATAGTCGTGAAATAGTCGTGAACGATGCGCGAACTGGAGTGAACAGTGCGGGAACTGGCGTGAACTGGGGTGAACGATGCGGGAAGTGGCGTGAACTTTATAATGCAGAGAAACAAAAAGGAAACGAAAAAATTAATGAAAAGGAAAGAAAAATAAACCTAATAAATTTTTATATTTGCTGTTTTAATGTGAAAAAAATGATATCTTATTTCAAACTATTTCTATAACTTTATAATGAAGAGAAACAAAAAGGAAACGAAAAAATTAATGAAAAGGAAAAAAAATAAACCTAATAAATTTTTATATTTGCTTTTTTAATGTGAAAAAAAAATGATATCTTAATTCAAACTATTTCTATAACTTTATAATGAAGAGAAACAAAAAGGAAACGAAAAAATTAATGAAAAGGAAAGAAAAATAAACCTAATAAATTTTTATATTTGCTGTTTTAATGTGAAAAAATTATATCTTATTTCAAACTATTTCTATAACTTTATAATGAAGAAACAAAAAGGATACGAAAAAATTAATGAAAAGGAAAGAAAAATATAAACCTAATAATTGTTTATATTTGCTGTTTGAATGTAAAAATAAGAGTATGTCTTATTTCATGCACACACCTATTTTCCTCTATTACCAATCAAGAGCCAAAACTTTTGTTTTAAATAAAAATGAACTGAAAAATAAACCCAAGAAATTTTTAAGTTTGCTGTTTGAATGTAAAAATAAAATGATGTTTTATTTCATCAACATACTTATTCTTCTTTATTACATTAAAATGAAGAGCAAAACTAATTTTTTCTGTTTGCTGTTTTAATGTAAAAATAAAATGATTTCTTATTTCAACACACTTTTTTCTCTATTACCTTAAAATCATCAGCCTAAAAACTTTTCATGTTTGCTGCTTTTAATGTTAAAATAAAATGCTTTCTTAATACTTGTACATACTTTATGTCTGCTATTTATATGTAAATCAAATGCTTTCTTATTGAAACAAAAATAAAGGGCAACAAAAAATACAAACGAAAAAGATACGTTTCTTCTCCTCAATGCAATGGTGTCTCTGACAGAAAGCATTGTTGTCTCTTCCGAAGCCAATTCAAGAATGTCCTCGGGTTGGAGAAGCCCCGTTTTTATATGGAGTGGCCAATTCGTGAACTGGCGTGAACGATGCGTGAACGATGCGGAATGATGCGCGAACTCGCGTGAACGTGTCGTGAACTTCTCGTGAACTAGGCGTGCCATTTCGTGCCATGGCGTGAACGTCGCGTGAACTTGTCGTGAACGATGCGCGAACTGGAGTGAACTGGTCGTGAACAGTGCGGGAAAAACACCAGTGCGTGCCACTCTTTGTGGCACGCACTGGCACGCATCAATGCGTGCCAGTGCGTGGCAAAAATGTGCGCAAGTGTCAGGTAGGCTATACACTAGTAAGGGGGAGTGCGCACCTCCTCCCGGAGTGAGGAGCTTGGGGGGGAGAGTGATGTCCTAATTCATGTATGTATAGATGTCTTCTACGACAAGGTAAATGAACTCAATATTCATGAGTATTCCACAAAAAATCTATGTCTCAGCTTATTATTGCAAAGGTTGCATTTTGGTAGCGAAGAAAGTCTTATTTGCCGGTGGGCACTCGAGTTGACTAGTACAGTGTACTTACGAACGAACCTTTTGTAATAAATGAAGAAAACCCATATTCTGCCGTCTCATTATCCGTGTACATGGGTCATGTATATATATATATATATATATATATATATATATATATATATATACACACACAAAACTAATGTAGACGTTTCAAATCCAATGCAGGACAAAGGCCTCATATATGTCTTTATTCATATCTGGGGTTTGGATGGTTTTCATCACCACCCTTGTATGGGTGGCCCTGACTAGCACAGCTTTGCTGATCATAGCGATCGGCTAAGTATTTACATTTGATTTTTTCATGTAATTATTCCGTTATAATATATATTTATTCTTATATAGGAATACGGAAAATTTAATTATAATTGTTCCTTTGTATTTACATATATCTTATATAGAAATAAGGAATATGAAATTATAATTGTTCTTTTATATTCATATTTTTTTTATAGGAATAAAGAATATGAAATTATATGATCCTTTGTAATTACATGTTTGCTAAACATTCATGTATAAATTATATGTATACATACATATATATATATATATGTGTATATATATAATATATATATATATATATATATATATATTTATATATATATATATATATATATATATATATATATATATATATATATATATATATATATATATATATATATATACATACATATATATATATATATATATATATATATATATATATATATATATATATGTGTGTATGTATATATATATATATATATATATATATATATATATATATATATATATATATATATATATATATATATATATATATATATACAATTCGCACTCACTACATGTGCAGTGCTATTGCTTACTTAGGGAAGGACACACACAGTGAAGGTGCCCAGAGAGTTGACTTTGAGAGGCGTTTTCAGTATGGAACTTGTAGCACCCTTTCACTGTTACGACTGACATCTTATCGTGTATCCCGCTCGTCTTGTCTCCTAAGGATGAAGGCATGTACTTGTGTGGAATCATTCAACAGAGGCCTTATATTGTTAACAGGGATCAGGGGCCATGTTCGATTACGAACACAATTTGACTTTAGGTTCTTCAAGTTAGATTGACGAACAAGGTGATTATGTAGAATTCCCTTCTTCACAATCCGTATGAGTTAGAGAAGAGGAAGACGAACATCCAAATGTTTTATAACCCAATGAAAGGTTTGTAGACACATTTGATCAGAGGTGCACTACATCAAATTGTACTCGTGAGACATGATGCAGGTCACTATGTCTCTTTTTCAGGATATTGAATACAGCATTGGTCAATTCCTATATTTTGTTCACAAGTGTTATGCCAAGGTGAATGTTCCTTATAGACTTCCCCTTTGATTTGTGTGCTCCCCAAGTGAAGCGTCAGTAAGACACACATACCACCAAGTTTTCGAAGGGACTATTTCAACTCATGCACGACACTTTCAAGATCAGTGACATTAATCTGGCACTCCAAATCCCAGTGGCCACATCAAGCTCCCGAAAAGGATACGGTATCAAATGGTCCAGACATTTTATTGTTTTTTGAGGACAAAAATGGTACAAAAGAAATCTTTACGGATTCGTTTACAATCAAGCAAGACTAACAACCTATTAAAAGCCCAGTCCGAGAAAATATGGGAAAGTAATGAAAATTCAATTTTTTGATTTCACTCATTTTATGCAATATTCAGACTGGGTTGGATAAATAACATTGTTAGAGTCTGTGACATGGAGTAGAAAGAACCTCATATTAGACGTTTTTTCATCTTTTCAGATGATTAGATTACACTGTGAAGTGCCATGCATTGTGTGAATCATTAGAATATCGTAAATTTAATTATTATTGATCAGAAGGCAAAAGTACTGTGCTAGTGGATAATAATATCTAAAGTAGAAAAATAGTATACTGTAATTGTTAGATGCAATACAGCATGCAAGTGTTATACAGAAACTTGCATGCATCACTGACAGTAACATTACTATAGTTTTAGCTTTTTGGTTTCTGTTATGAACTTAGCGCTATGGTTTCTGTTATGCACTTAGAGCTATGGTTTCTGTTATGCATTTAGCACTGTGGTTTCTGTTATGCACTTAGCAGTAAGCTTTCTGTTACGTACTTCCCAATGCATAGTATTATAATCAAAACTATTTTAATTTTTACAGGATTTAAAGAGGATGATGGACAATAGTTGCGCATCGCGTCGTCAACAGCTAACCGTAATCCTTCGAGAAAAGGGAGCTAAAGCCATCAACCTATGTACCCAACAGATAAACAATGATATCAGTGTAAAGCCAGGCCAAACAATGCATCAAAATTGTCGTCGCTTATACTGTCATCCAACAAATATAGCAAAGGCAAAGAAAAATACCTTTGATGCGAGCATCACTGTTGTTTGTAAACGCAGGTCATCAGAACAACCTTTCAGCTTCAAAACGGACTGTCTTTTTTGTGGAACTCACATTTCTGACTATGTAAAGAAAAGTGGGACTGAAGTTCACTCAGTTGTGACCACAGGTGCATAACAAACTCTTTTAGATGAATGCCATCTTAGAGATGAGTATTGGGCTAGACGTGTGTGTGTGCTAACCTAATGAATGTGCATAACATTGCAGCTTCTGATGCCATTTACCATCAGCAATGCAGTGTAGCATTTCGTCAGGGGATGGCTATTCCTCAGAAGTATGCTACTCCAGCAGAAACAGCAAATAAGAAGCAGAAAGTAGGATGTCCTTCAAAATCTAAGTGCAGTGGTCGTCCATCACTGGAAGAGCAGAGAGAAGCATTCCTGAGCTGACAGAAGTATTCCTGAAAGTCACCAACTATTTCGTGGAGAACGATGATGAGCAGATCATAGTGATGACTTGATTGTCAAAATGTCTGAATTCCTTGAGGGATCTGGAGCAGGCCCATACAGTCACAAGCACATGAAAAAGAAATTGAAAAAACATTTTGGAGACCATATTATGATAACAACTATTAACAGGAAGGAAAATGTAGCAACAATGAGAAGCACAGCTGAGAATATCTTATTGGAGTTTCACAACAGTAAATCGTGGGATGAGAAGCAGAAAATTATTGAAGCGGCTTCTAGATTTATAAGGGAGGACATCAAAGCTATGGATACATCTTTTGCATCCTATCCAGCGGCCACTGAAGTATAGTGTGTGGAGAAGGCCTTACAGTAGCTACCTAAAAAATTGAAGCTATTACTAGAAGGCATTGTCAACATCAACGATGCAGTAAAAATTGCATCAATTAGGCAGGCCATCATGCAAGCAACTAGACACCGCATTATCATTGCTCCTCTACAGTTGAGCCTGGGTATTCAGCTTCATCGCCACTTTGCATCCAGTTTCTTAATTGATTCCTTGCATAAGCATGGATTTTGTGTTTCATACAGAGATGCAAGACGTTTTGAAATGAGTGCTGCTGTTGATCATGGTACAGATATTCCATCTGATAGAGATGAATTTGTTCAGTATGCAGCAGACAATGTTGACCACAATGTCAGCACACTTAAGGGTCATAATACATTCCATGGAATGGGCATCATTGTTATGGTTACACCAAAAACCAAGTCCCACCAGGCAGTCCCTAAAGACAATATAACTTCTCAAGATATTTCACACACAGGTAGCATAAAGATACAATAATGCCAGGAAGATAAACAGGCTCTAACACAGTTGAAGTATGATCTTATCCCATTTGTGGCTGCAAGTGATGCCACATCCAATCTAGATATATTCTGGTAAACATCACTACTATTCAGTTCATATCAACCTTCATGAGCAGGCACTATGCAATTCTTGCATGAGGGAGTATATCCTGGAAAGTCCTCCACCGTATCCTTGCTATTGATATATATGAGTTCTAGTAACACAACATGCATATTCAGTACACTATGCTACATTACTGAATATGCTAAGAGTTATAGTGTTACACCAGTCATTACATTTGACCAGCCTTTATACTTTAAAGCACTCGGTATCATTTATCCATAGCCAGTAGGCAGCCCATTAAAGAATGCAGTCGTTCGACTTGTGGGCTTCACACCATTATGAGTTTCTTAGGGAGTATTTGCGTCTCATGGATGATGCAGGCTTAAGTGATATACTGCAGCTGATATATGCTCCTCAAGTTGGTCATATGCTAAGTGGCAAAGCCATTTCCAGAGCGATACGAGACCGTATCTTATTGTCTGCTGCATAATCCTGCATTTTTCTTGTCAAGTCTTTAGATGTTCCTATGCCTTCAACACAAGAACCTATTGATAGTGATCCACAATTACACGGAGAAATTGCTGAATCTAAACAGATGTATGATGTCTTAATGAAAAAAAGATGGGCCTGTTACAGTTTCCGATGTTTGCTCCTCTGAGGTGATTTCCCGTATTCAGCTGCTTTTGTGTGAGAAATTCTTGATGTCCTATTTATAGCTGGGGCTGAGAGTCAGGATGTTTGTCAACAACAATGATACAGGAGGATATCTTCCGTTAGGCGATGAAAAGTGTTACCAGCTTTTTAAAGGCTGAAACAATTGTAATTAAAAATATATATCCTGAAAAGGGGTTCTGATTCCTGTCTTTTCTACATCCTCTTTAGATACTGGGACTTGATGATACCCTTTTAGGAGATAAATTTTTCAGAACATTCTTGACCATTCGATTTGGTTAGTTATGTGTGCAAAGTTAGGTAGGAGTTACATGTCTAGTACTGTTTGAACATTGAGTTGCCAGTAGTTCGTGGAGGGCTACCATATATGTCATTTTCTTTAGACACCATGAGCATGGTACATGTTCAGGGGCTGGAGTCTTTTTGGCAAATTACTGCCTGTACTATGTCCTAAAATAATTTATTTGCATGGGATAGATTGTCAAGAGCAAGCCGTCTAAAACATGCATGATGGCTAAAAGGGGCATCTCTCTAAATGAGTTGCAGTCTGGATACATCTACCACCATGTTCTAATGGTTTTGTTCCTATAAATAAAGAGATTCCACGTGTGTTTTACTTTCGTGGGATTGAAAAGCTAAACTGATTATCTTAGCCTTAGGAAAACAGGAATGAGGAAAATCTAGTTTTCCATTACTCTACTTAATGTCAAATGCATTAGCCAAAATGATTACCTTTCCCTTTGAACAGTGAGTGACAGAGCCAGTTAGTTTAAGTAAATGAGAAATGTTACATGTACACCGAAGAGATAGATTTAAGGGTAGCCCACCACTTATGTACCTGGGATGTACCTGAAAGGGTTTCTTTTATGGTCAAAATTTATTCATTTTCAATTGAAACAAATTCTCTGATCAACAGGTCTCACGTGAGTATAGTTATTCCAATTCAAATCTGATCTGTTACCCTACATATGTTGATAGGCCTCTGTTTTTCACTCGATCTTTTAACACTTGAGAAGGGATATGCCTATCAATTATGTTGACCAGATTCTCATTCAAGAAGACAACAGGTTCGACACTTTTATACAATTGCAAAAGATAATTCAAAATGAGTATGACACTTCAGGGACAGGTAGCTCAGTCTTAATCACTAAGCAACCCAAAGCATGATAAGATATCCTAACTGGAGAATCAACTTTTCTTGTTATAACACCAGGGGAGTCAGTATATACTAGGTACAATCAGTTACCATACGTGTGAGTAGTTTCACTTATGATTTCGTCAGAGGTAAAATTAAAAGCTCTGATCCCATGGTAATTAGTAGAAGAAACATGATTTAACCACTCCCCGTGGAGAACATTGAAATCATCAAGCTCAAAAGAGGCCTTTCTATCATCTTTTTGTATATTATCCATAATGGTAAGAAGACATTCATCATCATCTCCTCCTACGCCCATTGACGCAAAGGACCTCGGTTAGATTTCGCTAGTTGTCTCTATCTTGAGCTTTTAATTCAATACTTTTCCATTCATCATTTCCTATTTCACATTTCACAGTCCTCAGCCATGTAGGCCTAGGTCTTCCAACTCTTCTAGTGCCTTGTGGAGCCCAGTTAAATATTTGGTGACCTAATCTTTCGTGGGTAATGCAAAGAACATGCGCCAACCATCTCCAAATACCCCTCATCATGATCTCATCCACAGATGGGACTCGGGAAATCTCTCTTATAGGTTCATTTCTAATATTGTCTTACCATTTAACTCTAATATCCTTTTGAGGGCTTTGGTCTCAAATTTAGATCTATTGGAGATTATTTCATTGTCATATCATGACTCATGTCCATATAGTAACACCGATCTCACTAAACTGATGTATAGTCTGATTTTTATATGTAAATTCAGGCGATTTGATTTCCAAGTTTTACGTAACCTAGCCATTGTCTGATTTGCTTTTTCATTCTTTCACTAAACTCTAATTCTAAAGACCCTGTATTGGTGATCATAGTTCCTACACACTTGAATGATTCTACCTCATTAATCCTTTCTCCTTCTAATGATATTTCATCTTACATTGCATACTCTGTTCTCATCCACACTATCTTCCTTCAGTTTATGTTGAGCCCAACCTCGTGTGATATTTCATGCATTCTGGTAAGCAAGCATTGCAAATCTTGTGGTGTTCTCGTAATAAGTCTGCCAATTTCCCATTACCAATCCAGTCTAATCCTTCTTCACCATCTCTAACTGTTCTACGCATTGCTATATCCATGAGAAGGATAAACAACATTGGTAACAACACATTTCCTTGGAGTACTCCACTGTTCACTGGAAATTCCTTTGATAGGACTCCATTACCATTAACTTTTCACTTGCTATGCTTATGAACAGACCTAACCAAATTCACATATTTGAGAGGAATTCCATAATAATGGGACTCTCCACAAAATTGGCCGGTGCATACTATCAAAGTCTTTTTCATAGTCCACAAATGCCATCAAAAGAGAATTTCTATATTCTATGTAATGCTCAAAATGAAAATTTGGTCAGTGCAACTTCTACCTTTTCTAAATCCTGCTTGTTTATCTCTCAGCTTTTCATCAATCTTTCCCTTCAGTCTCTATAAAAAGTTGACAAAGATAGAAATTGGTTATTGAAAGTTTTCAAGGAAGTAATAAAAATTACAAGGTAGAGCATGCTAAGTATTCCAGTATTGATAGTGAGGTCAAAAGAAAAGCCAGGAATGACTCGAGAGAATGTTTAGACAGTAAAGAAGACGAGACTGACAAAACTATGAAATCAGGCAGTGGCTATGGTGTAAGAATCTCTACTGGTGTAATGAAATCTCTACTGTAGTAAAAAAGAAGCATATACCCATCAAAAAGAGAGATAGATCTGTTATAACAACAGATGATGAAGAAAGACAACATTGAATGGAACACTTTAGTCAATTTATGAATAGGAGATACGAAGGGAATAATTTGATTGATGTATCTGAAGCTGATGAAGACTTTGATGTGCCCATGAATGAATTCAGTGTGTTAGAAGTCGAAGTTATCATTAAAAAACTCAAAAGAGGGAAAGCCCCAGGATACGATGGAATAACTGCCGCGATGATACTGGCTGAAAATGAGGTAAACCCTAAAATACTTACAAGATTATTTTGTAGAGTGTGGCATGAAGAGGCAAAACCTGATGAATGGGAGTTAGGAGTGTTGGTGAAAATGGCAAAAAAAAAAGAAAAAAAGATCTGACTGATTGCAATAACTACAGAGGTATCACACTTCTGTCACTTGTTATGAAAATATATAGTATGCTTATTCTAAATAGATATCCTCTCATATCCAAGACATTAGAAGATGAAATAATTCAAGTCTGGATAGACTGATCACAAATAAAGTTTAAAATCCACATTACTGGAAAGAGAACAAATGCCCGGTACTGAAAAAAACTGTCAAAACAAACTATGGTACTTAATATTGGTAAAGGTGAAGTAGCTGCGTCAGTCATGAAGAATTAACGACAAACACTTGAAAACACCGAAAGCACAAAAACAATTACGACTATGCGGGCAAGTCCAAAACAGAAGGA
>NC_090725.1:14946065-14948565 GCF_036898095.1 Palaemon carinicauda | reverse complement strand
ATGTTGCCCAATAGAACTGCAATTGCAGACCCCATTACTAATCCATTCATCTAGTAAAAGAGTTCCCCTCTATGTGAGATGAAAAGGGGCTCTATTATTGATAGGCATCACTTTCAACAATTCTTCAGGAATAACAAGAGGGCGTTTAATAGATCTGAATATATTGTCTAAGAGATCATGGATAGTTTCATGAACTGGGAGATTGGTGAACAGGCTTTTCAAATATAGATTTGCTATAGCTTTATTGATCTTGTCACCTTTAGGATATCAGTGTATTCTACAGAGGACTTTAATGAACAATCTACTGAGGTGTAAGGCATCAAGATGTCCTTTAGTACCTTAAAAATCAATAATTTGGGAATATCATTTGTGATATCACGGCTCTAAGAGGATTTCTTGGTTTATGTGTCTAAACGGTTCTATCACAATATCTAGTCTCATAGTCGCTGATTACTTTCGGTAATCTTTAACATCTAGTACTCTCATATTTGCTTCTTTAGTTATCCTGATATCCTTTCTTTTTCTCAGTTACTCTCTGGATGAACTATTCAGGATTTTACTGGAGAATATGTTACACTTTCTTTCCGCTTCGGCAATTAGTTCATCCACAGCAGATGTAAGGCCAATAATTTTTTCTTGATAAAGTTTTTCAAGGCAGTCTTTAAATATCTCAGATTAGTCTTCTTTGCTCCAGAATGACAGTGCCTCATACAATGGTGCTGAGGTCCGAGCTTCTGGAGCTTCTGCGCTGTTATTAGTTTAATACCTACAAAGTATATAGCTATCTTGTTATTCCTAATTTCTAACATGGCCACCTTTGAGAATGATAAGCTTCTTTGCATGTCTAGTAATGATTACTTGCTTGTGTATTCTTTCAGTATCTTCTAGAAAATCGTTGGTTCTTCGAACAGCACCTTTTGTTCGTCCTTTACTTTTCGATGGGAGTCACCTCTTTTTCTGGATGGCGGAATTAACAAGTCATGATGAATCGGCGCTACCTGTCCTTTGCTAGGGGGTGGGGGAGGACAGGTCTTGTAGTAGGCAAGGCCTAAGCCGGTGGTGGTCGGGTGTTTAGCTGGCTTTCTAATAGGGGTTTCACAACAGATGGGGGAACAATCTTGAACTGGCCGTACAGCTGCAGATGACTGCAGATGCCAGTAAGAGGCTGTATGTGTGCTGAGTTTATTAAGAAATTAAAGAAAACTAAAAATATGAACAATCTGGCGGAGTCATGGCGGTTTCACTGCGGAACAGTACATAGTGTAGCGTAAAGTTGTCGTGCCAGTGACGCACTGAATACTTGCTGGGGCCAGTAAGGGATTTAGATTTGTAGCATGTCTTTGATTTTTTTCTAGAAAAAAAAATCATGCACCCTACACATCTAATTTGAACCTGTGAGCAATGGATGGATATCTACAATTCACAAACATTTTGACCCTGTAAATATCCCAAAGGTTTATTGCAAAACTGCAATGATGCCATAATCACTATGATTTATGGAAAATGTGAAAAATATACGTTGAAATGTGAAATATTTACAGTTATAATGAATGTAAAATGAGAAAAACAATTTGGAGTCCTTTGTATTTATAAATTTACTCCTTGCTTGGGTCCTGTCTCATACAGATTCATGGGCTATAGCTTCCTCAAACTCCTTCAAGAAGGTAGTTGATCCTTGAGGTAAATTAAATCAACTGTGTACAACCTCAGATGAGTTCGAAGTGGTGACGCAATGGTCTCATACATGAATGCGTACAAATTCAGATTCATTGTACCCGATTTCAAACTGACTACGTACCAGACTGTGCGAACCAGTCCGCAGCCAAAAACTAAACATGTTTAATTTTTCTGAAATTGACTTTGGACAGCCTCTGAAAGGCTCATACCACCAAGTACAATATCGCACTGAATACGTAGCATCTCCGACTCCGGTTTGGATGGCTGCGTACAACCAAAATTTCCCGCCCAAGCCGGTAAGAGGCTGTATGAAATCTGGTGTGAAACCCCAGTTACCACCACATAAAGCCACGTACAACATTGGACTGAATACATAGCATCTAGGACTCATGTTTAGATGGCCATGGACAGCACATATTTCCATTCCGAGTCTGTACAAGGATGTATAAAATCCAGTGTGAAATCCAGTGTGACCCTCCTCTTTCATAACTGCAGAACTGGGTCTCCAAGAGTATTCCCTACATTGCAGCTCGTCAGTAAGCCACACTTGGTCGCGTGAGTTTGACTTCGGTCTAAGCACTCCTCACATAGGGGCTCCTTTGGTTTCAGTATTTTGCCTGAACGTCTCATTATTATCATTATTATTATTATTATTTTTATTATTATTATTATTATTATTATTGAGAGAGATCAACGAATGAACATACATTTGTAAGCTATCATATATATATATATATATATATATATATATATATATACATATATATATATATATATATACATATATATATATATATATATATATATATATATATATATATAT
>NC_090725.1:14928565-14936065 GCF_036898095.1 Palaemon carinicauda | reverse complement strand
GTCTGTAATTGTCCAGTGGCTACTTTCCTTTTGTTAAGGGTAGAAGAGTCTCTATAGCTATGGTAAGCGGCTCTTTTTGGAGGCCAATCCAAAGTCAAACCATTGTTCTCTAGTCTTGGGTAGCGCCATAGTTGCTGTACCATGGTACTTCCAGTGAATACATCACTCAGCCTTATGCAAAAGTGCAAAACGGAAACTCATATAGAGGAGCTTCTGGAAATGAAAGATTCTTACCAAATTACCTAAAAAATATCGTATCTATCACAATAAACCAAAGAAACTCACTCTCTCTCTCTCTCTCTCTCTCTCTCTCTCTCTCTCTCTCTCTCTCTCTATATATATATATATATATATATATATACATGTATATATATATATATATATATATATATATATATATATATATATATATATGTATATATATTTATATATATACAGGTATATATATATATATATATATATATATATATATATATATATATATATATATAAGAAATAGACCACTCATTACAATTTACCATATAAAAACTAGACACATCTAACATAAAAACGGTGAAAAATTAAGATACCAAATAAATATATCAATAATACAATTTCAATGATAATAAAAGTCACCTGTATCACCTCCTGGAGGCTGTATAAAAGATACAAGGAATTGTATATGTAATTATATCTCATAATTATTGTCGCGAACGAAGTGAGTGACCTTAAATGAAATGCCAATTTTTTTTAAGAGATCTCACCCAACCCGTAGTCCAGCCATCACCTAACCATAGATTTCGGAGAGATGGGCGGGGGTTTTAGCTGATATTTCCGGCGGCGGAGTCATTAACTCCTATACCAGTAAATGTATTCAAATGAAATTTTAGAGGATTATTCACACACACGTATATATATATATATATATATATATATATATATATACAGTATATATATATATATATATATATATATATATATATACAGTATATATATATATATATATATATATATATATATATATATATATATATATATGTATATATATATTTATATGTATATATATATATATATATATATACATATAAATACATATATATATATATATATACTGTATACACACAAATTGGCAGGATCAAAGCTTATATATATATATATATATACATATACATATATATATATACATATACATATATATATATATATATATATATATATATATATATATATATATACATATACATATATATATATATATATATATATATATATATATATATATATATATATATATATATAGCTTTGTTCCTGCCAATTTTCATGTTCATACCTGCTATAGGCATGCCCTGGCTATCACTTTTGTTCGTAAGTGACGAATTTTAGCTAAACAAATCTGTGAGGAGGAGCAAACTACTCATAGAGTTTTACAGATATACAAATGATTTCCACGGGGTTAGATGGCTGATAGGTGAGCTACATTCATATAAATTCTCGCTATGATACCTGCTATAGAAAAGTCACAGTAGCGGTGTTTCGATACCCGCGGGAAGCAGATTTTCGGCGGCGCCGTAAATTACTCGCAGAATACTTCACATATCTATATGAAATTTTCAGGGATTTATGGGATAGATATTTACATTGTCCATACCAATTTTCATTGTGATATCTGCCATACAAAAGCCACACCAAACGGTTATTTCAGAATGGGTTGAATGGTTATTTTTGGCGTGGTGTATATGGTTCCTAGAATAATTCAGCTGATATTTTCGGTGGCGAGGTTAATAACTGTTATACCCATAAATATATCTAAACGTAACTTTAAGGGACTCTTCAAATAGGCATGCCCTGACTGTCACTTTTGTTCGTAAGTGACGATTTTTAGCTAAAGAATCAGTGATGAGCCGCAAACTACCCTTAGCGTTTTACAGATATTCAAATGATTTTCACAGGGTTTGATGGCTGCTATGTGAACTACCTTTATACCAATTTTCGTAATGTTGCTTTCCATAGAAAAGTCACAGTAGCTGTTTTTCGATATTCATGGGGGGCCGATTTTCGGCGGCGCCGTAAATTACTCGTAGAATACTTCACATATCTAAACACAATTTTTAGGGATTTATGGGATGGATATTTCCTTTGTCCATAGAATTTTTTATGTTAATATCTGCCAAAGAAAAGCCACAGCAAACGTTTATTTCAGTATGGATTGAATGGTTACTTTTGGCGGTGGAGTAAATTGTCCCTAGAATGATTCACACATCCAAATAAAAATTTCAGGGATTGATGGGAAACAGTTTCTCTGCTTCTGCCTAATTCCATGGTAATATCTACAATTGAAAAGACACAGATATCATGTAGCCTTCTTAAATTAATGTTATGTGTTGGAACATTGCAGTCAACTGCGTGATAGAGAGCGACATCAACTAAGGACAATGCCGACCTCATAAAAAATATTCGTTCCGAGTTCAGCTAGTAACATTTGTTACTAATTGAAGAAAAAAGAATCAACGGTGGTTTTCTTGTAATATAATATACATGTTAGTTGGAAAATTTAAAACGAGGTTTAAGTAGTATTTATAGTGTTTATTTTATTATCAAGTTACGATAAAACTATTGTGGATTGGTTTTTCTATTGGCAAATCAGAACATTGTGGAGTGGTCATGGTTTATTATAAGCCTTATTATTGAATAATGTTGCTACATTTCCAATTATCATCCTATACTTAGCCTTTTAATCAGTCTTACAATGCTCTACTTTTCAACAGGTGATTGCCACATACTTCTAAAGAAAGGTAGTGATTTAAAAATCAGTTATTTTCTATGCATCTATTTATATTAGTGATATATAATATATATATATATATATATATATATATAATATATATATATATATATATATATATATATATATAAATGTGTATTATATATACACACATATATATCTATCACAGCGCTGGCAAGCGCGACCGGGGAACAAGCAAAAATGCTGCCAGTGCTGTTATATACGATTACGTAAACCAGAAATACCGGGTTTTCAGAAAAGTGCTTTCCGGACATAGTATAAGCTTGAAACTCTAGGATTTAGTTCTATTCAATTTAACTAGACGATCCTAAAAGTTTCAAGTCCCTATCTTATAAGGTTCGTGAAATATGACGTCAGAAATATGCAAAAAAATTGCAAAAACTACGTCAACTTTCAGGTGTTCGATATAGTCATGGATAGACGCTTTTTAGCAAAGTTTCAACTCTATAATCTTAGCTTCTGAAAGAGCTAGATAGCTGTTCGACCTCAGGTTTTGTAGATTATGTTTTAAATTGTGTATTAGGCTATGTGGGAATGTTTTGCGGTAATCACGAAGGCTGTAGTCACGTACTTAAGTTTCAAAAGGCATCAAACTGACATCTTTAAGCGAACTTTCAACGTTTATTTCTCAGCTTCTGAATAATAAGTTATAGACATGTTTGACCTCACATTTTGAAGATATGACTATAAACTAGTTAATCAATACGCTTGCGTAAAAAAAGAGTGATATTTTACCCAAAAACCGATAAATCGGTTGGAACTTTTGACCGGGGAAACGTCTGTCTATATCCGAACATAACTTGACAACAAAACGTTTACCCGATTGAGCGGTTTAAAGAATTGATATAAAAATTCTAACCGGGTGTCGCGGGTCGCTTGCTTTTGACATTACCCATAGTCATAAAACAAAAAAATTCTGGGTAACGTACCTACAACTATAACGTTAGATAATAAAATAGCATACACGCCAACCTTTGATCACAGCGCTGGCAAGCGCGACCGGGGAACAAGCAAAAATGCTGCCAGTGCTGTGATCAAAGGTTGGCGTGTATGCTATTTTATTATTTAACGTTATAGTTGTAGGTACGTTACCCAGAATTTTTTTGTTTTATGACTATGGGTAATGTCAAAAGCAAGCGACCGGCGACACCCGGTTAGAATTTTTATATCAATTCTTTAAACCGCTCAATCGGGTAAACGTTTTGTTGTCAAGTTATGTTCGGATATAGACAGACGTTTCCCCGGTCAAAAGTTCCAACCGATTTATCGGTTTTTGGGTAATATATATATATATATATATATATATATATATATATATATATTTATATATATGTATATATATATATATATATATATATATATATATATATATATATATATATATATGAATATATAAATGTGTATAATGTGTATATATATATATATATATATATATATACATATATATATATATATATATATATATATATATATATATATATATATTTATATAGATATTTATATAAATTTTATTTTTCTGCAATCCTTCTGTTCCCACTGCCAAGTGTCTTTTTACATTTTCAAAGTAATGTTATTAATGACCAGGTACCAAGCGTTTTCGTGTATTACGTACACTTCTTCAGGGTACAAAGTGGTCTTTTTGAAATAGACACTCATCTTGTTAATGAAATTGTAAGAAAGTACAATGTAAACATTTAGTTCAACGATTGTTACATTGCTAATATTTTATTATATAACGACAATTGTTTATTCATTTTTAACGACTATTAATTACTTTAGCATATTGATGATGCTTTGCTTGTTTGTGGCCTTTATTTCAGTTTTGGTAGGTTTCTTGTTTGTATGATTTTATTTTCTATTTCACTTTGTACCCTGAAGAAGTCTACATAATACACAAAAGCGCTTGTTACTTGGTCTTTTACTTTCCTGTTTCCTGTGCATTTTACACTTTGATATCTATCACGTGCAGTTTTGTGACTGATAAGATATATATATATATATATATATATATATATATATATATATATATATATATATATATATATATATATATATATATATGTTATGGAAAGCTTATGTAGCGCAAAACGTTACACATAACATTCAACATTGTTGCATCCGTACGTATATGACTTTAATCATGTAAGTAATTATAAGTAATGTTGTATAATAATACTTCAGTATTAAATTTCTCATAAAGTAACCCAAGACGAGTACAACTCTAATAGTTCATATCCAGTGATATGATAGGACTCTTTTTATACATTTATACTTGATACTAGTTTGTATTCCACCGGTTATTCTTTTTGTTGTTTTACGATGAGGTCTGTAAATAAAGCACTTACACTTATCAAACAAAGTAATTATTATATACACTAAGACTAGCAAGAAGTGGCGACGTAGAAATGTGATATTAAATGCAATACTAAAAGTACTTAATTAACATTGCAGGTAGGAACATGAGAGATATAATTCACATAACATTAATCAATTTTGCAGATAATATATATATATATATATATATATATATATATATATATATATATATATATATATATACATACATATATATATATATATATATATATATATATATATATATATATATATATATATACATATATATATATATACATATATATATACAAGTATATATAAATAAATACTTATATATTCATACATAGGATATGCCCGCCCCAACAAATGTGTTCCTAAAAGGAAAATGGTGTGCAATTAGCAAAATATTTTTCCATCCTAATTACTTATAATAGCACTTGGCGTTCAGCTAAAATTTCCCTTTGACCTAATTTGAAACCATTGTCTGAACAGCATAGTTGCATATCCAAAAGTCATGGCAATGCACAATACACAGTGTCGATATGAATCGATATTTCTTTTAACATCTCTTTACTATAAGGTTCTTTCTCTTACAAAGGGTTGCCTTAGAACAAAGTAACTGACACTGCCATACTAACATATACTTTTTTGTATTAAACAAATTCATACATTCACAATTAGGTTTTGTAATCAATAATACAATGTTTAACTCCCACTTCAGAATTATTACCTTTGTACCCTACTTGTTTCATATACACTCATACACCGTAATGCTATTTCTTTCTTTATCTTTCGCTCTCTCCCCCACTGATAATAGAAAAAAAGCTGTTTAAGCTTGCAATAGCATGTTTCACATAGTTTGAATTTTTGTGACATTGTCCCCCTCAACTGTTTGTATATAAGCTCATTATCTTGTTGGATAAAACTCACTTTCCTTCACCTCACCTCTCGGTTAGTATTTAAAGAGCCACCTCACACAATTGGTGGCTGCCATGATGACTGCTCTTCCTAGACTTATTTCACCCACCATTGCGTCCTAGCCTTGTTATAATGCTGCCCACCCACATTGACTCTTTGACCCATGTTGCATCGTTGAAACTGCTACCCTTCACCAGCAGAGAAGTGTTTGCCTGGTTCCAGTGCAACCAAGTTTAGTTTCGTATCAAGGGGTGACTCGCTTAAGCAGCAAAGCAGGCTGTGTACTTGCAGCTATCCCCGAGGACACTTATCCAGAAATCTCTGATTAGCTTTGCGACCAAGGAAATGCCCTAGTCACATATGACTTCCTCAAAACATACCTCCTGGAACAGCACTCACCATCACCAGCTGCCCATATAGTTAAGCTTTTTCAGCTCTCTTAACACCTATTGGGGGATCAAAAGGGTTTGTTTGCCCTCAGGGAAATGACTAGTATCACTCACCGGCAACTTGCCGCAGACGTCTCTTCTTAGGAAGTGAACCAACTTCGTGCCCTTTGGGTACGACGCCTACCCAATTCAGAATGCACCATTATCCCCGATGTTGATACTTTGCCCTGGGAGGACCTGATAACCAAAGTCAATGCCCTTATGGACAACCATTTCACTACCTTCAAGACTTTTAACAATGCCTCCACTCCTTATGAAGAAGACAACTACACAACATTGATCAAAGCTGATGTCAATGTAATTAGACACAGACACCTGCCCAGTGACATGCAGGATCGGCAACAAAGCTGCCCATCACTCACAGATGTGCAGTTTTTGGTAGAAACTGGTGGTTGGCATTCTCATCTACCAAACTCACACTCCAAGACACGATGCAGTCATTCATAGCCTGATGTCCTCCTCATGGTAGCTGCCAACAGATCTGAGATTCCCACCCACGGGTACGAGAACTCACAGTATCGTTTGAGCGAGGAATATCATTGGAAATTACCACTACTCGCTGGGGATTTCCTCACCCATTACCACCTCCTGATTGATGTTGCACATGGATGATTAGTCAATGCAGACTTATACTAGTTAACACCTTCCACCTGGCCCCTCCGATCTCACCACATCAGCTCACCCATGGAGACCTATGCCCACCTACTCACGTCGTACCCTGAAGTCCTCTGTCCAGAACCTCGGACCTCAGTCCCCGCCAAGTATGGTATTTATCACCATATCAAGATGACGGGGCTACTTCTGTATTTGGCAACCGCGAAACAAACCTTCACTAAAATGGAAGAAATGGGTCTTTGCCAAAAGGCCTCAAACCCATGATCGTCACTCTTATACAGTGTCCTGAAAAAAGATGGTTTCCTGTGCTCTTATGGGGATTATAGGTATCTGAACATGCAGATAGGACTTAATCACTACCCCTCTCCAACATCGCCGAAGTTACTTCTTACTTGCACA
>NC_090725.1:14911065-14923565 GCF_036898095.1 Palaemon carinicauda | reverse complement strand
CCTAGAGGTAGCGTACCGACTTGCAGACTAGGGATAACAAGTTTAGTGCATCCTAAACTTTACATACAAAATCATGACCCTATTGGCCCTTTGGTCTAGGGAGGGGAGGGGGTATCTGGGGGAGGGGGGGGGGGCATTTGTAAGCCACGGCCATGACCTCAATATTATTGTCCTAGCTTGGTTGGAGTAGAAACAGAGTATCTGGTTATAAGTTATTATGTTTGGTCTCTAGGACAAGGCTTTTCAGTGCTATGACCTTCCCCTTGCCTATGCTGCTTATGACATCTACTTCTTAGTATTCCCTTTGAAGACATCGTTAAGTTTCCTCTGATATTTTGGAGAGATGTAATATATTCTATTAGAATTACAAACTACCTAATGGAAATTTTCTAGAACCTTGAAACGTATCCTTCGGTTTTTTCCTTCATCATTCTAATGTTCATGGTTTACAGGCTGTATCAGAATCAAGCATTCTTAAATGTACAAGTATTCCTAATCTCACAATTATCTCGTCAAGTTTTACATTCCCTTATCATAATGTGCCTAAGGTTAAGTTTGTCATTAATTTCTACTCTCTTTATCTTGACTTTTTTAATTTGTTAAAACCCTGCCATTATGCCTACCCATTTATTTTACAAAAATACGGCTATTCATGAAATAATAAATTTTCTCAAGGTTACCTCATATTTTCTAGGTATTGATGAAAATTTGTACACTGATAATTAAAGTAATTGTTTATAGAACTCAAGTTGCAAGAAACGTTAAACCACAAACCTGACTCATAAAGCATGTGTAGGTCAACTGTTTGAATCCTACCGCTAAAACTCTGCGATGGTTTGTAAGATTTTAAAAGAAACTATAAGAGAGAGGGAGAGAGTAAAAATATATTTTGCGGATAGAAGCAAATCGAAACATCTTCCAGTTCCAACAGAGGAAAGACAAATGATACTCAATCGAGTATGATGACTATAGTAAATGAAATACTGTATGTATTTGCCAAGAAATATTGTTACACATATCGTTAACTAGTAAAATTATAGCTTCCGGTGTAATTACTTACAGTATGCTAAAGCCCATGGGAGAGCCAGCAAAAAAAAGCTATGCTTACTTATGATATATTGCATATCGCATGACCTAAGCTATCAAATTACTTCCAAACTAGAATAACAAAAGTATTAGAGGCCCAATGTACTAATGAACTGCTAAGGAAAAATAGGAGAAACAGATGAATGGTATAAAACTGCTTTTTTTTCGGTAGAAAGGACCAATACATTAAAGATTATATGACCACATAGAGAATTAGACATGCAAGAATTTATCACACATAATTTAGCCATTGTAAGTATCCGAAAGGTACTGGTGGTTTATCTGGATTTACACCAACCCTATTGTGAAGACTATTTAGTACCTCTAACGGTAAGGCATTTGTTGACCGAATGCCCCAATTATAATAACTTAAGGAATAGATATTTGTTTGAGGCTCGAGGTGAGGGTGGCAGGTTCATCCTCGCCAAGATTCTTGGACATGATGTGTCCTACTATGCAAGTGGCATTTTTAGATTTATTTCAGAAGCAGGTCCTCTGAAAGCTATCTAACGTTTATAATGACATCCAACTTTTACGGTTTTAATTGAATAATCTTTAATTTATTTGTATGTATAAACTAAATGATATCGGCGTCAATGACCTTAGATGTCAGGATGCCTGAAAACCTTAAATCAATCAATCAATCTGGATCTACAAAATTTTCATTAGTTAGTCTGTAATTCTACTGAAATATTTTACTTCTCTCAAAAAATATTAGAGGAAACTTAACAATGTCTTCAAAGAAAATACTATGAAATAGATGTCATATGCAGATGTTGGTACACTCTTTGCATTAATTCAATCTCCTGGAAGTAGGTCCATGTTTGCTGAATACTTTTATTGAAGTTTAACTAAAATCACCGTATGATGTAAATTACGGGACAACAAATTGAACCCTAACAAAAGTCAAATTATGATTGTTAGTAGGTAGACAGTAGAGCCTCAACATCTAGAACTTTGCAATGACAATGTCTCTTTAACTATATACGACATATTAAGAATTCTAGCTGTGATTTTTTATTCAAAATTTACCTTTGAGGATATTTCGTCTGTTGCTTCTTCAATTGCAAAAAAAAAAAAAAAAAAAAAAGAACAATAAGTCATAAAATTATTGGTGATAAGTCTATTCCAAGCAAATGTTTTAGTTCTTTCATTCTGACTTGATTCGAGTATTACTGTTTTCCCTGATCCTCAGCTGCTGACTCTCATCTTCTGTCAAAGTATTTCTAGTTAATCAATAGCAAGTCTGTTAAGACAATAATTACTTTTATATTTTGGCCGCTACACTTGTCTACAAACATATCCACTCTCTATGCCTTGCTTGAACCCAAAAGATTTTCGTTTTGCAAAACTATTTTTGTAGACAGCTCAAGATCTCTGAGAGACTTCTCCAACGACTTGTTTTAAGCCACAAAAACATATTAATAACATTCTTCTTTAGGTCATGCATACAAAAATTGTATATCAACAGCTCCCCTTAGTAGAAAGCCTCCAACACTGACAACCTAGGACAAAGCAAAACCTTTTGCAAATCCATACAATAAACCATGGTTTCTGTATTGGTATCCGCTGCCTTTTTTTTTTCATGTAATGGAAAGCATTATTCGTTTTCTGTTGATGGGACGTTAGCTCATCTTTAAAAGATTCGCTGTCACATCCAGAATCTTCGGTATTTTTTTTTTTTTTAAGTTTTAAGATGCATACATACAGTATATAAGTCTTTGAAGAGTGGTTCCCTATCAATAATAAAGTTAGCTGTGAGGATCTTGTAATAATATTTATATTTCACAAGAGGAATTTCTGGGAGAGTCCTCATTTGGCTGTGATGCATAGTATACAGGGTGCTTACAGTATACCTAAATGGAATGTATTGTCTACATTCAGAATTGGCACGTGAGTAACGGTTCTAGCGTACAAGCAAGGTTTGAATATGAGCATGAATGCCTCGATTACGTTAGGGAAAATTTTACGGTGTCCTCTGTTACCACTGCCACAGTGGTCAGCAATAGGAGTGCTGTGTTCTGATATTTTGTTGCTCAAAATATACTGCACAGTTTTTTTCCTGGAATGCCATGAACGTTGTGGAATCTTGTTCTCCATAGTTTTCTTTCACTTGACGACCCCGAATCCTGCATACTCCAGTAGAAGTCTTCTTGGATTTACCTTCTGAAGTCCATTTCTTTGTGATACATCCCAACAAGTAAGAAGTCTGCATATTGTAATATCCAAGACCCCAATACTTGGGCAGTCTCATCACCCTTTTGGATACCACTTTCTAGGTGTTGCTACTGCTGTATTCCTTTCCTAGATTTCTTTTTTTTTCTTTACCTGTTGAGCTCCCAGGTATCAGGTCTACTATGATGTTTTCACACAAAAAAATGCAGAAAATAAGGGCCTTTCTATTACAAAGTCCGAGGTGGCATCATCAACATGAAATTCCTGTTCTGGAGGCATTGCAAACACATTGGCATTCTGAGCTGAAATTTGCAACACCACGAACCTCTCTCTAAGAGAGTTTGAGGTAGGATTAGGATCAGCCTCTTCATCATCATGGTCCAATTCTTGAGGTGCAGGGTCATCCTATATGTATCCATCTTCAGAGCTACAGTTGGGGACGTAATAAGAATATGAATAATTGAAAAGCAGAGTACGGGTTGCTTATTTATGAAAGACCTTTTCTGGTTTAAAGGTAGCCATCATGTTCTGAATCTGTAGCATCCTTTTCTGAATCTGAATGATCAATAGTCTCTTTAGAATTTTCAAGTCTTGAACGTGTGTAATTTCTTTTTCTTTGAAATACAACATTTCTTATCGCCACGGTAAAACTTTTTTTTTTATAGGCGTTACTGTAATAACTACATTAGTAGGTAGTAAGTTGGCCAGGTAACCAGCCATCTATTAAGATACTACTGCTAGAGAGTTATTGGTCCTTTCACTGGCCAGACAGCACTACATTGGATTCCTCTCACTGGCTATGGCTGACTTTTCCTTTGCTACACATACTGTACACCGAATAGTCTGGCCTATTCTTCCCACATTCTTCTCCGTCTTCATACAACTAACAACAGTGAGATTACCAAACAATTCTTCCCTCAAGGGATTAACTACTGCACTGAAGTTGTTCAGTGGCTACTTTTTTTCTTGGTAAAGGTAGAAGAGACTCTTCAGCTTTGGGAAGGGACACTTTAAAATCAAACTATTGGTCTCTAGTATTGGGTAGTACCATAGCTTCTGTACCATTGTCTTTCACTGTCCTTGGTTACGGTTCTCTTGCTTAAGGGTACACTCGGACACACTACCCTATCTTATTTCTCTTCCTATTGCTAGTTTGAAATTTTTATAGTTTATATATATGAAAGATTATTTTGATGTTGTTATTGTTCTTAAACTTTTCTTGTAGTTCATTTCCTTAATTCCTTTCCTCATTGGGCTATTTTCCCTGTTGGAGCCCTTGGGCTTATAGCATTTTGCTTATCCAACTAGGGTTGTAGTTTAGGATGCAACAACAACAACAACAACAACAACAACAACAACAACAACAACAACAACAATATTATTAATAATAATAATACTAATAATAATAATAGAGTTATTGAATCCTTTGACTGGCCAGACAGTATAACATTGGACCTTTCCTTCTCATTTTTTTCTTTGCCTACGCATTCTTACCCCATTCTTCTATGTCCTCATACACCTAGGAGAAGGTCACTCTAAAATCAAGCCATTGTTGTTTAGTTTTGCGTAGTGCCATAGCCTCAGTACCATGCCTTCCACTGTCTTGGATTAGAGTTCTCTTGCTTGAGAGTACAATCGGCATGGTGTTCTATATTATATATTTTTCTCTTGTTATTTTTTCAAGTTTTTATAATTCATATATGAGAAATCTAATTTAATATTATTACTATACTGCAAATATTTCATTTTGATTTTTTGAAAAAATTAAGATACTTAGATACGATGACTATATAACTAGCCTGTACACATATAGACATTAAGGAGCTGATCGCTACCTCATGCATCAGAGCAGAGGCTTTAGAACATCTATACACAATGCTAGGAACTCGCTCACAGGTTTCGAGAAACTGGGACAGAGGGATTCCACGGTGACAGGGGACGCAAGACTGGAATTGTGCTATTAGTGCCTCACAATGCCCATTCCTAACGTGTAATAGCTGACCACTACCTGTGACTGACCCCTAGTGGAATAGGCTCAACTGCTCATTAGGATGACATAGCTTTTGAGCCTTAATGGTGCCCTGGCCAACTAAAAAACCCAGTTGCTGCTTCTTGGTAATACTCAGTAGTACCCAAGAGTTGGGCTGTTCATGGATGTCTGGAAATCCCAGAAAGTTGTAGCCTTCCGCTGTCAATCCGGATGAGAAAACAGGATTCTGCTATGTGCTGCTCAGTTGGGAGCTGCGGTAGGGACAGCCCAACTTTAAGGAGTTGGTTTGGGAGCACTTATGGGAGATAGGGTTAGAAAAGATGGAGAGTAACCCAGGATTAAGCAGATGCGGCAGCAGGTGGGTAACTATCGGCCAACCCATCCCCTCTTTTCACACTAGTGGTCACAAAGTTGATAATTATAGATGTTATTAGCCGTGATTTCAAAATATATTCATTGGACAATATCACAGAGAAATTAATCATGAGTGAGAACCTGAAGTTAAAGCACAAAAGTTCGAAATGCCAAAGAAACAAATGATGCGCAGACTTCAAAAATGGGTGCTTTGCAAACCTGCACCGTAATAGTGTATGCCTGTTCTGTCAGCAGGAACAGGAAATAGAAAAGTTGAAAAATTGAAACCAAGAACGAAGAAAACAATTGATAGAAGTCATGTTCAGGTTCCAACAGTTAGAAATAAGGAATAAAGAACTCATAGATGGTGTGGTAGAAAATGGGATTAGCATCCGAGAAATATAAAATAATGTAAAATTAAGGATAGAACCTAGAGGGGAAATAACCAACAAAAGCAGAGAGTTCCTGAAACCCACTACAGGAAGAGTAGCTAATGCTAAGAATAAACAACAGCCTAGATATGTAACTACCACCAAAAGCAGATTCAGCCCCCCAGAAGAGAAAGAGGTAGACGAGAAGTTGTTAATCTGAGACTCTACGGTAAAGGACCAATTGGAGCACTTTAGCCTCAAAAAGAGGAGAAAGGTGAGGTCCTATCCAAGTACTAACGCACAGAAGATAGAAGTAGTAGTTGGAAAAACTAAATGAGAGAACAAAAAGACCACTGTTAATATTCAAACAACTGGTTAAAAAAAAAAAAAAAAAAAAAAAAAACAAGACCAATAATACTATAGTTATAGGTATTCTCCCAAGAATCAATGTAAGTCACTTCACCCTCAGTAAGGCCATGGGGATAAGCAAAAGGCTTAAGACCACATGCCAGAGGAAGAAAATTAGATTTATAGATCTCTGGGACACTTTCTATGTCAAGAGAAAATTTTACAGACGAGAGGGAAAACACTTTACTGAAGAAGGCAAGAGAGTATACGGAAACCAACTTAATCTCAGCCTGTATAATTACTTGAGCACAGTAAACCGAGAACAAACTAGACCCTTAGAAAATACTCCAAAACAAACAAGAGACAATTTGGCTGAAAACTTGGATAATACAGATAAGAGTAAAATCAAAACACTAGTAAATCCAGGAAACTTGCAAATCCACAGGGGAAGAGAAAAAAAGATACAAAATTTCCTCAAAGTGGCACAATTCAACGGTCAGTCAGTTAGAAACAAATTGGAAAACTTCAGGGCAATGATAGCTAGTGAGGAACTAGATGTCTTACACATTGCCGAGGTCTGGATCCAGGAAAAAACAAAACAAAGGATATTGTTGGAGAATACGAAATCCCAGGTTTCAAGCTTTTCAGGAAGGATTGCCATACCAAAACAAAAGGTGGAGGGGTAAAGCGCTATGTTAAAAATCACTTAAACCCCATAGAAATTAGATTAGAAACCGAATGTTAAGTGGCAGGTGGAAATATTTTCACCATAGAAAAAACATGTCCATACTAGTAATATACAGACCACCACATCACACAAGAACAAGATGAAGAGCTGTATACAGTAGACAACTTAGACAAAAAGTTAACAATAAGTTAGCTGTCCTAATGGGAGACTTCAATGCAGCAGTAAACTGGAACACTATGAATTCTACATCACAGAGGAACAGGCTACAAGAATTTGTCAACAATGAATTCCTCCATCAGTGGGTCGATAAACCAACCAGTTGACCAAAATTCTAGATATTGTACTAACAACAGAAAAAAAATGAGTATCCAGTGTTTCAGAAGGCAAAAATAATGGCAAAAGTCCACAGAATAGTTAGGTTTCAGGTAAATAATCCTCATCTAAAAGAAAGGAAAATTATAAAATAGTTAAACTACAGACATCGTAACTGGATAAAACTGAAGGAATACATCAAGAATTTAGAATACAACAAAACAGAGAACATAGATACACGATGGGACTCCTTTGTAGAAATATATAAAGAAAAAAGGGCCAAATGTATACTGCATAGAAATTTTACCAAATGGAACTCCACAACCTAAGTGGTTCAACCGAGAAAAAGCCAATGCAATAAGAAGTAGAGACAGCAAACATAAATCAATGGGTCCACTCCCCTCAATTCATGAAATTTCCGAGCACAAGAAGTTAAGCCGAAAAATAGATAAACTAGTTAGAAAGGCCAAGATCAATGAAAAGACAAGAGTGGCTTCAGTTAATAATGAAAACCTCAAAAAATTTTTGGCATATGTAAACAGTAGAAAACCAATCAAAATATTAGTCCATTGAGAGACTTGAAGGGTAATCTTATAACAAATGATTTGGAAAAAGCCTTACAGTTGAATGCATATTTCACAACTGTATTCACTAGGAAAGAATCAACGACCCTCCACGAACCAGCTATCAAATATGAAGGGCCAAAAAGAAAATAAAAGTAAGTCTAAGGCACCAGGTCCAGATGATATTCATCCAAGAGAGATAGAACTAGAAGAAGAGATAACCCAACACTTTTACAAAATGTTCCGAACAATAGCCAACAAAAGAAATGCACCACAAAGATGGAAACTTGGCAATGTTCCTTCAATCTAAACGAAGGGACCAAAAAGAAGAACCTGGCAACTACAGAACTGTTGTCTAACTTCAATGCCTTGCAAAATTTTTGAATGAATTATAGTAGATTCAATAGGAAATGATATAGAGGAAAAAACAATCTTCTGATAGACAGTTTTAGACAAAAGAGATCATGTGACAAATCTTTTGAAATTTTTCAACATTATGTTTAGCATTTACGATAAAAGCAGGGCAACAGACGTCATATACCTAGATTTTCAAAAGGTTTTTGACAAAGTTTCCTAATAAAAAAGATAATGGTCAAAATTAGAGCACTAGGCATCATTGGCGAGCCAGCTAAATGGATGGTAGGTTGGCTAACAAAGAGAAAACAGTTGTAATCAATAGAGAAGCTTCAGAGTGGGCAGCTGTTACAAGCGGAGTGCCTCAAGGATCCACCCTTGGCCCAATGCTATTTCTGATCTACGAAAATGACATAGATTTAGGATTAACTAGTAGAATAGCCAAATTTGCTGACGATACTATATTAGGCATAAATGCTGATAACTCAGAAAACGTAGAAGCTTTAAAAGAGGATCTAGTAATGCTAGGAGAATGGTCCAGAAAGTGAACATTGCCTTCCAACTTGGGAAATGCAAAGTCATACACATAAGTTATAGTAACACACAGTCAGATTACTCACTGCTGGGTAATGAAATAGAAAGTGTGGACCAAGAGGAAGATCTCAGTATTATTATTAGCAAGGATTTTAAGTTTATCAAATAGAGCATAAAGGCTGAAAAGAAAGCACAGAAACTAATAGGCTACACAAAGAGACAAATAAAATACAGAAACAAAGATACTATACTACAGCTGTACACATCACTAGTAAGACCCCACCTAGAATACCGAGTCCAATTCTGGGCTCCAAGTATTCAGAATGATATAGATAGACTGGAAGCAGTACAAGCTAGGGTCACCAAACTAGTTCCAACACTAAGGCAATTCGGATATAGACGGAGGATGGAACGTTCGAACTTATTTGGTTTGCAAACTCGATGTCTAAGGGGACAGTTAATAGAGGGATTTAAAATTCTTAAAGGAATAACAAATGTAGATTACAACAATCTAGTCACGCTTAGCCCAAATCAGTCAAAAGGTAATAGATACAAACTGTAATTGGAAAGATACAACTCCACTCAATGTGGCAATTTCTTTACATACAAAATAGCAAATACTTGGAATAGACTTCCAGCGGATGTAATAAACAGTAACACAGTGAACGAATTCAAGAAAAAGTTAGACAAGATCACAAGAAGTCTCTAAATGCTTAAACTAAATCGCTCTACCAAAGAGCAAATGAAGTCTCTGAGACATCCAAAATCCTTGTATCTCTCTCTCTCTCTCTCTCTCTCTCTCTCTCTCTCTCTCTCTCTCTCTCTCTCTCTCTCTCTCTCTCTCTCTCTCTCTCTCTCTCTTTCAGGTTTGGATGAAAATACATTCAATATTACTGAACGATTTTTTTTCTTTTTCAAACCTATGCCATGAATTTTTTTCCTATAGAGTTTAATATGTTTACACAAACATGAAGCCCATTACTAATAAAGAAAGCCCCGGAACATCAATGGTGGTGGCCTTGATTATATCAGTAAGATGTGATATGGCTCCGACTTCTGGTTTTAGATCATCACCATGGAAAATTTTGAACAAGTTTTTAATTTCTTGTAGATTTTCTGTGAAATGATTAAACAGCCTATATAATACCTTCCTCTCTACATATGATATGTAGTCATCGCCTGCTTCATCTAAATCAGATGAGCCTAATGGTATATACTTATTTCTAAATTCAAAACCCACGAACCATCCCATCAAATAACTTAGGCCTCATTTCCTATCAATGCCTTAGGTTTTAACTCTATTAAATATTCTACTTGATCTTCCTCAGTCTCAGTCTCATCATTAACAGGCAGAAGGTGCTTCATGAGACACGCAGAGATACTTAACTCGGAATATAGATCATTGGGAGCAACATTGGAGCTTTAAGATTGACTACTTACATTTAAGCACCCTGCAGTGACACAAGATGCATAGTAGCTTCATAATTATTACAAAAATTAAGACTGACTGATTAACTAATATATGTATCTACTATGAATGATCGTAGTCTATATATGAATTCCCAAGGTGACGGGTGATCATGACAATATCCAATTTCTCATGAAAAAGAAGAGTTGTTTGACTGTGTTGACATAGCCGTCTTGTCAACAAGAACTCTAATCCATACAGTTCGTGCAACATGTTATACAATCCTTTTACTGGAACGGAAACATTTTGCCTTCCACTTTAGCATTACTAGCAAAATCAATCATTTGATCAAGTATTTTGACTGATGAGGACTATTCGAGAAAGCATTTCTACCTTTCTTTACCATATCATATTTTATGTACGAGTTATTCCAATCAAACCAACTATCAATCAAAGATATAAGATCACATATTTCATAACAAAACTGACTTTTCATTAAGTCTTTGTTCCTACAAAATTTGATGGAATTAGCCACTGATAAATAGAGTAACTGATGTGCTGTTTTCCCACATTGCAGTTTATAACCTTTCATGTTTAAGTGACTCTCATTTTGTAAGCTAATTTGAGATCATTTACTGATAGAGATACGATTTCTGATATAAGTTTTGAGGCAGTGATTTCATCTCCAATCTAAAAACCGTAGTCTATTAAATCATTTTTAATTAAATTAATTAGATGGGTGGATCTGCATACGAAAACCTTTTGAAAATTTCTGAAGCAACCAAACATTTTTATTATAATCTAAGGCTTAAATAATAGTATTTAGACACACGAAAACACTTTTTTTTGTAAAAATTCTCTCTCTCTCTCTCTCTCTCTCTCTCTCTCTCTCTCTCTCTCTCTCTCTCTCTCTCTCTCTCTCTCTCTAAGAAACATTCTTCCTATCGTACCTAAAGATTTACACACATGAGAAATATAAATGATATATCTATATATTCACGCAATTTTCAAAGTGAGTCTATTCATATAAAGTTCTCTTGTTGACCAATACTCTACATGCAACATATGCCAAGTAAACCCATCTTAAGTGACGAGATATTAGTGATAGGCTTACCTGAATCACAACAGTCGATACATTACTGTTAAGATTTTGTGTCGGCATGTCATCTTCTTTAAGATTTCGGACCGTTTTAGGGCAGTAATTGAGCAATTCGTCGCTGGGGGTTCTCACAAAATCTTTGGGTTGGAAATGTGACGAACAAATTTAGCAATGATAGCATAATTTCTTTTGCATGTATTCACCCTCATCTTACAATTCTGCATTTTTGGGGAATATGTAAAATGTAATTTGTTCACCGCAGTTATATTTGTCTTATATGAACTGAAGCACCAAAGTATGGCATATTTAACCATGATGAATCCGCCCTCCCAAATGAAAACAAACGTCCGTGAAATCGTGACATATTTCTCGCCTATGTGTTGCCTGGATGAACCGCGGCTGAACTCTCCAAGTGACGTCATGTGCGTGAGCGTTAAAAACGGGACCTGTAGGTAACTTTCCTTATCTTATTCCATCTTGCTGACGACCACATTGAATTATTACAGTAAAGTTTCAACAGCTTTATCAGATGTACACATTCCTCACTATTCAGATAACTAATATCACTTCCCGCATGACTCCCCTCCATTTTGATATATAAATCGAGCGGAATTAAATAAAATTATCCGGCAAAATAATATGAAAAAACTCAGAGGGTAATCTTTACCTTCGAAACACCAGTTTGATAATGGCAGACTTAGGACTAAACACAGAAACGGGTGCTATGATTCGTCGAGCTGCGCACGTGATGCCTTGACGTAGACGGCAGTAGAGCGCGCTTATTGGCCGACAGATGAACCCTTACGTACCTATTACTGCTACATGGTTTCGTTCTCTATAATCTATACTAGTATTATTATTATTATTATTATTATTATTTGCTAAGCTACAACCCTAGTTGGAAAAGTAAGACGCTATAAGCCCAGTGGCTCCAACAGGGAAAATAGCCCAGTGAGGAAAGGAAATAAGGAAGAGTAAATATTTCAAGAAAAGTAACAGCATCAAAATAAATATTTCCTACATAAACTAACCTCTAATTTGAATTTTTCATTCCTGTTTGTACCACGTAAACATTTATTATTTTCTGTACAAAGTGTTTTTTTTTTTTTTTTTTTTTTTTGTTTTTTTTTTTTTTTGTAAAATAGGGGAAAATCTATAAACCTTTACTATAGGGAATATTGTGAGTTTCCTCCCGATCATCAAGACATATGGAGAGAA
>NC_090725.1:14871065-14903565 GCF_036898095.1 Palaemon carinicauda | reverse complement strand
TTGAGGTTAATTTGCCTAAGTATGACTCGTTCTATCTTCAGTTGTATGACATACCCTTTTCCTTTTACTACATTTCCTGGGGTTTTCAGTTTACTGATCAAGTCGTATTTTCCTTGGTCGACACAAAATTGTTAATTTTTCTTCTTATTTGCTCATTCGGTGGCGCAATCAGTTCACGCTCGTCTGACCTCGCGTAAAAGAGAAGCAGGAAGAGCGCAATTTGTCGGAAAAGGTATTAAGGGATTAGCGGACAAATACAAGTTGCACCTTTCATGCTGACAATGGGATCAAATCATATTACGCAACGGGATTAAGAAAGGGTGCGGAGTGGCAGAAAAAAAAAATGCCTGAATGGCAAATAAATTTCTCTATTGCTACCCATATTTTTACCTTTACGATAATAATAATAATAATAATAATAATAATAATAATAATATTTACTACTACTACTACTACTACTACTACTACTAATAATAATAATAATAATATCATTTATGTGCTCAGCTAAAACGTTGTCTTTTTTAAGTAGAAATAAAACATAGTTACAAGATGAACAGTAAATCCATTTCCAACCACGGAACTTTATATTGGTGATAGAAATCACCATTCAATTTTTAACTTTCCAAGGGAATTTTATGTATCCCATGCAATTACAAGTAACTCGTCACAACGATTCCAAGATAATTCCTCATTATAAATACCACAATATTATCCGAAATCTAAAAATCTGTCCACGAAGATTCCATCCTCCTATATACTCCCATATTTTCATACATTCTGATTATATCCGTCCTTATCTACTTCATAACCATCAATCACACAAATTTCACATCCCTCCTTCTTAACAAGTTTCACCCATCCTACTCCATTACCCCAATTTCCAGTCACTACCAGTGATATCACCCCAGTGCAATGCCACCGTTATTAATAACTGCCCGTGAATTCAATCAGGGTTGCCAGGTTTTCTAAATGAGAAAAGGCTAACTTCTAATCAACTACAGCTTTAAAAGGCCAACCCAACCCATTAGGAAAAAAAAAGCAAAAATGTAGCATTTAAGGCCAACCTTTTCCATATAACTAAGGGCCCAATTTGAAATTTATGGCCTGAAAAAAAGGAGTAATTTGACGTTTTTGGCCTAAAAATGGCCAAACTGGCAACACTGGGTCGCATGCTGATGCCATGTTCACCTTAATTCGTTACAATCAGTTTAAAAACTCACCTGTTAAAAGCGATGACGTCACAATCGCTTTGAAACGATCCCACTAGTATCACTCACATCCATTTTTAACCATATTTACCCAATCGGTTCCATACTTATTCCTTCCCCTATTCCGGATCTATCCATCCATGAAATTTCAAACAACCTCCCCAAGATACACCTAACCCTCTCTTCCTACATCGATCCCAACTCTAACAGTCCCCTTAGATTCCTCCTCTACTCGTCTCCCCTTCATAAGTGGAATATGTTTTCCTCTAGACAATGTTAGTTATCTCCTCGAATTTAGGATGTGGAAGTACTTTTAAAGTAAATGAAATATCTATCAGTTATTTACTTATTTATTTATTTATTTATTTTTTTTTTTTTTTTTGAGATTTGACGACTCCATTAGCAAATGAAGATGAATGCAAGAGGATAATGTTTGGCAGGAAGAGGTTTGAGATAATATTCACAAATTCTAATTTACTTCCCACCCACCATTTCCTATGAAAATTTTCGCCTTGGCCCTTTCCCAAATCAATCCCCCTACCAGTATCATGACAATTCCAGTCCAAACTCCTCTACCTATTTAAAACCCTTAGACAGGTCGAACTTCTTTCACGAATTAAAAGTTTCTTGATCAAGAGCTGATCGAAACACAGATGTGAAAAACCTACGTTAAGAGAGAGAGAGAGAGAGAGAGAGAGAGAGAGAGAGAGAGAGAGAGAGAGAGAGAGAAGGATGTGGTGTGAAGACTAGATGTAGTGATCCAGCTTATACGAGGTATGGACAAGAGTAATCCTATGTATGTATGTATGCATGTATGTATGTATGTAGCCTGTAAGTATGCATATATATATATATATATATATATATATATATATATATATAAAGAGAGAGAGAGAGAGAGAGAGAGAGAGAGAGAGAGAGAGAGAGAGAGAGAGAGATGGAAAATTTCCCAAACATGAGCAAGGAAAAGTATCAGAATAGATCAAAACCTAATTAAGAAAAGATTGGAAATGAGGGTAAAGTCCAACAGAGAAGAAATGGAATTAGCAAAACTATAAAAAACAATAAAAAAACTAAAAACCCTAGATATTTGTTACCACAATCAGACAAAAATTGAGGAAACACTAAAGATAGGAAGAAACATCAAACTGATGAAAAGAAGACTTGGAAAAGGACACCAACAGATGTTTGTTTTAAAGGATAAAAATGGAAATTTTATCAACAATATAGAAGGAGTGCTAGATATTACAGAGGATTTCAATACAATGCTATACACTAGTGATATAACAAATAATTTTTCCAATAGAAATAATAAAACATCTGTGCCGGTACCAAAGTTAACAGTAACAGTAGAAGAAACAAAGACACTAAAAGAGGCACAGCAGTAGGACAAGATGTCATAAAAATTAATTCAATAGTAGAAGGAGGATATTTTATAGTCGTAAAATTCACTGAACATTACACAAAGTATCTGCAATAATGCTTAATAGCTACAGCTCGGAAAAAACTTATATCATTTTACTAGTTTACAAAATGGGAGATACAAAAAACATGAAATATTACCGGCCAATAAGTTCACTCTCAGTAATATATTGGATGCCTACAAAGATCATATTAGGTCGAATAAGAAGAAAGTTAGAATTTAATCAAACAAGAGAGCAGCAATGATTTAGAAGTGGGTATTCAACAACTGGCCGTATCCATAATTAACCAGTTTATGGAAACATCAACAGAGTATGACAAACCATATGTAACGTTTAAAATGCTTCCAGAAGACTAAAATTACTGCCAGATCTTTGCCCAGACTGCATCTGTAACGTTTATAACGCTTCCAGAAGACTAAAATTACTGCCAGAGAGCCCCATCTCTTTTAAATTGTTCACAGCATGCCTAGAGGAATTAAAAAAAAATAGATTGGGAAAATGTAGGAATTAATTGATGGAGAATGTAAGATTGAAAATGAATATGAATAAGACCAGGATAATGTTCAATGAAAGTGTAGAGACAACCAATAAGGTTAATGGACGAGCCTCTAGAGATTGTTAATGGATATACATACTTAGGAAACACAGTAAGTATTTTCCCAGCACATGAAACAAATATAAAAGAAGGATAGGACTAGGATGAGGAGCTTTTTTGAACAAAATAAGATTATGCAAATTAGAGTGCCACTTTTTCTCAAAAAAAGTCCTTATTCAGATCATCTTGCCATTATTTACTTATGCATCCTAAACTTAGAGCCTTGCTAAAGCCTTAAAATATAAGCTTGTTACAACTCAAAGATCTCTGAAAAGAATAATGATGGGATTAACATTAAGAGACAGAAAAAGAGCAACATGGATACGAGAGCTAACTAAAGTAGAGGATATTCTAACATGCAAGAAAAAGAATAGACATGGGAGGGGCATATAATGGAAATGACAGATAATACACGGACATTGAGAATAACAAAATGGGTCTCTCGAAATTGCAAAAGAAGCAGGGGAAGGAAGAGAAGATGATGGATTGACGTACTAGGAAAATTTGCTGGTATAAACAGAGGGGCCCTTGTTCTGCAGCGGGCTAGTTATGATGGATGGCGGCGATATATATGTATGTATGTATATATATGAATATATATATATATATATATATATATATATGTATATATATATATATAAATATATATATATAAATATTATATATATAAAAAAATATATATATATATATATATATATATATATATAATATATATATATATATATATATATATATATATATATAAATATATATATATATATATATATATATATATATATATATATATATAATACATATATATATATATATATATATATACATACATATATATAAATATATATATATATATATATATATATATATATATATACATATATATATAAATATAAATATAAATATATATATATATATATATATATATATTTATATATATGTATGTATATATATATATATATATATATATATTTATATATATATATATTTATATATATATATATATATATATATATATATTTATATATATATATATATATATATATATATATATATATATATATATATATATATATATATACATACATACATATATATAAATATAAATATAAATATATATAAATATATATATATATATATATATATATATATATATATATATATATATACCTAGGAGTTTTTCCACTAATTCACTCGTACCTAAGGCCTTGAAAATCTCATGACTTCAGATTCATTTTACGTTACGAATTTGAGTGAATTAGACATTATTAAATATTTGGTGCTCAATGTCTAAGTATATCTATATGTGTGTTTCTGTGTGTAACACGATAGTTTAATTTACAATAAGAGTAAGTGAAATGATATGCACATGGAACATTTAATATTAAATGAAATATTCAAGAAAGAATATGAAAGTAAGAAAAAAGGATATGACACGTAATATTAATGAAAAATACCACAGAAAGGATTCCAGGAAAAAAATATGCATTTTTTCCACGAGAGAGAGAGAGAGAGAGAGAGAGAGAGAGAGAGAGAGAGAGAGAGAGAGAGAGAGAGAGAGAGAGAGAGAGAGAGTTTGTTCAGGCAAAGGGAGATTTACGGCCCTAATTCCGTCAGGTAAAAGTCGTTTGTTGGCCCCAACGGCATTTGAAGACATCCTTTCGTCTACCCTTAGGGAAGGATGGTGATGTAGACTCTCCTTTCTAGAGAGAGAGAGAGAGAGAGAGAGAGAGAGAGAGAGAGAGAGAGAGAGAGAGAGAGAGAGAGAGAGAGAGAGAGAGTTTATGTAAAACTAATGTCAAAGTTGTGCATGAATTCATGTTTGCACCTAAAAATATTGACATTGCTTAAAGATAAGATATTATCTTGATTATTTCAGAAATAGTCGAAAAATAAATTTCCGATAAGGACCAAGAGTCCTTTACTAAAAAAAGAAAATGTATACTACAACTCCACTTATACAAAACCTTTATAATATTCAACAACGTCCTTAAAAGTACCGGAAAATGTTTAGCATTCTTCACCATATTATGATGGGGTTACGCCAAGGATAAGAAAACTTAGATATAGATTCCAACATTGCAGAAATAATGAATAAATCCAAATGAATAAATGTGATACTCAAAAGGCATTGTTGGATGTTTTTGGTTGTATCAGCATTTTTAAGAAAATATATATCAGATTGTACGGGGAGGTAACATGGTAATTGAGCAGGATGAAATTACAGGTATTTATAAGAGAATTACTCAGTAATTTATATGATTCCGTCACTAAAGAATAAACTCCGACATCCTCCATCGATGATAGCCAAACTAACAGTTGCCACCGTTAGGGTAAAACATAAATTTCGAGCATATTCTTTTATAATAAAAATAATACTGGTCGATGCTGATTATTTTCCGGAAATAGAGATCCAAAGATAGTTGAACAAACATTCTCACATGAGTTCCATTTCTATCATTTTCATTTGGGAACCTTGTGAAGTGAAGGAGTGCGGGGCACATCCTGAAACCCTGTCCACACGATCGAGCATGCCCAACGGGCAAACAGTGATACCAGACCACAATAGTTAGTAAGAATGAGGGTTAATGACGTCAGAAGCAGGAAAACCACAGACAGGGATCTGGCATCATACATTGTTGCCAGATCCTTTCCTTTAGTTTTCCCGCTTCTGAGTCATCAACCCTCATTTCCACTAACCATTGGTATCACTGTTTGCCCGTCCGGCATGCTCGATTGTGTGGACAGGGCTTTATGCAGTTCAACCTCTCCTTCTATAAGTATATATACGGCGCAGTTACTGACTCAAGAATATAATGTGATTCACCAAATTAGTATATGACGGCTAATTATCCAACTTCAATATCTTGAGGGAGATCCCAATGACTCTTCTGCAAGTATGAAACAATGAAATGCATCAGCAATACAACAACAAATCTAGCCGTTTCTAGTCCACTGCAGGAAAAAGGCCTCAGATATTTCCTTACTCATATCTGGGCTTTGACCATTTCATCACCAGGCTGGCCACTGACGATTGGTGATGGTGGGATACTTTAGTCTGATCGCTCACAGAAAACCAACCTAGTATGGGTAGCCCTGACTAGTATAACTTTGCTGATTATGACGATACACAAACCCTTTCATCATATTGAGGTATCCCCACTCAACAAATAAATAGTAGCAAAATGGGTTCTCCGTTAAGTTTTCTCTTTGCATAATCTCAATGGGTTGCATTGAAGTTGTTGCGAGCCGAGAGAAGGTTGTGAACTCAAAGGCAGTGTGAGAGCAATTGAGTTAAGTTTATTAAAGAACACTCTCCTTTATATACAAAATCTCAAAGCAACAAGAATTTTCATGTTCAAATGTTGACACTGTTACAGAGGAGAAAAGCAGACATGAATTTTCAGGTTCGTTTCAGTGCGAGGGGAGAGCGAAGATACAAGCACAAAATGAACTATGTACGATCGTGTGACACACGGTTGGTACATGGCTCCCCCTCTAAAAATGACATACTTTACATGTTAAATAGGGCGCCCTGATCTAGAGAGGCGAACTGTAGGCGGGTCATCTGGCAGAAGATAAGCAGGTTTTATACGATCAATGGAGACCCGGTCTTCTTTGCCACGAATGTTTAGTAGGAATGCTTTCGGACTGCGGCGGATCACAAGGAAAGGGCCAGTGTAAGGGGGCGTTAGCGGTGGTTTGCTAGTGTCGTTGCGCAGGAAGACGTGCGTTGCAGAGTGCAAGTCTGTTGGTATGTGATGCTTTGCTTGGGGCTTGTAAGTCTAGTGGCATGGAGTAAATTTTCCCACGACGTGACGTATGCGCTGGAGATCGTCGGAGGATGTTGTAAAAGGAAAAAATTCGGCAGGGACGACCAACGGGTCGCTATACACCATTTCAGCTGCCGAGACGTCGAGGGCGTCTTTAGGAGTGGTCCTTAGTCCCAGGAGGACCCAGAGAAGCTGAGTAAACCAGTTGGAATCCTTGCAGTGGGACATCAAAGCTGCTTTGAGGGTGCGATGAAAACGTTCAACCATTCCATTGGCAGCAGGGTTGTAGGCCGTTGTCTGATGTAGGGTGATGCCCAGGAGATTCGCTAATGATATCCACAATTGAGAGGTGAAAGTGATTCCCCTGTCAGAAGTAATATGCTCAGGTATACCAAATCTTGCAATCCATCCAGAGAGTAAGGCAGATGTACATGAGGCGGACGTTGCAGTTTCCATGGGAATTGCTTCAGGACAACAAGTGGAGCGGTCGATGACGATAAACAGGTAACGATGTCCTTGTGATGTGGGTAGGGGGCCCACAACGTCGACGTGAATGTGTGCGAAACGACGCGGAGGTTAAGGAAAGGTGCCCACTCCGGAATCCGTGTGTCGATGTACTTTGGAAGTTTGGCAAGAAGTACAGGCGCTGACCCAATCCTTAGCATCCTTAGAAATGCCGTGCCAAATGAACTTTGCCTTCAGCAGCTGTGCAGTAGAACGGCACGAGGGATGTGAAAGGCCGTGAATGAAATCAAACACCTGCCGTCGCATTGGAGCAGGAATCCAAGGTCGCGGTCTACCAGTACTGACGTCACAGAGGAGGGTGGTGTTGGAGTCTTCGAGGGGAAGGTCTTCCCAACGGAGGGACGTGCAGGATGTCCTACATGCTTGATACTCTGGATCCGGTCGTTGGGCTTAAGCCAGGGCGTTGTAATCCAATCCCAGATGAACGGCAGCCAACGTGTTTCTTGACAGGGCATTGGTAACGGGATTCATTTTCCCAGGGACGTATTGAAGGGTGCAATTGTATTCAGCCACGGCGGAGAGATGTCGGCGTTGCCAGGCGGACCAGGCATCAGACTGTCGAGTAAAGGCGTGCACCAGAGGCATGTGGTCTGTGCGAATGACGAAGGGCGTACCTTCTAAGAAATGGCGAAAGTGACGGACAGCCAAGTGCACCGCCAGCAATTCTCGATTGAAGGTAGAAAAACCCGATTCTGCCTTGGACAGTTTTCTGCTGAAGAAGGCCAGTGGGCGGGGCCAGCCGTTGACCACCTGCTCGAGGACTGCACCAATAGTGACGTCGCTGGCATCGGTGGAGAGAAGGAGAGGGGCATGTGGGATAGGAAAAGTGAGAGCCGCAGCAGTTGATAGGGCCTTCTTTGCATTGCAGAAGGCTGCATCTTGAAGGGGACTCCACTTAAGGTCCTTTGGCTTGCCCTTGAGGGAGGTGTAGAGGGGAGCAAGAGTGGCGGCAATGGCTGGCAGAAAACGGTGATAATAGTTGATCATGCCCAAGAATTCCTGCAGAGCTTTGACGGTCGAGGGCACGGGGAAATTCTGAACGGCTGCTACCTTCTCAGGGAGAGGTGGACTCCTTCAGGAGTGATGCAGTGCCCTAAGAACGACACTTTGTTGGCGCCAAAGGTACACTTGTCGCACCGGACTACAAGGCCGTTTTATTGCAGGCGGTCGAGCACGATGCGCAGGTGACGGAAGTGTTCCTCTTTTGAGCAGGAGAACACAAGTATGTCGTCCGCATAACATACACAGAAAGGGAGGTCCCCTAAGATGCCATCCATGAGACGTTGAAACGTGGCCCCAGCATTACGAAGGCCAAAACAGGAGTAATTGAAGATGTAAGTACCAAACAAAGTGGTGATGGCAGTCTTGGGGATGTCTTCTGGGTTCATAGGCACCTGATAATACCCCTTCAGGAGATCGAGCGTAGAGAAAACCTTTGCTTTGTGCAGGTAGGAGGTCACGTCGGCAATGTTTGGGAGGGGGTAGTGATCCGGTTCTGTTTGCATGTTCAGGTGCCTGTAATCCCTGCACGGACGGAGGGAGCCGTCTTTCTTCAGAACGATGTGTAAGGGTGACGACCATGGGCTGGAGGCCTTTTGGCAAAAGCCCATTTCTTCCATTTCGGCGAACGTCTGTTTGGCGGCTGCCAATCGTTCCGGTGCCAGACGTCTGAATTTTGCGAAGACTGGGGGTCCCGTCGTCTTGATATGGTGATAAATACCGTGCTTGGCAGGAACCGTGGGCGTTTGGCGAAGTTCTGGACGGAAAACTTCCGGGTACGACGTGAGGAGGTGGGCGTAGGCATCCGTTGGTGCGCTAATGTGGAGAGCGAGGTTAGAGGGGGCGGGTTGAAGAGGTGTCGACAAGTACGCGTCTGCGTTGACCAATCGTCAGTGGGCAACATTGACCAGAAGGTGGAAATGAGAGAGGAAATCTGCACCGAGGATTGGCAATGTGACGCCAGCAACGAGAAACTTCCAATTGAATTTACCGTTTCCGAACGATAATGTGAGGTTCTCGTAACCGTAGGTGGGTATCGCAGATCCGTTGGCAGCTACCAAGTGGACGTCGGCAGATATAGACAGACTACGTCGTGTCTTGAAGAGTTTCCTTGGCAAAAGAGAACGACAAGCACCCGTGTCTACCAAAAATCGCACGCCCGTTCCTGCATCATGTAAAAAGAAAAGATTAGAAACACGGGAGGCCACCTCTACGACCGATGGCCTACTTACTCGTTTTCTGGCCACTGACAATCCTCGGCACATTTTTTCGCAGTTGCCCCGAATCTGAAGTGGTAGTAGCAAATCTGCGGCGGATGGGAGGTAGTAAGTGGCTGTAGAAGTCGTTTGTTGGGGCGCGAGCGATTGGTAGGTGGTGGGCGGCCTTGTCGCTGCTTCGGCACGTCACCGTGTGGGCGTGTATGTCCTACGGCATTCATGTCAGCTTCGGTTGACGTTGAATAGGCATCCTCTTCGTCAGGGGTGGAAGCGTTGATGGAGGTCTTGAAGTGGCTGTCCATAAGGGTGTCGGCTTTGGTCATCAAGTCCTTTATGGGTAAACTATCGACATCGGGTATGGCAGCGCGTATAGGTCCGGGTAAACGGCGTATCCAAAGGGCACGAAGTAGGTTCACCTCACGAGGAGAGCCGTCTGCGGCAGATTGAAGGCGAGCGATACTGGTCATTTCCCTGAGGGCAAGCGAAGCCCTTTGGTCCCCCAACGGTTGTTGCGAGAGCTGAAAAAGCTTTGCTACACAGGCGGCTGGCGACGGGGAGTACTGCTGCAGAAGGTATGTTTTGAGGGCGTCATACGCTATTGGGGTGTCTCCTTGTTCACAAAGCCAGTCGGATATTTCCGGGAAGGTGTCCTCGGGTATCGCCGCGAGAACATAATCTGCTTTGTTGGTTGAGCGAGTCACGCCCTTGATGCGAAACTGGACTTCTGCGCGCTGAAACCAAGAAAATGCCTTTCCGCTGGCGAATGGTGAAAGTTTCAATGGGGCAGCCGCAGCGCCAACTTCTGTAGAGTCCGTCATGGTACCAACGATGGAGGGGCGAGGGGGGTGGGGGTGGAAGGCGGTGGGAGCGAGTCTACTTCCGGTGTCACCAATGTTGCGAGCCGAGAGAAGGTTGTGAACTCAATGGCAGTGTGAGAGCAACTGAGTTAGTTTATTAAAGAACACTCTCCTTTATATACAAAATCTCAATGCAAAAAGAATTTTCATGTTGAAATATTGACACTATTACAGAGGAGAAAAGCAGACATGAATTTTCAGGTTCGTTTTAGTGCGAGGGGAGAGCGGAGATACAACCACAGAATGAACTATGTACGATTGTGTGACACATGGTTGGTACAAAGTCTTCAGATAAATTAATAACATCATTAAATGATGCCATTATGTCAAACACACATTTTCTAAGACGGCCGACGAGGATTCTTTTCATATTTCGAGGCATCTTTTACTCCTAATGCCGTCCATTCTCCACGGTAGACAGTAACAGAGGTAACAAGCATCTCTTCCGTGGTGGTTATCTGATTCATTATAACAATTACATTGCTATTATTGTTATTAATAGCTAAGCTACATCCCTAGTTGGATAAGCAGGTTGCTATAAGCCCAGGGGCTCCAACAGGAAAAATAAAACATTTTAAGAACAGTTGCAACATTACAATATATATCTCCTATATAAACTATAAAAGCTTTCACAAAACAAGAGGAAGGGGAATAAGATAGAATAGTGTACCCAATTGTACCCTCAAGCAAGAGAACTCTAACCCAAGACAGTGGAAGACCATGGTACAGAGACTATAGCACTATTCAAGACCAGAGAACAATGGTTTGACTTTGGAGTGTCCTTCCCCTACAAGAGCTGCTTGCCATAGCTAAAGAGTCTCTTCTACCCTTACCAAGAGGAAAGTGGCATCTGAACTATTACAGAGCAGTAACCCCTTGGTGAAGAAGAATTGTTTGGTGTTGTCCGTTGTATGAAGAGAGAGGAGAATATGTAAAGAATAGGCCAGACTAATCGGTGTCTGTGTAGGCAAATGGAAAATGAACTGTAACCAGAGAGGAGGATCCAATGTAGTACTGTCTGGCCAGTCAAAGTACCCCATAACTCCCTAGCGGTAGTATCTCAACGGTAGAGTCTATGACAGTGTTCCAAGACTATCAATTCAAAACATTAACTTTAACAATACCGGCAATACCTTATTACCATCATTCCCTAGCCTGCTAAAACAATTAACCTGCTGCCAACATGGTACACGATATTGCCACTCAGAAATTTGTAGATAACTTTTTCTCCAAAACTATGACCAAGAGGTTTAAAACAAAAAATAAAAAAGAAAGACAATTAACGTCAGGAATGACATTTAGATTAAGAGACAAGCAAAGAACACTAAGATTAAGTAATCCTGTACAGCCATAACAAAATAATCCTAGCCCTTAAAGATGCGAGTGTCTTAAGATAAATATCAATCGCTAATTTGAAATCAGAAGGCTGGGTGTTCCTGCCAGTCTGGGATCACCAATGTGCGGAAGCAACAGTTAAGTGGTAACTTGTTTGCCTAGCATTTCGCATGGCAAGAGATCGATCCCCGCCCAGGACCGTGAGTTTAAGCTGTTTACTGGGGAGGCTACTGCTGTGGTAGGGCACCACAGTGGGGGGTTGGGCTTGCCCGGCTGACGTTCTGGTGAGCATCTATTCTGATGGAACCGGAACTGAAACCAGTCACCTTTAACCTTTAACCTTTAAATGTAACTAAACTTTATTTAAACGGATCATGTGTTAATATACAAGCTGTTTCAAGCAAGAAAAACATAAAAACATAAGCACAGTGATTCATGAAAATAAAGGCTTAACCAGTGTACGAGCGTGTCTGATACACGTGCTGTACAATAATTCCGATGATACCGATCGCAAAAACGTGTTCAATAATTATATATCTTCTTCAAGACCAAAGCTGTGTACTGCAACCAACCTGACAGCTGACCACCTTTATAAGAGGAAAAGTCTTTCAATAACTATCTTGAGGAATTATTCATAGTACTCACAATGGTACACCTATATTTACATCAGAATGATGACCTCAAGGATCTGCTGGATTCCATACCTCTTTCCCTGCTGACTGAAGAGCTCCAATGCATGTCTCCATTCGTGTACATCCATCAATATTCTAATAGTGTTTAATTGTTCTTACTCATGCGACCTACTCACTAATTAGCTAACCAACCTTCTTTTAATCAAAATTTGTAAAATTGAACCGATTAATACCGGCAAGTGACTGGAACAACAATATTCAGGACAATTGCGTAGTAAATTTATTAAAAAACCCAGTATCTAGTGAAGTGAAAAAAAAAAGCTTGGGTCTTTAATGGTCGCCCATGAATGGTAGAGGCAAGAGACAGGGACAATGGCCTAGCAGGACAATACTCCAGAGTTGACCATATATACATATGTTCAGCACCCAAGTCCCCTCACCACCTAAGCTAGGACCAGGAAGGGAAAGGCAATGGCTGTTTATGACTCAGCAAGTAGACCAAGAGACTCCCCCAAAGCCCCCATCCTTACCTCACAAGGATGCAGGCACTACAAGAAACAATCAATCTTCAGCCGGTCTCGAACCCAAATTCAGTAAAACGTCAGGCAGGGACGTTTCCAATAAGGTATCCCAATCCATAAGGTTTATCATTCACTTTAGATAAAAAATAAAACCAATAGCGTTAATATCCCTTCAATATCTGTTGATTTGAAAAAAAAAAATTCCTCAATGCAATATCAACATTGCTAAAGGCTTAATATATTCTGCTGTTGGGTATGTTAACTCTTGTAATTTCCAAAATCATAGAAAAATTCAGACTTGCATAGCACAAAGCAGAAGCAAATTTAATAGTTATCATGAACAAAACTACATATTTAGAAAGAAATTTGATTTTCTTCTACCTGATTAAAATTGAGCGTAAATCCCATAGATGATGTAATCAAAAATTTTAATAAAAACCTAAAAGTTGATTATAAACAAAAAAGTCCTTAATTGATTCTCAAGCTTCAATTGAATTATCTTTGCATCATTTATATGCTTAAGTAAAACCCGCAAGCTAGATAATCCAATGAGATGAATTATCAGTGCAACAAGATCTGTTAATTATAAATTATCCATCTATTTAGTTAAATGACTATCTTCGATTTTAGGATTGATTTCCACCTTACATATAGGAACCTTAGTAGATATTTGCGATAATTTACAAAATGTAAACATTGAGTTTATCCACACATTAGTCAGCTTTGGAGTTACTTCGTTATTTTAAAATTTTACAGAAGCCTGCTGATGATTTGTTGGATTTCCAGTCTGGTATTTACGATTCTTATGAATTACCTTTACCAACACATATTATTACAGTGACGTCTTTATCACTAGACCACAAAGAAAGATATAAAAGTGAGTACGGCTCATCCATAAATATTCAGATTTTGTACTTAGAATCGAAATGGAAATGGATTCTTAATACATTTCTCAGAGTTCAAAGGGTAGGAAGTAACCTTTCACTTTCTGCCGTATGCTTGTTTGCAGAAGTGATGTGATCACAGTTCGTAGATGATCTTGATATATGTCTTTAGGTAGTAGGTTGCACAGACAAGGTTAGTCGGAGTCGCTAACATGGTTTCTGTTACTTCTTTGATTATTGTATGTATCCCCCCAAAAACTGATTACATCTTTAAAAAAAAATTGATGACACCATGGCCTCAGTGAGGATAGTGTTTGATTATTTCACAGACAGCTTATTGCGTGCTTGCTCCCTCTTATCAGCAGCGTTAACTTCCTCTGCTGCCTTCAGACATATGTCTTTCAATTGGTGTTTGTCCTTGAAGAACTCCTCCAGTGCCATTTCATAGAGAGCTACCTATGAATAGGACTGGGCAAGAAGAGCACACTTGAAATGGGTATATTTAAGGATTTGATTTGAGTTGCAGACCCATAGATATCAGCTTCTATTTATGCGACATTAATACTGGAATTATGCATGGAATCGCCAAAAGTGTTGAGGGCAGCCATGACTACATGTAGCTCTCCTAGGAAGGGGACAACTGTGCAGTTCAGGTCAGGTCTGGCACCAAGGAGTTGAATCACCTTCGCATAAAGAGCCATGTCAAATGAAATGATAGGGAGAGGATCCTCACCAACAGGCAAATTTCTCTGTTTACTTGCTTGCCTGATTGCATTCAATAAGGTTATCCACTTGTGTGTCACTTCTAGGAGTAGTGATAGGGTACTGACCTGGGACAGTGGCTTTCTTCCAGACAATAGTGGGTCGTATCCTGCCCATCCTGGAATATTACTCGATGATTCCCATGCTTCCATTCTTCATAAAACAGTAGCAATAATGCAATGCTAAATTGATATGGCTGGCCAAATACAGTCGGCTCGAAGTAGCCAACTTGATGTAAGCCCAACTCGATCTAATTCCGACTCGATCTAATTCCGAGACTAATTATTTTTTTTTTATAATTTTTAACATGAGTTTACTTTGAAACTGTTGTTTATATATTTTATGTATTTGAATGATGCTAATGAGGCTGAAAGAATATCACTTTAAAGGCTTATGGTATGTAAATCCTGTTCTTAACTACATGATTATCTGTATGATTACAATGTTAATTACTCAGTACTTGTTACGTGGAATGCATGTTTCTTTGGTTATATTTCCATATGCAAGTGGCTACCGAAATAACAACTTCAAAAGAAGTTTTAAGCCAAAGAGAAAAACAGATAATACTGCATAATGGTTTCTTATTTGCATTCGATAAAACGAGCAAGCAGAATAAAAATTTATTTTTATGATATAACCAAGTGGGTAGACATTTTTATGTGTCATTGCTCACAATTCTAAATAATCTTCGTTGCGTTTTGAAACTATAGCTTTTATGTTCTCTTAGTAATAAATGGAATGATGTATATATTTCTTTAGATATACTTCTTTTTTATGGGATACTAAGGTTACATTTGATTTTATTATGATCTAATTTTCCAATTGTTATAATTTTTTCTTTGGTTAAGCGGTATGTCAGTAAACCTAGATAAATAAGCATACAAATAGAGTAATGTAGGTTATCTTTTTATATAAACTTCTCTTTTATTTATGAATCTCTCTCTCTCTCTCTCTCTCTCTCTCTCTCTCTCTCTCTCTCTCTCTCTCTCTCTCTCTCTCTCTCTCTCATTGTCCCTAACTACCGTTTTAATGTTATTCTTTCTTGGCATCAAGTTGTCCTGACATCAAATCAGCCGCATTTAGTCAGCTGCATCGAGTTGGCTGCTCAGAGTTGTCCCATTCCTGGTCCATGGAAATGTGGGCCTAAATGCTGCTGATTCTCTTCTTAAGTTGTTGTCGACCTGTTGTTAGGATTTGACTAGACATGTTTTGGCTCACTGTGAGGACTGTTTTGTCAACAACTTTGGCACTCCTGTCAGCTTTCATGCTGTCACCAGATCCTATCAGGATCCTATCATGGAAGTCATTGGGGACCTCTATGGTGTTTGTATCCTTGGGTGTCTTGGTAAAGTTTGCAGTAGCGTTCCTTTTCACTTGTGCTGTTCTGTAGATTGTCTGCATGATATCCTCTTCATAACCAGGACTCACCATTACAGAATGAACATGCTTTCCTCAAATACCTCTGCATAATAGAGAACAGCTGACTTCCTTCAATTTTTTTTTTCAGGGGTGGTAAGGCACTGAAAATCTTTTCTTTCAACTAATTTCTATTAAATGCAGGTACACAATTTTTCAAGACATCTGTGCTATGAATACTGCAGTTTCAATATCTTCCATTGGTATGTATTTTTGGTTCTGTGTTTGGAAATCTTGAGGTTAATCAGCTAGATCAGGCTTGCACATCATAACAATGGTTCTTTGGGTATTGGCTTACTTCCAATTGTGCTGGCTTCTTGCTATTCATAGAAACATACTTTGTCGAGCAGGTTCTGCGATACCAATCATCAATTGAATGTGCAACTCCTGGTGCAATGCTTGTGTTCGATTTTGTTTTCAGTGCGTAATTTCTGGATCTTATAACAGATTTTTTTAATAAGACTTCCCAGCGTTGATTGCCTTCACGTGATAGAGTTGCTATCACCTTTCGCTGTCTTTATTTCAGGAAACTTCAAAAGACCTTTCCGTGTTACTAAATTGCTGATGAGATGTCTGACACGAAGGTCCTTGTTAATGCAGGCCCATGTAAATCATTTGTCCTAGACCCCCTAAATCAGTGGTTCCCAAACTATCTTACCTGACGCCCCCTTTTTGCTTCCAGTAGACAGGTACGCCCCCACTCCTCATTTTTTTTTTTTTTTACATGAAATGGTCCTTACATTTATATCTTAGCATTGTACAGGAAAACAGATTTCTGTTTGTATTACATTTTAATAATGAAAGCCACTCAAACAAATAATAGTACATTCCAGTAACTAAAAACGAAACATTTGGTTCAAAGTGAGCGAAAAAAAGTTTGAACATTAGCAAATTGGCAAAATTGAGTTGCAATTTTAAGAATAGATAATTTGAAAACATGGCATATAATATTTGGAAATACTTGTGAGACTAAGGCACAATTTATGCAATGACAGATATTTGTTCTTTTAATGATTTTGTTATTTTATTAAACAAGTAATTTTGAGCAGATGACTTCACGCCCCCCTTGTATCGTCCTCACGCCCCCCTAGTGGGGAGCGCCCCCCAGTTTGGGAACCACTGCCCTAAATGAACGATTGAATATAGCACACAACACCCTGCATGTGACTAATGCAAAAAGCGCCTCGCTAGATATACAGCACCAGATATATGGAAGTAGCATTTAGTGGCAAACCTTACAGTTGGACATTCATCACTGAAGATATCCCCTTACCACTACCCTGAGCAGATTTCATGCAGACACATAACAGGCTATAGACCTATCCAGGCGGTAAATCCTTAAGAGACATCACTATAGCCCCCAGTAGATTCCAGAAACCAGTATCTAATAACAAATATTATAAGGTTTCTATACAGATGATTCAAATGGTTTTGTTCCTGTAAATAATATAGATTCCCAGCATTCGTGTACTTTTCTTGATGTAAAGATTTCCTGCTACCTTTTCGTTAGCAGAGAGTGGATTTATGTTAAATTTCTGTGTAAATAAACTAGTTAGTTAATACTAGCTAGCATTACTGGCTAATCCCTGATCAGCAAAATTATAACAAAGTATTCGTCTTCCAAAGTCTTGTACAGGTAGTATATTTAGAAATCATAAAATCTTTCTTACAGACAAGAGGCTAACTTTTTTTTTTTTGTATGTCAAAGTACTATTGGGCCGCCAATCATGAGATGAATGCCGAATGAAAATCATGTAAATGACAAGAATAGATTTTTTCCACGGAATATTGCTATTAAAATCAGTAATTACATAACCATTGTTTCAAGGAGAACTTTTAATTTATTTCTATGATTATAACCTATAATACAAAATCCCGTAAATGGTTAAATTATCATGGTTAGAAAGTTAGTAAAACTTCTGAGGTAATCTTAACACATGGGAGCAGCAAAACTAAGAGTTTTTATTGAAATAAGATGAAAGGGGTAGAAAGTATGAAAGCTTAATGATACAGAAGTTAGAAAGATTTTTTAATATCATGAAGATTACCAAACTCAAGGCTTATAAGTACTATAATGAGGATAGCCGAACATTTTAGTCAATATAGGAAAGGTTAACATTTAGTGCCTGTAATTTTTGTGAGATAAGACTATTCCATTTTAAAACTAAATTTAAAATGTTGATAAAAACAGCAATATGCCATTTGTATATAAATTATATGTCTTGGTCAATCATAATATTCTTTACAGTTGTCAATTAATAATTTGCTTAAGTAATTATTTAGAATAATTGCTAATAACGTAATCATTTATTATCTTAATCATTATCCAAGCTGCAACCATAGTTGGAAAAGGAGAATGCTGCAAGCCAAAGGGCTTCAATAAGGAAAGCGGCTCAGTGTCTATCTATCTACCATGGCTCTTCCCAGAATTTTGGCGTAGCTGACATAAAAAACAAAAAAAAAAAAAAAAATAAAAAAAATAAAAAAAAAATAAAAGGGGATCTTCCTTCTCTCTGTTCCTCCCAGCCTGACGAGGGACTCAGCCGAGTTTGGTTGGTACTGCTAGAGTGCCACATCCCATCCTTCCCGTTATCCAACACAATGAAGCTTCATATGCTAAATCCATACTGCTTCTACCTCCGCGGTCACCAAGGCGACCGGAGGAAGCTGCAGGGCCTATCAAAACTCACCATTCATTTCTATTTCTAGCATGCTCTTTTGCTTTTCTCCCATCGATCCTCCAATCACCCAGAATTTTCTCCACTTCATCCAACCAATCCTTGGCCTTCCTCTTGTGCTTCTCCCATCAACTCTTGCATTCATCACCTTCTTCAACAGACAGGCATTTTCCATTCTCTCTACATGGACAAACCACCTCAACACATACATATCCGCTCTAGCTGCTAATTCATTTCTTACACCAGTTTTTGCCCTCACTACTTCGTCCCTAGCCCTATCTTATCGAGATACACCAGCCATACTTCTTTGACACCTCATCTCGAACACATTAAATTATTGTCTCTCCGTGACTTTCATCCACCACAACTTCGATCCAGTTTGTAGAATTACTTTCTCACACAAAACTTTTTTTCACATTCATTCCTAATCCTCTAATCTTTACCACTCCCTTCACTGGCCCCAACACTTTACATCATTCATTCGCTCTCTGATGTACTGTACATCTGCTTCCACTTCACCATTTGAAGCAACAACAGACCCCAAGTACTTAAACTGATCTACTTCCTCAAGTTACTTTCAATGAACTTGACATCCAATCTTGCACCATCCTTTCTTCTCGTGCATCTCATAACCTTACTCTTACCCACATTAACTCACAACTTCCATCTGTCGTACACCCTTTCCAAATTTTCACTAATCGACCCAGCTTCTACTTTGAGCCTACATCCAATGCAGTATCATCCGCACACAACAATTGATTCACCTCCCACTCATACTCACTTTCATATATCAGTTTCAATCCTTGACAAAGTTTTCGAACTTTCACCTATCATACGACTCCATCAAAAAACAAATCAAATAACCATGGCAACATCACACATCCCTGTTTCAACCCCACTCTCACTGGAAACCACTCACTCACTTCATTTCCTATCCTAACGCAAGCTTTACTGCCTATGTATAAACTCTTAATTGCTTGCAACAACCTTCCACTAATTCCATATAACCTCATCACATTCCACATCACTTCCCTATCAACTCCATATCGGTCCATGGATACAATATATATTACTCGTATAGGCTATCAGCATAACTGTAAAAATCTGATCCATACATACCATAGCTCTCCTAAAACCACCATGCACTTCTAAGATTGCATCCTCTATTTTATCCTTAATCCTATTATTTAACACTACCAAAGACTTTTCCAACCCCACTCAACAAACTAATACCCAAACTATTACAACAGAATAATACAGACACGTACCCAGTCCACTGGTACCATTGATAACATAAAACAGATATTAAACAATCTCACCAACCATTCAAGTAGATTCATACCCCCTTCCTTTAACATCTCAGCCCCCACATCATCCATATCAGAGGCTTTTCCTGCTCTTGCTTCATCTAGTGCTCTCTTCACTTCTACTATTGTAATCTCGCGCTCATTATCATTTCCCATCACTGGCACCTCAACACCTGAGACAACAATTATATCTGCCTACCTATTATCCTTAACCTTCAGTAACCTTTCAAAATATTCAGCCTACCTTTTCCATGCCACATCTCCTTTCAAAAACCTTCCATTTCCATCTTCCACTGTCTCTTCATTTCTCGATCCACCCTTCCTTACTCTCTTCACTTCCTTCCAAACCTTCTTATTCTCTTCATACGAACGAGCCAATCCCTGACCCCATTTCCAGTCAGCCGCTCTCATTGCCGTAGCTACCTTGCATTTTATTTCCACATTTTCCCTCTATATCTTTCCTACTTCTCTCCACTATTAATCTGCAGTCATCCTTTAAATGTCCTCTTTTTCTCTTCCACGTTCATCTTCACTCCTTCATTCCACTATTCACTACCCTTTTCGTGCTACCTTCAACAATCCCTTTGCCACACATATCACTTACAAGCAAAAAGAGATTTTCTTTTACTAACTTCCAATCATCCTCCAGATCACCAGTTTCTCTCACTTTTACCCTGTCATATTCTCCATTATATTACCCCACTCTTTTGCTACAACTAATTTTACTTCAACCAAAAAAATTATCAAATATACCTTTACCCGTACACCTAAACACATGTAGATCTTTCAATCTTGGAAACATTCTTCTCCTTATCAACACATAATCCATTAATGCCCTCTCTACCATTATTCCATTTGCCAATCTTACCAATGTATATTAGTTTATATCTTTCTTTTCGAAAAAAACAACAACTTATCACTAGCACTTGTTCAACAAATATATCAAGCAAGCTTTCGCCATTCTCATTTTCACCTGGTTTGTCATACTTTCCAATGACATCTTCTACCTCTCCAGCACCCACTCTGGCAATTAAGTCAACCATCACAGCTACATAATTCCTTCTATTAAATCCTTCTACACACCTAGTTAATTAATTTCAGAATCCATTCCACTCTTCTTTCCTTTTCCTAAAACCTGACCCACACACGCTTACAAAACCCCAACATTCTCAACCCAATCTAACCCTTACCCACATTAACCTAAGTGATACCTCCTTCCATTCCACTAAATCATCTGTCACCCATTCACAACCTCCCTTGCTCTTTCCCTTTCATTCCCAGACACTCTACCTATCACTTCACCAAACATCACTTTACCCTTCCCTTTTATCTTTGTCTCACACGCGGCCAATACACCCATCCTTCTATTCCAAAACATACTTCTGATCTCACATCTTTTACTCTCTATCGTACTACATTCACGAACATTCAGACGTCCCAAAACTAGAGTGCGAGGAGCAGTCACTCTCTCCCCAACTATTCTTTGACATCTCACAGGAAGTAACAATAAAGGAGAGGGGATTCACAGTCCCCTCGTTCAGTCCCTTTTAGTCGCCTCTTACGACGCGTAAGGATACGTTGGCATAATTCTAATTGTCGTTATGCCCCCGTGGCCAAAGGGCGCAATGTAGAAAGGAAATATAGAAAAATCGAATAAGCATTCAATGAGAAGAAAATAAGAATATAAAACACTTTAATATTATGAACAACATTGAAATTGATGAGTCATATATAATCTATTTAACAACACTTGATGTACAAACATTCGATTATCAATATAGAAATCCTCTGCATATTTTAACAATCATTGCACTCGATTTGTCTTAATTAAAAAGATTTTACTACATATAATTCTTACTTAACCTTAATACTTTATGATGTTTCCGTATAAAAATTTTTCCTCTAAATACTGGAAATGAAATTTACACATTATTTTATTTATTATTTCTTTAGTTTTATGTAAAATGATGTGGTTGGAACTCTCTGTGATCGAATTTACCGAGGTGAGATTTAGAAAGGTGGAAGATTCCACAGTGAAATTTACCTTTGGCGGAATTTACGGGTGTGTGTGTGATTTGCTGCGGTGGAATTTACTGTGGGAGAATTTACCTAGAACCCCCCCCAGATATATATACAGTATGTATATATATATATATATATATATATATATATATATATATATACATACATATATATATATATATATATATATATATATATATATATATATATATATATATATACATATATATATATTTATATATATATGTATATATATATATATATATATATATATATATATATATATATATATATATTATGGTGTCTTCATATTGAAGCATAATTACATTTTTCAAGCAATGGAGCCCTGTCGAAGAATCACATAAAAAATGGTTTCGAAACATGTGTAGATGTCAAATATTAAATGGAGAAACGTAAGAGTAGTTTTCTTGTTAACTTGAAAACTAACTGAAGCTTAGTTTGTCCAGAGGGGTGCTGTCTTCCATAATTAGACCCCAGTGAAATGTTACCGTTTTCTCTCTCTCTCTCTCTCTCTCTCTCTCTCTCTCTCTCTCTCTCTCTCTCTCTCTCTCTCTCTCTCTGTATATATGTACATATGTTTATATATATATATATATATATATATATATATGTATGTATATATATATATATATATATATCAATATATATATATATACATATATATATATATATATATATATATATATATACATATGTGTATGTATATATATATCAATATATAATATATATATATATATATATATACATATATATATATACATATATATATATATATATATATATATATATATATATATATATATATATATATATACATATATATATGTATATATATCAATATATATATATATATATATATATATATATATATATATATATATATATATATAATGAACATTAAAGACTTCTCTAAGGAGAAAAAATAGATATCTCTGAAATTTGGTATGTTTCCTGAATTTTCTTACTCTTGGAAAATCAATCCAGTGAAGATTTAGGTTAAAAAAAAGGAAGGATAAAAAGGGAATATAAAAAGGGTGGAAAACAGAAAAAGAGTGACGGGACCAACTGAGTCTGGAAGCAGTTCGATTACGAAGATATCATTTTTCTCATTCAATAAGAGAAATATGAAAAAAAAAATAACTAAAATAGAACGATCAAAAATACGAAACACTTTTAAATAGAGACTAACAAGAGGAATTGAAAATATAATTAAATACTCTAAGATGTCAAACAGTAATATTTTTTTTTGAGACTGACTTGAGGGCGTGGATGAGAATAAGAAAAGAAAACGTCGTGCGATGGAGAAAAGTGGGGAGATGGGGGAATGAGTCATCAAGTGATCGAAGCAATTAAGATGGAATCGAGAATGTCCTTTTCATCTGTCACCTGAGATCGGCCAAGTTGGAGAACACCGAAGTCTCATCAACTAGACCCGACCAACTTCAGAGACTCGGGGCCAATGGAGCCGGAGATTTCAGTGACGAGGAGACTTCGGGTTAATCTCTTTGTCTTCCCTTTCTTTCAGACAGGAGAGAAAACGTAAACCAAAGGTCTGGGAGGGAGATATGAAAGAATGGACGACTTGGCGAAGGAAACTTAAGAGATAAGTGAATAAAAAGTCTTGGAAGAAACTCGTTCTAATGACTTTCTCACAGGACTTCCCTTTCACATCTTCCCCCCCTTTTTTTAAAATCTTGTTCCCCAAAGGAGGCAGTGACAGGATGGCCTTCAAAGAGGGAGGTCCGTCTCTCTCTCTCTCTCTCTCTCTCTCTCTCTCTCTCTCTCTCTCTCTCTCTTTCTCGTCACTTTGATCATCATGCATCGGCAATTACCTGCAAGGCACTCCCGACGGAAAATCGTACTTACTTTAATGGATTTCTCAAGAAAAGATCCGGTTCCCTTTTCTTTAAGGATGTGCTATTTCAACCCACGGAATCTACTCCTATTTCAAGTTTTGATTGGACACAAATGATCTAGATTTTTATTTTAATTGTTTACGTATATACACAATTGGCAGAGGTTTTAAAAGCGCAATTGTCATACTAAATAAAAACATAGTTAAAATGGTACATCTGTAATATATTTCTATTACCATCAAAACTTTCTTGATCCTCTGTCACCCATGGTATGCATAGGGCCTCAGTGAATTCACGTCATATATCTTTGGTTTTTGCTACCTCTCTGACCTCAATTCAATTCGCATATACAGCCTCCCTTCGCATTGCCATCAGCCACGTTTATCTCGACTAACCACGTCTTCTGCCCAGCGGCTTCCATTCAGATACATCTGGACCAAGTCATCCTCCCTTCTTATAATATGCCCCATCCATCTCAATCTTGATTGTCTAAATATATTACTTACATTGGGTACCCCTGCCACCTCACGATTTGCCGCATTTGTTGAATGCTGCTGTCATTTGATTTCCAAAATCAAATGACATGAATGATTCATTTAAGAATGATTTATTCTTAAATGCCAGAAATTTTGTATCAGTTGTTACAGAGCTGTACCACAACTGGTGCTCATAAGATAATATCGATCTTACAAGTATAATTGCTATCAATACTAAATTATATTTTATGAAGAAAATTATTCTTATTATGGCTAAAATCCTTCTATCAACTAACAACCATAACCTTCTTGACTAATACTTGCAAAAGCAAAAGGGTATTCTGAATTTTTTCATTTTATTATTTGCCTCAAAATTATATTGGAACTCTAAGATTCATCTGAATGATATAACAAACGAGCCAATGGTGGCCGTAAGTTAGCATATCCAAGAGAACTTAACGAGAGAAATCATAAATGACTGAAAATTATGATATAATTCGACAATCGTCCTGACATGGAATTGCTAAATGATGCCATAATTACACAATACTTCTAATATGAGAAAGCGTCGATCACAATAGCTTAGTTTACAAATAATTAAACAATGCACCTCTCATTACTAAACGCGATCTCCAGGCTTTTCACATGTTTTGAAACTAATATTCCTCACAGTATGTGGACCTGATAAAATTACATCTACCAGAACTGTTGTAAAGGTAAAAGATCATTCCTGTCTCTGGGGCTTTTTCAACGTACATAATTTACTCATTTTGATAAGAATTTATTGAACACAAAATAGGATATTTTGTCTAATTTTTCTTCAACACATTTAGGACACTAAAACATTGCCTTTATATTTAGATTCAAATTCCAGGAATGATTAACTATCATGTAGGCCTACCGTAAAACAGCTTTCAATTAAATTTTTAAATTCAGTATCAATAATTATAAGAGATGTTTGACACTATATGTTGCGGGTGTAGCATTATTCGACAAGATACTTATAATGTTATCGGAACTGTGGTTCTTAGGGGCTTACGTGAATTTATAAGTGCTATTAGTAAAGTACTTTAATGTTGAGACGATCGGCGATGATAAGGCCTAAGGGTACGATCAAATTTTAGAAGTCTCTGGCTTGAGCATGCAGAAATCTATGATATAATAGTTAAGTAAAAATAATAGTAGTGTTAAAATTTAACTGATTTCTTAATGATTATGAATTGATAAAAAAAATACAAGAATATTTATGAAAGAAATATCAAACTATAAAGCAAATTATTTATCAATAGCATAGACTGTACACTCATAAGAAAAATAAGAACTGAAAAAGACAGAAAAAAAAACTAATGAAACCAGAAATATGAAGCTTTATGAACAGAAAATTTAAGTATTCAATACTCTTATATGAAGTTCGACTCATTACTCCATAGTCACGGTCTATGGTTGGACTCAGAATTTTCGCTGCCTACTACATTGTAGGCAATCATTGCATACAGTAATATTCCAGAATACCCTATCTTATTTCCTTTATGTTATCCATTATATCAAATTCTTGAATGACTAATTGAGACAAAATACATGTAATAACGATAATACAAACCAATCAATTCGTGTAAAAATACAACGATAAATCAGATTAGTAAACGGAAAGAAAAGGATCATATTCACTGGCTGGTAAAACATTGCTCTCTCTCTCTCTCTCTCTCTCTCTCTCTTAAATACACGCAACCGAACAAAAGGGTGGAAACCTTAAGTTATGGAGCTACTGTAATGTAGATATAGTTATTAAAAATGCAAATTAATCTAAAAAATGTGGTTTGTTCTTTCACAAAAAGGAAGCATCATCTTTTGAATATAAGACTTACACTTACGTAGGAGGAAGTCGCCCTGAACCAGAGTAGAAGGTTATTTTATTCCCCGCATATTCCATCATTCTTAATCCAGTTCGGGGGCAAAGAATGTGACTCCATAAACTTCCTAACATAGACATATTTTGTTGTAAATGCTGTTGGGGCATTGGCAGGACTGTCTTAAAGGAATATCAGTACTAGGTCACAGAACACCTGTATATCTATTAGGTAAATATTGATATAAGAGTGCGACCAGAATATCACGACTAATTTGAGTGGAAGACCAGACCCAGCCTTCCCCCTTGTAAGGAGGATGGGATAGTTGTTTCTAGGCAGAGCTTAGTCTGCTAGAAAGGTGCTCTATCACGTAGCCAACTATAATCAGTTGTCCAGCCAGAACATAATAGTTACAGCTGCTTCATTCCCTTAAGAGATGAATAAGAAAAGGTATAAAGGCCTGTTATTCCACATTTTCCTCAAGACGTATGCAAAGCATGTTACCTTAGACGAGGTGCATACTTCTTCTGTGCTCCATAACTCCTTAGCAGCCACCAAAGGACACAAGGAAGGAGATCCGGGCATTTGTGAACAATTTCCTAAAAGTACCAAAACAAAAATAGTCTGAAATTCTCGCACATAATTTTAGCTTTAAAGAATACCAACAGGCGACCCAAGCATAAAGCCAATGAGTTAATCTATGAAATGACAGAGGCCCCCATGGACCTCAGGTGCCTAAAATTAACAGATATCTCATAAATCTAGGAACTCTGATTTGCCGTTTTCTTCAAGTTTTGCTAGTGCTAAAGAGGGTTTCAACACTTGTATGAATGAATTTGAATCCTTCAACGCAGCACATCTGGGCCTTCTACAGCTTATTGCATCCAAACAGTCAAGTGTCTGTAGAAGGAATAAGCTCGAGTGAAAACTGGAGCAGATACCCCATCCCTAAGTAACTGACATGAGATAGTCTGCAGCATCCATACATCTTGCTAAAGCAGAAAAGAGACATTCCTGGGAGATAGATCACACAAATGTTTTCGACAAGTACCAAGAGGTGTATGCACCTAATCCCCGAAGAGATGGATAACCAACGTGAGGAAAACCATTCAAGGTAGATAAGACTTCGTGAAGTCTCCTTCAAGCATACACATTTCCCCGGAAGAGGATGGACCCCAACTCTATCTGAGGTGCTTTTTTGGCAGAGGCAGGAGAGGAACATGATCTGCTGATAATAATAATAATAATAATAATAATAATAATAATAATAATAATAATGATAATAATAATAATAATAATAATAGGTCTAGATGGAGAGACAATCTCAAAGAGCATCAACGTAGTGATTGTCTCTTTGGCTCTACCTGAGAGGAAGCCGAGAAGGACATGGAATCCTCTTAGAGTATGCCCCGCAGTTGACCGTGGAGATGAACAGAACAGTCCAATCTCCTTGAAGAATATAGGTGCTCAATCCCTGGAAGGACTGTTACCGGCTGCTGAAATGCCAGAAGATCTGCCATACCAGATTCACAGACTGGCTGACTGAATCTTGGGAGACGGTCATCAGGTGAGAGCTCTGACACTCCCTCCCAAAGGAGGGTGTGGCAGTTTTTAAAAATGACCCCCCCACACCCTGAAATCTTACTGACAAATAATAAATGGTACTTCTAATGCTGATAGATAAATTCAGTCATCCAGAATAATACATTTCCTTCCGCAGTCAAGTCAAAATAAACAAACATTCAAAACATTTATGATGGAACTAACTTATTTAACTAAATAATGTAGCCAAACAAAACTTCAAAAACAGCAAACGTTATTTCTGCAGCATATGCTTTTGTGGAAATATTCTAGACATGAAGAAAACTCATCACGGTTATTGATTCTAAAGTTTATGGTTTGGTTTTTTAAAGACTTTGGACTTACTCCACACTTCTTTCAATTCCTGAAGTATGTATTGTTAGTTCTGCCTTTGAGTTGTTTACCACGAGACCAATACTTCTACTCTTAGACGAGGGTAGGCATCTATTGTCATTATTATATTCATTAGCTTTAAATATTAGATTGTAAAGGGTAGACGTATCTAGACCATATTGTGACGACAATTATGTGATCTCCAGTATATCGTTCCCCAAAGAAGAGTTTTTGGAAAATGCTGTTTATATCATATATATATATATATATATATATATATATATATATATATATATATATATATATATATATATATATATATATATATATATATATATATATGGTTAAATCCAAGAATAAGCTTGCAGCCTATGCGGATGATGATGATGATAATAATAATAATAATAATAATAATAATAATAATAATAATAATAATAATAATAATAATAATAATATAGAAAGTTTGTTCCCGGAAACATTTATTGAATCGCTTTTATCTGGAAAACGCCCTTCAGTAATGTAACACATATTTCTAGATAACCTTTTTATCATGTAAATCTGACGACAAGGAGAGGCATTAAAGAATGAAAATGAACTCTGCATTAAATATAAAAAAGAGTTCACACGAAAAAAGATAATTTTGAAAAATGAAACTAATTATTTTTAACATTTATTATGCAGCATCCTTTTACCCTTGTGACTCTCATTTGAAAAAAATTTACTGTAACATATCATTCCATACTAGCCTAAAACAGAAAACGCTGGTGCAAAATTTATATAATCATGAAATAAGTTTACAGCTCTAACGACATATACATTTTTTCAACTGTGAGACTTTCCCTTAAACAGGAAGTAGCAGTAACATACCAGCATTAACACAAACGTCAAATGCAAATACTTAAACTGACGAGTAACGAATAAACCCCGAGAGCAGCAAAACTTCAAGAGCAATTAGTTTTTCCGACTTTTAAGGCCCATCCATTCTCTTACTTACGTATATCATCTATTCATGCATTTCTAGGGATTTCTCGTCCCCCAAACATACATATACTTCTAGCTCAAACACCCTTCTCAAGTATCAGCATCCAATTTTCTATAATAAAATCCATTAAAAAGTCTGCACATTTATTTTATCTACGATAAAATTACTACTATATTTTTCATCCTATTTATTATTCTGACCCCATGCATGCTACTGTGACCACATATCCTAATCAGTTCAGTATTATTTCTTCAATTCAGTCTTGACCTCACTGCTCTACTTCCATAAACGGGGAGTTGGCTCAACAGTCCTACAGAAAAATACCTTTGTACGCTCATCAGATCTGGCTGGATAAGGTAGATTTTTCTGGTACCTCCTGTGCATGGTAGTCAACAATCCTTGTCATTGTCGTCTACCATACCTACCTAATTACCACATGTACATACACTATGCTATTCTGTTTATTTTGATAAAATTTTCATTGATATGATTAATTGATTTATCATATCTAGCAGATATTATACTCTACATCTTGCACCTCCTGTGTGATCAGGCATTTTTTTACTTCAATATTAACGATTATTTCATCCGTAGTGCCATCCTACAGTGAGAATTCAGCTTTTATATGCACACATACACACGTACACACATGTATATATATATATATATATATATATATATATATATATATATATATGCATATAATTATAAATACACACACACACACATATATATATATATATATATACAGTATATATATATATATATATATATATATATATATATATATATATATATAAATATATATATATATATATATATATATATATATATATATATATATATATATATATATATAATAAGTACAATGTATCCTTTCTTTAATAGAGATAGAACATAAGTTTTACCATTACACACGAACAAACTGGTGAAGAGTTCTAAGCTCAGAAAAACTTCCCCCTGTCGTCCTCTCTGTCTCTTAGATAATCGTAAAAATCCAACGGGGGAACTTAGCTGATGTTTATTGCCGTTAGGACGACAATTTGCCAACAGACGCTTTGCAAAAGAATTCGCCCCCAAAATTCACATCCTTTTTAGTGATGCGAGAATCCGCTCGTTCAGCTCCATCGGGCAAGTGCTTTCTTTCGTTATTTTCTTTCCTTGGATTTCCTACTTCTTTAATAATTGGCGGTCATGATCAGCCCAGTCTGATAGACCAGAGGTTGAGGAATAAGAAATCTCATTTTCATTTCTTCTTTCCAGTCAAAGGAGAATATCTCTTTCATGGTCGATAAAGAAGGTTTTCGGAAAAGAAAAGACTACTTTTGAGGACAGACATGGAAACGGGGACAAATTTAAATATTAATCTATTTCTTTGATTTCATAACTGAGATCATATCTTTCCTCCAGCTTACTTTTTTTTTTTTTTTTTTTTTTGCTTTTCTCTTTTGAAACTAAGAAGTGGAAGCCAAAAGGAAAGGGAAAGATTGCAGGATCAAAGGAACACCGGACTGGGGGTGACATGCTCGACATCCATCCTGCAGGGATGTCCTCGACAGATCTTCCACATGGATCCTTTTAAATGCGCTTTCCCTAGGGCTCCTGGCGTCTTCTGGAAATTATAAGTGATAAGGCCAACGTCCCAGGACATGTCTCAAGAATGTGCTCCATCAGAGGGGGAGTCTTGAAAAGGAAGATTGGGACATGCAAAAAGTTGCTTCCCATATACTGGTACATTTCAAACTAAATTTAGCCCAGTTGCGGAATTTGAAGATATATCATCTATAAAAGTGCTAATCAAAAAAAGAAAAAAAAAAAAAATCAAATAAAATTAGAAATAAATATTGCCACTTATTACCTAAGTCTTAAATGAAGAACGTTTTGAAAAAAAAAATCGAAGGTAAAGCAGTACCTTACTTTAAAAGCGAATAATGCTACATGTAAAGGGAAACTTTTATGACATTTATTGCTAGAGTTGTCGACCTATTGTAGGACCAAACTAAAAAATCGATGATGGGGTCAGCTTTCCCATAAAATTCATTTGGTTTCCTTGAACTTCACATCTGTTGCCTCCGGTCTGTTGTTACAGCTCCTTTTGGTAAAGCACGTTTATTGATAATACCATTTTGCATCATTCTGTATTCTCTTTTTTTAGTTTTCATTCCGTTTTCTCACCCCTCCTGACAATTCTATTTACCCGAAATAAAAAAAAAAATATTCAAGAACGAGATGCATATAAGTTAAGGAATATGCTAAATATTTAATGCAAGAAATTTGTTTCTATTTTGTCATCTACAGATTCTATTGAAAGGAAATCGGTCTTTCCACTAACGGATGTCAACGGTCATCAGGAAACTATAAAAACACGTAATTATTTATAACAGCTGCCAGTAAGACTCCTAAAATTCCAGCGGTTAGGAGTTTCTACCGATAACGTTGAATAAAAAAAATATATATAGAGTAAGCAAATCAAGTCCAAACATGGACTGCCAAACTATTCACACGAGGTCTGGTAATTTTCTTGCTCAGTTCAAATAAACAGACTAGTCTCCTTTTCATTAAGTGTAATGTATAAACTGTCGAAAATGATGACCGCAAAGACAGGAGACTGGAAGATTTCGGCAGTCTTTCCTGTGGCCAGGAAACTTCAGAATTAGCTATCCTCTCCCCAAATTTAAATGCCTTTAGCTATTGATATAATCAGCCAATCCCATAGGCGGGATACCTCGTTTTCTCTTCTTCCACTTCACCTAATTTCTAGAAACTTTTTTCTTTTCAAACTTATTATTATTATTATTATTATTATTATTATTATTATTATTATTATTATTATTATTATTATTATTATTATTATTATTATTATTATCATTATTTTTATTATTATTTTTATTATCAATAATAAAAACATTAGCAGTATTATATTATTTTTATTATTATTATTATTATTATTATTATTATTATTATTATTATTATTATTATTATTATTATTATTGTTATTATTATTATTATTATTATTATTATTATTATTATTATCATTATTATTATTACAATGAAAAACCTCTATAGTAATAAACCTTTCGTCATCAATCCTTTTCTATGAACGAGCCTTGTGGGGATACTCAATTTTCGTTTCACTGGTCTTCATATAAAAAAGGGACATTATCTTACAGATGGGCAAAAGAAACACAAGATGAATTTTTCCGATCAAAAAAAACATAAATTCCCAATATATCGAGAATCAATGCACCACTTTCC
>NC_090725.1:14831065-14866065 GCF_036898095.1 Palaemon carinicauda | reverse complement strand
AATGCAGCCCGAACAGTACATTTTCTAGAGTACTTGTGGACCAGAGGATTGAACAAGCATTTCGGATCTCAAAGATTAAGGGAGGATTTACTGGCATTAGCCTCAGATGAGGTCCAGTCGAACAATGAATTTTGACAGCTCATGTTCAGCAAAAACCCTGAAGACCTGTAAAGAAATGGTTGCTGAGGGCAACTTCACAAAGAATGAAGATGATGTGCAAACATTTATAAACATAATTGAGAGCTGGGTGAAGCCATTCTCACCTAGGGATACCAGTGAACCACTCATCAACATTACATCAGCAGTGAATTCAGATAGCAGGATAGCAGATGACAGCTAACTGCACAGCAGAATTGCAATGAGATTTTTGTCACTTTCGAGTCGAAGAGGCTACAAATATGTGAAGTCGAAATTTTTGCTCCTATGCCAAAATCCAACTTGCAGACGTTTTTTAATTTGGTCAAGTTCAAAGAGCCAAGTCTGCAACTGCCATAATTATCAAGGCTGAGAGAAGGTTATTTGCTAGAATGGTTATGTTAGCTCAGCTTCAACAGATGTCGTGGTCTCTTACCATTCAAGATGGTGTTCTTACCGCTGTACATCCTGAAAGAGAAGGCTGAACCAGTTGAAAATGTATTAGCATCTGCTGTCTGGACCTTTAATATGCTACAGTCCCTGAAAGATATTTAAAGGGCATTCAGTGAGGTGGTCGGCCATATCTTTCAGCAAATAAAAAAAACATTCGTCTCTGGAGAGGACCATAACTGACCAGATAATGGACTAATATTCTGAGATATTCATCAATAATATTCAGAGAGAAAAACATGGTGTAGCAGATACCATTCAGACCACCATCCATGAAGGATATCAGAAGCACCCCTGCTAGTAGTTGGAATACCTAAGTGTCCTGACAGCCCTCCTATTGAATGAGTGGCAGCAATCACAATACATCAAAATGTTTAAAGAAATTGTTTCCTCGACATCAATCATGTCAAAGAGTTTCTCAAGCTGGCAGCAAGATAAGATAGCATTGTATGTAGTAAAGAGCATGAACTGTGTACTCAGAAAAGAAAGCAGACACACGAATCCTACTTCATGCTAACCAAGCAGCAACATATGGAAATTAATACGTTGTAATAAAGTCTCAAGATACAGATGTTAATGAGGTGTTCTTTGCTTTTAGTATACGAATACGTGCAAGAATTCTGTATAGTGACAAAACAGCGGCAGATACATTGACATTGGTGAGGATGTGTGCAAACTATTACCAGGAATGCATGTCTTGAAAGGTTTTGATAACACAAGTTTATTGGTAGTAAAAGACAAGAAGCAGCATTCAGCTATCGCAATCTGATCTAGACCTGTGAAATACCATGAAAATGGTAGGCAAATATTTGAGAAAAATGATCAGTGGCTACAAAGAATATGCACTCACTCTGTCTGCTGCCTAAAGAAGACACATACAGAGTTTGTTCTGAACTGCCATATGCCACGGTGCCACCCACCAAAGATGCCCTGAGGTCCCATTGAATAAGATAATTTCTTAAGCATGCATTTAACATTAGTTTGTCGTGTGAAAGGCTCTGATACTCGATCCAAATGGACATGGCTGAGATGTGACTGACAGCAACACTTCGGTAAACTGGATGAATCAACAACCTGCTTCAACAGAAGTGTTAAAACTAATCTGCTGTAATTGCAGAAAAGATCCCTATGTGGGAGGCAGGTACATGTGTGGAAAGAGTGCTCTGTCATGCACTGAAACACGTGTGTGCACTGACTGCAACAACAATCAGAAATCTGACAGGACCGAAACTAACTTGAGTGATGAAGACTGGAAACCTCATAACGCATGAACATGCATTCGTCATGCTTCACTATAAGGAAGCCTGTGTAAATATTCATATGAGAACATAGCTACAATATAGATAAGTTTTTGTGTTTTATATAGAATAATTATTATAATTTATCTGTTCATCTTAAAGTAGTGTTTAAAGTGCGCATAACAGGATCAAATTATTATTTAAAGTTACAGTCTTCTTCTTCCCAGCTGGTTCCCATTTTTATATGGGGTCGCCGTTGCGGATGAGCCGTTTCCATCTTTTTCTATTCTGCGCTTCTGCCTCATCAATCCCCTTCTCCTGTAAGTCTGCTCTTACACAGTCCCTCCATCTCTTTCTTGGTCTCCCTCTTCTTCTTCTTCCCTGAACCTCCATCTCCATAGTATGTGTCCCAACGTGGTCCTCATCTCTCCTCATCAGGTGTCCATACCATCTCAGCCTCCCTTCCAGCACTTTCTTTGATATTTCCACCACCTTTGTCGACCCCCTTATGTAGTCATTCTTTATCCGATCCTCTCTTGTCACCCCAGACATCCACCTAAGCATTCTCATCTCTGCCACATCCATGTTCTTCTCCTCTGTCTTCCTCATGCTTGCTGGTTCCGTTCCATACAGCATTGCTGTTCTTACCACTGTCTTATGAAATTTTCCTTTCAACCTCAGTGGTATTCTTTTGTCACAAAGAACTCCTGAGGCTGTTCTCCAGTTGTTCCAGCCTGCCTGTACCCGATGTTTAACTTCATCTTCCATACCTCCTCCAGCGTTAACAAAGGATCCCAAATACTTAAACTTATCCACTCTCTTTATCTGTTCTCCTCTAAGATGAATACTTTCTCTATCATCCCCCTCACTGGTGGTACACATATATTCTGTCTTAGATCTACTTATTCTCATTCCTCTGTCCTCCAGTACTTGTCTCCACCTTTCCAATTTCATTTCCAGATCTTCCCTGCTCTCTGCGCACAGAACAATATCATCTGCATACAATATGTTCCATGGTACTGCCTCCCTTACCTCTTCTATTAAAACTTCCATCACTATGTTAAAGATAAATGGGCTCAGAGCTGACCCTTGGTGTAATCCTACTCTCACCTCAAAACCCTCTGTCTCCCCAGCACTGCTCCTCACTCTAGTAAATACATTACGGTACATCTCTTGTATCAGTAGAACGTACTTCTCTGGCACCCTGCTCTCCCTCAGACTCCTCCATACCTCTTGTCTTGGGACTCGATCATAAGCCTTTTCAAGGTCAATGAATACCACATGCAGGTCTCTTTGCTTTTCCCAGAATTTCTCCATTAGTTGCCTCAGACAAAATACACCATCTGTTGTTCCCCTCCCCTTCATGAATCCCATCTGCTCTTTACCTATTTCTACTTCTTCTCTTAGTCTGGCATCTATCATCCTTTCCAGTATCTTCAAAGTGTGGGACATCAATTTAATACCTCTGTAATTCCCACACTCTTGGACATCCCCTTTCCCTTTGAAGATTGGGATCATTATACTCCCACGCCACTCATTTGGTATCTTTTCCTGCTCAAATATCTTTATCATGAGATCGTACAGTATATCCACTCCTTCATCTCCTAAGGCTTTCCATGCCTCCACAGGAATCATGTCTGGTCCAGTTGCCTTCCCATTCTTCATCTTCCTCAGTGCATTTATTACCTCTTGCCTAGAGAAACTTATTACCTTGCAAAAACTCACCAGTCCATCCTCTCTTAATAATCTATCATTTTCTTCATTTAACAGCTGTTCAAAATATTCTTTCCATCTCTTTACAATGTCTTCCTCCTTTCTAAGTACTACACCATCTTGATCTTTTATTTGTTTGATGTGTGCAATATCTTTGGTGCTCTTATTTCTAGTCTTCGATAACTTGATCATCTTGTTTAATCCTTCCTTTGTCCCCAGCTCATTATACCCATCATCATATGCCTTAGCTTTAGCTTGGGCTACTACCTTCTTCACCACCTTGTTTTTCTCTTTGAACCTCTCTCTGTCCTCCCCTGACTGTGACTCTTCCCATCTCTTCTTTGCCTCCTTCTTATCTTTTACAACTTTCTCAATTTCTTCACTCCACCACCAACTCTCCTTTTCTTCCCATATGATACCAGATGTCTCTCCTAGCAGCTCCTTCCCATGCCTTCTCATTACTGCTGCATTTCGTGTCCACCATTCTTGAACATTTTCAATTCCTCTATCAATATCCTCCAAAACCCTTCTCTTAAACTCTCTCATCTTATCTTCTTCTCTCACTAGTTTGTACCATTTAATTTTCCGTATCCCTTTAGCTTTAGCTTTTCTTTCCCTTTTTAGGCCTAAGTCCATACATAGCAGTCTGTGTTGGGGGGCTACATGGTCACCTGGGATAACCTTGCAGTTCTTGACCTCCACCAGCTTTATCCTTTTATACAGGAAGTAGTCTATCTGGGAGCATCTTCCCCCACTCCTATAAGTTATTAGGTGTTCCCATTTCTTCTTAAAAAATGTGTTTACTATTGCCCTGTCAAATGACACAGCAAAGTCCACAACACTCTCTCCTTCTGGGTTTCTCTCCCCAATTCCATGGCCCCCATGCACCCGACCAATTGCCTCATTCTCACTTCCAACATGGCCATTCCAATCTGCCCCCACTATGACCCTCTCCTGTTCTTCCAGTTCTTGCATTACTCCATCCATGTCTCTCCAGAAATTTCCCTTCTCCTCTTCTGTGCAACCAACTTGAGGTGCATATGCACTTATAATATTCAGAATCTCTCCTCCACAACACATCTTCAATCTGATGATACGGTCATTCTTTCTATGCACCTCTATCACCGCATTTTTCAGCTCACCAGACAGTACTATGCCAACTCCATTCCTACCTTGTCTATTTGCTTCGCTATAATAAAGCTTATATCCATCACCCAACTCTTTGGCTTTATTTCCCTTCCATCGCGTTTCCTGCACACACATAGCATCTACTCTCTTTTCCCTCATCAAGTCAGCCACTTTTCTACCTCTCCCAGTCATGGACCCAACATTAAGCTGACATATTCTGAGTCCAAAGTGAGCTCGCTTCTTTAGCTGCATCCGCTCCTGATGCAGTAGCCCTCGCCTTATCACAGAGTTAGGGCGATGTCTCTGTGCGTCGTTTACGGAGTACGCCCTAGCATTACCTCTTTCCCTATTTAAAGTTACAGTAAAGACACTATATTTTTGGGATTTCACTTAGTATATGATCTCCTCTGTACAATAAAGAGCAAGTGTCCGGCATATATATATATATATATATATATATATATATATATATATATATATATATATATATATATATATACATATATATATATACATATATATATACGTATATATATATATATATATATATATATATATATATATATATATATATATATATATATATATATATATATTTCTTTCCTGTCAGACTGAACGGCGTTACCACACGTATAACTACTCGGTCTCCCCCATTCCTCGTTTGAGGGAAGAGGGAGACGTTACAACCTGGTGAGAGGGGTTACCCCGAGGGGTAAACTCGGAATCCACGATATCCCACAAATGGCCGAAACTGTTGTGTTCTAGTTAGGAAAGGCGGGTGGGAGGTGGGAAGGGTTGAATTGGTGTGCATGTGTATGTATATCTATCCAAATATTTAGTCGGTATTTTTCAAGGGTCACGTACACTTTTATAAATATATCATTTGAATAAGCAAGACATTATATGAGCTTCAATTTGTTGTAGACTGAACTTGTTTCAGCTGGGAATGTAAAATATGGAATAACGTGGAGGGGAAAAAATGAATTTTCACTAGGATAAAGAAAACATAATTGCACTTTATTTCAGTTATGTCCATACACACTTTGAAGTATTTATCCAACCATTTCAGACACCCAGGAACTCCAAGTTGAGTATTCCTAGCTGACCGATCTAAAGCCATGAAATCGGCTTATCAGCCGATTCTTTGCTTACAAAAGGCTCTGGTAAAAATCTCCCGCCAGATTATGCCAACGACAATTATAGATGGTGTCTTATAGAGCTTAGGTACTTGATGGTAACATCAACTGAAGTTACAATGGGTCCAAAAAATTCCTTAATTAGGCCCAAATTCTGATTGGCACCATTGACTATCCTTAGTAACTTCCCTAAGTAAATGATGGCCGGACACTAATTATTATTCGTAAATTAGTGTGCTGGTAGCTGTTCACAACCCTCCATGAAAGTAATTTAGAATTCTAAACCATTGTCGTTTATTAGGGCAGTATTCTTCTTCTTCTTCTTCTTCTTCTTCTTCTTCTTCTTCTTCTTCTTCTTCTTCTTCTTATTATTATTATTATTATTATTATTATCATTATTATTATTACTTGCTAAGCTACAACCTTAGCTGGAAAAGCAGGATGCTATAAGCCCAGGGGCCCCAACAGGGAAAATAGCCCAATGGAGAAAGGAAACAGGGAAAAATAAGATTTTCTGAGAATAGTAACATTAAAATAAATATGTCCTATATAAACTTTGAAAACTTTAAGAAAACAAGAGGAAGAGAAATAAGACAGAATAGTGCGCCTGAGTGTACCCTCAAGCAAAATAACTCTAACCCAAGACTTTGGAAGACCATGGATCAGAAGCTATGGCACTACCCAAGACTAGACAACAATGGTTTGATTTTGGAGTTTCCTTCTCCTAGAGGATCTGCTTACCAAAGCTAAAGAGCATTTTCTACCCTTACCAAGAGAAAATTGTCCACTGAACAAATAAAGTGCAGTGGTCCTTCGGTGCAAAAGAATTGTTTGGTAATCTAAGTGTTGTCAGGTGTATGAGGACAGTGGAGAATACGTAAAGAATATACCAGACTATTCGGTGTAGGTGTGGGCAAAAGGAAAATGAACCGTAACCAGAGAGAAGAATCCTATGTAATAATGTCTAGCCAGTCAAAGGACCCCATAACTGTCTAGCAATAGTATCTCAACGAGTATCTGGTGCCCTGGCCAACCTGCTTGTCTACTTGTCTAATAGAGTTTATATCATCATATTAAATAAGAAGTACTTGAAAAATAAGTCCAATGGATGACTGGCCTTTAAGCACGAAAAATTTGTCTCTTGATATTGTGTGTTTTCTAAATAAGTAGAAATTATATATTGTTTTCTTGCTGGCGAGGAATAGTAACGAAAAGTGAAGAATAAAAAAAGAGACCAGAAGTCTTTCGTAATATGCCGTTTACTTTGTTGAATATTGTTTTATTAGAAAATAACAACAGGGTAAAATGCTACAATCAAATATTGCGTATAATCGAAAAATGTGAGGATTATCATACTGTACATGAGCTAGAGCATGAAGGCGGTTAAACGAAATGACATACAGTACAGCACAGCATGAATTAGATATTACCTATATGTGAGAGCATAAGAATTCACAAGAAAATTAACGAAAATGTGCTATATTCGTAAGTTGATTTAATTAATCATTTTGCTGATCGCTATTGTCCTGTAGTTGATCCGTACTTTGTTATAAAACCACTATGAAATCATATTAATCTTTTAGTCACATCTGTTAATACTAAGTCATAGTCTTCCACAGTTGTCATACTTAATCTAAAAGTTATAATCGACATCAACATAGTTATAATTTTAATGATACTAGAATTGATAATCACTATCAGACGAGTAACAAAGGCCGCCTATCTGGAGGAGACATTTTCAAAGCAATATTCTAAATCCGTCGAGACATAGTACGATCCAATTTCAAAAGTAAAACACAGAGAAATCGTGGCGTTTGTCATTTGTCAGATGGTAAACACGACGATAATATTTCTTATTTGAACGGAGAGACGCGGGACAAACCATTTCTTGAAAGACATACAAAAGATCACGGAGGGGAAAGAAAGAGACGAAGGAAGAATTAACATACAAACTTTTGGCATCGCAACTGAAAAATCTCATTTGACGAGAGGATATTTGCCTAGGGAATTTGATTAGGAAATAGGACGGGTCGAAGTTATCTCTTCTTTTCTTAAGCTCATTTCCCTCAACCCCATCGTCTATCCCCCACTCCCTCTTCTCCTATCTCAATCCCAGCCTCCTTTCTACCCTTCCTCCTCCCAATAACCTTCTATTTTGGCGGAGGCAAATCTGCTGCTCTGCCTGCATTGCCAACCTCTCCTCCTTCCACCCCCTCCCCAATTCCGGATCTGTACCAGACCTTTTTCCAGCGCGGGGGAAGAAATAATTTATCACTCACAATTTCCTCATTTTCCCTCCTCAACATTTTAGGATTATTCATATTTGCCTTCAAATATTATTCCATTCCACGTGAATACACCCCAGTCTTTCATTTTATTCCTTCCTCTTTTTCCCACATATTTTGAAGTATAGTTTGAAATAGATGATTAGCCTAAAATCTTAGTTAAGGAACAAGGTTAAATGTTTACATAGGAACGCTAAAATAGAAAACATGACTGAGCAAAACAGATATTCATTTAATCCCACATGAAAAGTATACTGGTTTATAACTCATCTTCGTGTTGAATTCCATTTATGGATCACAAAGAAAAATATGAGACTTTTCACAGACGGACTCCTTACGGATAATTCATCTTGCACAAATATTGCTAAATAAATTAATCAAGTGAAAAACTAATGTAATATAATTTTTAATATTATCTAATATATGCTTGTTAGGAGCAGTATTCAAACATGCAGTCCATCATAGTGACAGTAAAAGGAAGAAATGATAATCTTGTTCTCATCAAACAATCAATGTATCGCAAGTATCCAATGAAAAACAAAAATGGTGGTGATATAAAACTTTAGAAAAACGATGATCGAAATTTGATCGCTACAGCTGGTCGAGTAATTGTTTATATACATAATGTTTTATACCTGAAAGAGTTCTTTTCTATTAACTGTTTTTCATATTAAGGTTCAAGATCTATTTTATTTTTCTAAATTAAAACTCAAAACTAGGAGTTGACCACACTCTACACAGTGAAATTTTCGTGCTGCTACAACTTTAAATTTAAATAAATCTAATATCTGGCATCCACCAAAACAAGATTTAGAATTTAAAGATAATGTTTTCAGATAAAAGTAACATGGTTTGTGGTAGCCTGTTGGAAACGTCCCTTCATGGTAAGGAACACTATTAGAAACTCGATAGTGTGAGTGAGTGTCTCGTACATGTGGGTGGGGATCTCTGATCCATTGACAGATACCAGGCGGACGTCAGCAAGCTTGGAATGACCACGTCGTGTCCTGGAGAGTGACATTGGTAGGAAGGAATGATAAGCACCAGTGTCTACCAAAAAAAGCTCACATGTACCTGCATAATGTGAAAGTAAACGATTATTGACAAGGGAGCTCACCGTCAGAAGCCTACTTACACATTTTTTGTCCACTGACAACCATCCGCACATTTCTTCATAGCAGATCCGAATCTGGAGTGGTAGTAGCAGAGCTGCAGCTGATGGGCGTCAGTAACTGGCTGGTGAGGTCATTGGTTCAGGCGTGAGTGAGGGGTACCTTAAGTGGGTGATTGGACGGCTTTGCCACCACTCGGGCAGGCTAAGGGGCGAGCGTCTGTGTCTTATCTCATTCAGGTCAGCTTCGGTCAGTGGTGTGTAGTTGTCCTCTTTGTCCGAAGTGGAGGCGTCGATGGAGGTCTTGAAGGTGATGAAGTGGCGTGGACAGCTTCGGGTAGACGTCACGCACAAAGGCACGGAGCAGGTTCACTTCCTGAGGAGAGCCGTCTGTGGCAAGTTGCAAGAAAGCGATACTGGTCCTTTCCCTGAGGGTGAGCGAAGCCTTTTAGTCCCTCAACGGCTGTTGAGAGAGCTGAAAAAGCAAGGCTATAGTCTCCTTTATCCTTACCAAGAGGAAAGAAGCCACTAAACAATTATAGTACAGAAGTTGGCCCCTTGAGAGAAGAATTGTTTGGTAATCTCAGTGCTGTCAGGTGTATGTGGACAGAGGAGAATATGTAACGAATAGGCCAGACTATTCGGTCTATGTGTAAGCAAAGGGAAAATAAACCGTAACCAGAGAGAAGGAGCCTATGTAGTGCTGTCTGACCAGCCCAAAGACCCAATAACTCTCTAGCAGTAGTATCTCAGCGAGTGGCTGGTGCTCTAGTCAACCTACTACCTAGCATAGTCTGCTGTGATGCTGGAGGTAGTTATCCCCTTATTGCAAAACTGAACTTTGGCATGCTGAAACCAAACGAACGCTTCTCTAAAGGTGATGGGGGGCAGTTTCAACAATGCAGGATGGGTTGCTGAGTCAGGTTCGGTGGGTGGCATCATAACAAGGGTAGGGTATAGTGGTGGCCGAAAAAAAAAGGCGGTCATGATCTGATTACTTCGAGGGTCACCAATGTACGAGGTGGTTGTTGACAGAGAGGAAAGGTGAATGCAAGTAACCTTTGTTCAACAGCTAACGAGTTTATATAGTAGTAGTTCCGAGCATGAATGTTAAAATAATTAAACAAACTCATACATGCGAAGGCAAGCTTAAACAGGTTCTGTAAGGCAGTTATCTTTATAAAAGTTGGAATGTTTGGTGAAGATGGGCATATTAGTATGCTACTTCAAAACCCTACCATTATTTTATTGCGCAATTGAGATAGGCAGAATATTAGCTACCATGGTAGAAAAGAGCACCAGGTTAGCAACTTAATCACTGGAGACCTCATGGAGCTTCTTCACCATTTTCACAATTGAAAGACTGCTTCGATGTAGGATAAGGAAGAAACGCAACATAAAGGTGTATTTTAGATAGTTTCCAAAATATCCAGCTTATTAACTTTTTGCAAGTGAAATGAAAAAAAAAAATGTCTTGTATGTGGCCAGCCCATTTGGAAAAGTATATGAAGAATGGTCTACTTTTGAATGATACTTTTATTCAAATATGTAACTTTGAATTTACAGATATTTTTTTTGAGTATTTGTGTTTGCTAATAACTGAGCTGTAAAGTTGTAAACTTTACAAATTGGAAAGAAATTAAACAGATGTTTCTTTAAATATCAAGGGACTATTTTTTTTATAGTAGTTTAAACTTTTGCAATATGCCCTCTTAGAGTGGAAGATTAATTTTTATGTTTATTTTTTTTTACATTCGTTTTATTTTTGGTTGCCAAATCCTTCATCGAGAGAGAGAGAGAGAGAGAGAGAGAGAGAGAGAGAGAGAGAGAGAGAGAGAGAGAGAGAGAGTAAATAGTTTAATGCTTGTTTATTTAGGTTAAATTTGTTGGTATAATTGAAGGTTGTGTATTTATACATTTTTTTTCATGTAGATAGTTTAGGACGGTAGCTAATGTCTTGAGCGATTCCCTTATTTTTATTCTGACTGAAGTACGAGTTATTCGTTTGAAAAGCTGGATCTATTTATATATCAGCCTTGGAAGTGTTTTATTTATTTATTACTAAGTATTGTGGTTAATATATGATACTTTAATTACTAGCGAAACTGAAATGCGCTATAAGAAATGGAAAAGTGCTGGCTAGTTTGGCATTTTCTCTATATGTTTAGTGGGGACAGGGACATAATAACATATTTATCGGTCGATTAAAATGTGAAGCGAAGAATATTTCTCACTCTAACTCCACTGTTTACATTTGGGTGACTGATGATGAGTTTCTTGCATTTACCTTTGCCAGCTGTTCTGATTTTAGTATGGCATAATGATTACCTGGCTTTATTCTTTTTTAACCAATTACGAGCTTCCAAATATTTAAGGACAAGTTCGCGGTTGTTCTACAAGAGCCATCTTTTTTTTACCTTTCAGTCAAAATGTAATGATGAGTAGAGTTGCGTTATTATACATAGATTTGTAAAATGGGTGCCTAAGTACCTGACTGTGAACCTATTTAATTTTCTTCATGTGTATTGAGCTATTAAGTTATAGACCCAATTTTGGCATTCATACTCCAACAATATACCCCTTTCAGATGGCAAGTTCAGTGCAAGTGACCTTGACCAAGACTTAATAAAATCAGTTGTCATTAGAACAAATGTTTTAAAAAATAAATCTCATGAAAATCTATTTTTACAAAAGGTTTGATTCATATTAATCTCGGACAAGTAAGGATGTAGTTATGACAATTACAATGGCATTTTATATTGAATTCTACCATTGGAAATGGATATTTACAGTAGACTTGTAATACTTATATTTTCTTGATAGCTCGATTGGCAGAGTCCCTCCTGGCATCGTTCCAGCTAAGAGACATAAGTTTGAATCTATGCCCAGTTAGAAGCCTTTATCATAAGTGAATTTCCAGTGGATATAAATTCCTAAAAGTAGAATTCGGTATTAAATGCCATTGTAGTTGATATTTACATTGATTGAAATCGCAAATGTTAGTGATATATATATATATATATATATATATATATATATATATATATATATATATATGTGTATATATACACATATATATATTTATATACATATACATGTATACACATATATATATATATATATATATATATATATATATATAGATATATATATATAATATATAAATATATGTATGTATATATATATATATATATATATATATATATATATATATATATATATATATATATATATATATCTTCCCATGATCAGAAAAGCTATACTATTCAGGACCATCCATACAAGGTTGGTTTACTGTGAGCGATCATAATAAATATCCCACAATTACCAAACCGCAGTGGTCAACGTGTTGATAAAAAGGGCCAAATCCCAGACATGACTAAGGGCATGACTGACGCCTTCATCCTGTAGTGAACTAGAAACGCCTGCAATTTTTGTTATTTTGTTATTGTTGTATATAAGCTTATTACATAGGATAATATATATATATATATATATATATATATGTGTGTGTGTTTGTGTGTGTATGTGTGTGTGTTTGTGTGTGTATGTGTATATATGTGTGTGCGTTTATATATACAGTAAATATATATATATATATATATATATATATATATATATATATATACATATATACGTATATATATATGTATATATATATATATATATATATATATATATATATATACTGTATATATATATATATATATATATATATATATATATATATATATATATATATACTGTATATACATATATATATATTTATATATATATATAAATATATATATATATATATATATATATATATATATATATATATGTATATATATGTATATACACATATATATATGTATATATACATATATATATATATATATATATATATATATATATATATATATATATGTGTGTGTGTGTGTGTGTGTGTGTGTGTGTGTGCACTATATGATGGCTCCTCGGTCTGGGCACCAAAAATATATTATACGACGATGGCTCGTGTCTGAAAACCAAACATATATGATAAAATATATATTACGAATGGCAAGTTAAACCACCTCTTGAATTCCAATCTCATTTGTTTACTTATTCCTTAAATCTGTTACACATGGAAATATTAATACCCGAACTCTGAGACAGTTAAATAACTCCCAGGCAGCAATACATAAAACACTCTTAAGTACACTCAAAACTAAACTGGGTAATTATTTTGAAGAATTATTCAAACAAACTTACTATGGTTCTTTATAGGATGCGAACGAGGTTGTAATAAGCATTGATGATTGAAATAATACACTGTTTACAAAAATAAATATATTCTCTATAAAACAAAACACTTTGAAAGAATTTACATAAAACAAATAAATCACTCGAAATATTAAATCTGAATAAAACTTAGATTAAGACATAAAAATTTTATAATCTGAAAATTATACAACCACTTGACTTTAAATATTAAATTTGAATAAACCTTACACTGAGATAAAAGAAATACTTATGAAAATTATACAGTCACTTATTTTACTTGAAATTAAATCTGAATACAATATTTAAGTTTGACACTTAATGAAAATCGATAAGCAGATCAATATTAAGTAACTATCAACATCTTACAGGGGTGTTTACAAAAACTCTTGGAGAATTTTTACAAGTACACACTATATTTACAAAAACCAATCACACCAAAACTTCAGTATTTCACTGAACACTTTTGATACTCTGAGCTGTGTATGAGAGTGAGAGAGAGAGATGGAGATGGCTATCTTACGGCTGGAATTCTATATCTATCTATGCAACCCTGGGGTTACCTTGTATACGAAACTTAACTACTTCCAGAAGCTTCCCAAGGATCTGTGAAGCGTGGGGGCTTGGCCTAAGGGTGTCAGAGTTACCAAGTATTGCTCTCTCGAACGTGTACTCTTACAATGTCAGACGTCTCTCTCAGTCAGCTAGTTCTGCCCACCCTTTGTCCCCAAAATAAAAAAAAAGATAAGATCTACCACTAGGTTTTTCGAAAATTTTCCAAAGCACATAGCATGTTGCCTATTCTCTCACAAACATGACGCAATACCTCATAAAAATATAAAAGAACATGCCATAAGCCCTTGCTCCGATCTTCTATGGTCACATAACACTCTAAAATAGGTTATGCAAGACTTCGTAAAAAAAAAAAAACGTAAAATAAAAAGGTAATTCTTAAAAATAACTTAAATTTACATATACTGACTTGAATAAAGAATACACAAAAATTAACGACGAAAGTCTTACGTAATTTACATAATAAACTTAAATCTACACGAGAGGAACTCACCTTAAGAGCTGGGTAACCTCTCTTCAATGCTCATATGAAAACAAGAACAAATCATGAATAAACTCTTGTATTTACTCTACACTAGACCAGCTTCATAAGTATATATATATATATATATATATATATATATATATATATATATATATATATGTATATATATATATATATACAACCGGAATCCGCATGGATAATTATTCGCATTTTCCCGTCCGCTCTACAATACCTACATAAGTAGGAGAAAAAGGACTGTTATTATTATTTCTTTAAATGGCTTCGTATCTATATTTCCAATATTACCATAGTTTCACATTGTGATAACGGCATCGCTCTCATGCCAAGGAAACCAACGATATATAACAAATGTATTACAAGATTGTTTTGCATTTTACCATTATATGCACTTATTAAACTAATGTATACAAGGTGTAAATTCATATCACATTTCTAGCTTCCACCACAGTTTTCCCAGTTGACGTCTTTCACAACATTCTATTAAATTTATCCAAATGTCAAATCTTAAACGAAACCTATTCCAGTTTATTACAGAGGATAAATAAAAACGGAATACTGAGTAATTATTTCTAGCTATTTAAATGATTGGACTCCTACATTCAGCGAATTAACGCTAATTTTCTTGCGATACACATTTCCATTTTCGTTGGAGCTAGGCTATTCCTATCTTCCATGAGAGAAATTTCTGACGAATCTCCTGATGAACCTTTGCTTCAAATTGTGATAACGGTTACCTAAGTAAGGACCTTTCTCTTTTCCCCCTTCTTTAGAATATAATTGATCCATTCTGACAAAACACTTAACCCCCATCACATTGATTACCACCTCTCTCTCTCTCTCTCTCTCTCTCTCTCTCTCTCTCTCTCTCTCTCTCTCTCTCTCTCTCTCACTACCGACTCATAACAATCACCTAATAACCATGAGCCAGATCGACTGCTAAAGTAAACAGCAGTATTCTACACCATATAAGAAAAATGGTTCAAGCTTTAAATGCTTATTCCTCTGTTGGGTGCTGAGTGTGCTCCCATTGTCACACGGCATGAAAAAGAGAGAAAGAAAAAAATCCTTCAACTATTCTTACGACTGAAGCATTTAATTAATATGTTACTTTAAAATACCTTCTTTAAGAAGGTAAATATCTGAGAGAGTCGCAATCTATTATGTTTATTTTATTAAAAGAATAATTGGTGCCATCATCCCTAAACTACGGACAATCAATTAGATAAAGGTTTATATATGTACGTTTTTCCTTCACGGATTATTCCAGCACTCATTTATTCAACTCTCAATAGAAAGTCCGTACAGATATAATTTCATCAATTCGAGCTCTCGTAAATAGTAACGTGTTGAATTGGTGATGGAAACCGGCCCATGTTATTGAATTCAGATGAAGAACATAAATTTAAAAGGAATTCATAAACTATGAATCCATGAAATGTGTAGATTTAAAAAAGAACCATTTCAGCTACATTTCATTCTCATGAAAAAAGCAGTGCACTCTTATGTATGCAAGGCAGTATGAATATGACTGTTAAAACATGAGAGAGATACTGTCGGCTGATAAAATTTAGGATACAGTAATGAGACGGGAAAGCCTAATAACATCGTCATCGGAAGATGATATACGCCTGGTTCAAGTGAGTTTTGAATTTTCAATTTTGAAACAGAATCCAGTATGTGTCAAAGGCTGTTCATCTCGAAAGAGAATGTAAGGAAGAAGGAAACACATATTCAAGTGGGCCATGTTGTCAGAGGATCAATCTTAAGAAATTTAAGTGTATTTCTAATTTTTTTTATTCAAAGTTGAAAAAGTATAAATATTGTTTGAGTGAGGTTATATAAGCAAACCAGTGCTACGTAATCTAACAATCTTTTTATGATCAATCCTTTTTTTTTTAGTTTCGCTTATTAATGTTTACTATTTCTTCATAATAAAAGGCCATGGGGATCTTTGCAATGCAAAGTTGGGATGCATGCAAACATAAATAGACACATCCGTAAAACATTTTATTACGAACACACGTGAATGCGTGTTCAGGTCTCTGTCATGCAATTCGAAACTCATTTTCCTTTCTTTGTAGCTTAGGGCTCCTTTTGGAGGAATGTAAGTTTTGTAATCTCTCTCGAGGTTGAATCTATCATGTTCATGTGCTACTGAATTCAATTATTACATTAGACATTATTTCAAGTCTGTTATTTTGAAAAGATTTTTTTATTCTTGTATAGATCTTTACCCGACCCCAAAATTGTTTAATCACGATGACTGATTGCTGGAAATTGTTCTTTAATTAGCGCAGCCATTACCTTTTTTCTTTTACAAGTCCATTCTGACAACAGCAAAGCCATCGACGTTAACAAGTGTCGAGACTGATGTTTAGCTAGGAGGATTAAAAAAAAAAAAAAAAGAAATATGGAGCGAATTTAAGTTTGTGATGGGACTAGCTTAATATGGATATTTTTTAACGTTTATCGTGCAATTGCTACATTTTATTTATTTGCACTTATTAGGCCTTTGTAATGTTCTCTCCATGTATATATCATTACAATGATACTTTTTGCAACCCACATTCATCTTCTAGATTTTCAGAAATGATAATAATATTCAAAATTAGTATGCTAGGAAAGAGTCCCTTGATGTCACATGCACCTCTGTAGGCCTACGCGTTGTCATGTCCATGCATATTTCATTACAATGACACGTTTTGCAACTCACATTGATCTTCTAGATTTTCGGAAATTTTAATACTATTCAAAATTAGTATACAGGGAAAGAATCCGTTCATGTCATATCCTCAGAACCTGCGTTAAGGCTTTACAGGCATTCAAGGAACATCAGAGAGAGAAGAGAAAGGATGTTCTCGTACATGAGACCTAGTTGACTGCGAGGATGCACCACAGCTAGGAGTGGGTCAATGTAACATCACAAGCCACCAGGTGCAATCTTGAAAATGAGAGCATTTCCTGAGAGTGGGAACTGAAAAATATAAGTGATTCAGCAATGATGCATTTTTTTGTGCTAACCAGTCAGAAACAAAAATTAGAAAAGTGGCGACTACCATGCCGAAATAGACAACGCCGTTTTCTCCGTCAGTTGATGCTTCAGCTGCATTTGGTGGTTGATGAGCAAACGGTGCTGGCTTTTGATAATGTGCACTATCAGCTAATGGAGGAAAGTCGCTGTCCCAGCACTGCTATAAAAAAAAAAACAGACCCTCTAAAGTGGTTAGGGTCCCACTTAATACCATACTCTCTATATGCTTGACAATCAATTCGACGGGAGGTCGAGACCCGCTCAAGCTTGATAGTTCTAGTAGAGTCTGCAACCTCAACATGGCTTTTAGCTAGTTATGGAGGTTTGGGAGAGCCTATAGGTCTGCCGTCGGAGTCATTAGTGCCAATTTCCAGGCCCTTCCTGCTCCTAGGAGTCTTGGCCGCTGATCACATGTATATATGGTCAGACTCTAGGGGACTGATCTGTCACTTGCCTCTGTCATTCATGAGTAATCCTTCATGCAAGCAAGAAAAGACCGGAGCCACACTGCACAGCGCCAAGTGGATGAAATGATTCGTGAATAGGGGTATAAAGTTTGGCTGCTCACTACAGAACACGAACTCAACTCCATTGAACAAGTTTTGGGGTGCATGAAAAGACACATTTGTTCCTCCCTACAGAGACTCACTATGGCAGACCTAAATCCCAGATTGGAAGGCGCATAGCTTCGTGCAACAATAGATGCATGCGTATAGGCTGGTGCAGTAAGACAATGAAGAACTCTAACGTGCATGAAACTGACGGACCAATTATCATCGACGTACTGAGTGACGCCAAGGATGAAATATTCTGAAATAGTGATGACAGTGATGAAGATAATCTAAAAGTAAATATTTGCTCACCTAAGTGTGTATTTGTACGTTCATTAAAAAGAGGAAAATGCTTCTTGATGTTGAAATAAAATTTGGGAAAAATATGCAAGCATAGTCACCTTTAAAGTCCGTCACCTTAGATCAAAAGGAAGAGGAAGGTACAATATCTTACAATTAATGGATATAATATGCACAAAATTTCCTAATTTGGCAGACCGTATAAAGAACAAACTTATGAAAACAAGCAAACACGAAAACGAAAATTGAAAGCTACTTCGTGTCCAATATGGATGAACCTTTGGGTTTTCGCAACACAAAATTTTTAGGGTTAATATTCCGCGAGGCGTCTGTCAAGCGAAACGGGAAATTGACGTCGTCAAGGCAGTAAACATCACATAAGTTTTGTCCTTAAAGACTACGATTACATAAGAGAGAGAGAGAGAGAGAGAGAGAGAGAGAGAGAGAGAGAGAGAGAGAGAGAGAGAGAGAGAGAGAGAGAGAGAGCAGGCTGTGTGGTCACTGAATTGAATTGAAAAAGAAAGAATTTATTCGAGATATCACTGAACACAACGTCTTCTCCAACGTATCTTAGAAAAGGGACTTCGCTCTTTATCTTTTTTTTTATCCTATTTTTCAGAAAACATGCGGTCCAATTTACGTCAACACAGGTGATTTGAAGGAAGTAACAGAGAAGTAACCAAACAAATACATTGTCCATAACAAAAATTGATGAATTTAGTAAGATAAGTTCTTGAATGAAGATCATTTCTATTGAAAAACTGAAACTGCAGTATTTTCATTTGCCACAATGATGAGCAAATAAAAGATCATGGCTGAAATAGAGCAAAGCACTATAATCGTATACTGACTAATTTTAAGGCAGAACAAGAATCAAAAAATGGATGCAAAATTTATGGGAAACAACCAATTACTCTCATTTGTAAGATTCAGTAAATCCTAAGGTACATGTTTTAACTATCCCTGTGTAAGGGGCAGTGGTGACCTAATGAAATCCACAGGGATTGAGAGCTGAAGTTTAATACCATAATTTACCTGTCAGTTCCTTTCACATTCATATCTAACGCAATTAATTCTGATTCGTAATGTCATCTACATTAATATTCAAGTAGGCTTCGTATAAAAGCACACTATGCAAACACCAGACTTGCACATATCTGGCATAGACTTTACCCTGACGTGAGAATAAGTTCGCAACTACAGAGGGCCAATAGAGTTAATCACTAAAATATCTGAATTAAAAATCCTGCTAGAAAGTTGAAGTTTAATGATCAGGGGATTTGACTTAAAATGAGGGTTAATATATCCTACTGGTTGTAAAATTATTTATTAGGCTCGGTGAAGACTTACTTAATAAATTAGAGTAAACTAATTCAAATACTCCTTATAAGCTGAACTTTTCAAAATATTATCTGTTCTTCCTAACTGGAAAAAGATTTTCCCTATGCCGCTTCATTGAACCTGTGCCAGTACATCCAAATACATGAGTTCTAATATTGCTTGAGAGGTGAAGTGAATTCTATAATTTATTTGTCAGTTGTATGAACATCTATTGTCACTTGGAATGCTATTCATTCTAGTGTGTAAATAGCCTATAGCGAAATTATAACCACATTAAAAGGAAGGGTGGCATATGTCTGACTACCAATAGAGAGTTATTGGGTTTTATGACTAGTCACAAATTACTACATTGGATCCTTCTTTCTGGTTACGGTTCATTTTCCTTTTGCCTACACATACACCGAATAGTCTGGCCTATTCTTTATATATTCTCCTCTGTCCTCATGCACCTGACAAAACTGAGATTACCAAGCAGTTCTTCTTTCTCAGGGTTAACTACTGCAATGTAATTGTTCAGTGGCTACTTTCTTTTTGACAAGGGTAGAAGACACTCTCTAGTTATGGTACGCAGCTCTTATGGAAGGACACTCCAAAATCAAACTATTGTTCTGTAGCCTTAGGTAGTGCCATAGCCTCTGTAACATGGTCTTAAACTGTCTTGGGGTAGAGTTCTCTTGCTTGATGGTACATTTGGGGATATTATTCTATAGATTTATCTTTCTCTCATTTTGTTAAAGTTTTTATAGTTTATGTAGCTAATATTTATTTAAATGGTTTTACACATATATGTGTGTTTGTGTGTGTTTTTTTTGTTAATGTGTGTGTGTACAAAATCATGACAACTGACACGTGTTGAGCATTAGAAAATAATAGAATGACAGTTTTTATACAGGTAAAAAGATCCATATGGACTTAGTTTTTAGATGATCAAATGTAAGTTTTATTTAAGAAAGAATGAATAAAACAGTATTACTGGAAAACGGACAACGGCTTAACCTTTTCATCAGGTAATTACAAAGTTTATTTTTTTTTTCGTGGAAACCGTTTTAATTACCTAAACCCTAGCTCATACAACCAAACATAGACAAAAATAGGATTTTATAAATATCATTACGGATAAATGATAAAAAAAAAAGTTGGTATATCCCGACTTCATCTTAACATTTAATTTTAATCTTTCATTAAGTGAAGTTCTTCAATTTTCATTAAATTAGAAATGATATCATTAATACATTTCCTCCTAGCTGATTGATTGATACAATTTCTTTCATCATGTGAAGAGAGACCATTATTATAATTTCAACGGATCGGAATCGTCCTCAGTTCCAAGTGCAAACAATACTTTTATTTCCACACAACTCAGAGAAAGGCTTTAGTTTTCGAACTTTATAAAAGTTAGGAAACTCCAATTTCCTCATTTTATAGATTGAGAGGAACATTGCTTAATTATCTTTAAACCATGCAATTACAATTGACTCTTATTGTGTTTGAAACCATTGAGATTTTGATATGAATATTTTTTTCCAATTATATTTAGAATTACGTTTTTAATTTAATATAATTTTAAATTCCCGTTAAGATGTTAGCAACCAGATATACAGGCTAACTTTAAAATAGCTGTTACTTTCATAGGATAGTTAATGGGAATAACAACATATTATAAATTGCTATTGATATTATGATCCTTAATGAAATAAAATTTTGATAAAAGAAAAATATCTGATTATGAAATCAAATATAAAATTGATATATTATATCAATCATGGTAAAACAAACCTGCACATTAACTTTCCTATAAATCCTTATATAAACTACTTCAGATTTACCAAAAAGAGTAAATTACTATGCATTACGTCCAATCTATTCCCAATTAAAGCAAAACACTTCTTGCCAAAACAGTACCGTCTAAAAAGGGAAGGGAACAGGATCTCAAGCTTGCCAAAATCCATTTTAGTTCGTGGCTATGGGAGGCTCATTGGGGATGAATTAGGAAGAAAGAGAGAGAGAGAGAGAGAGAGAGAGAGAGAGAGAGAGAGAGAGAGAGAGAGAGAGAGAGAGAGAGAGAGAGAGAGAATGTGTATCTTTTTAAAGGCCGCCCTACCACGACCCTTTCATGGAATAAAAAAAAAGAATAAAAAAAAAAAATATGGAAGACGTGAAAGAAGGTTCCGAAAGTCATTGGACTGATTTCTTTTGTAAGACTTTTTATCCAATTTTCTTTAGTTTTCTTTCCGAAGTTTTACATTTTTTCATATCTTTCTTTGGCTTCCTTTCACCCTAAAAAAGGAAGGGAAGATAAAGAGATTATCCCAAAGGCTCAACATCACTGAAATCTCAGGCTCTATTGGCCATGGGTCTATAAAGTTGGCTGAGACTAATTGATGTTCTCTAACTTGGCCGATCTCAGGTGGCAGATGAAAAGGACATTCTCGATTCCATCTTAATTGCTGCGATCACTTGATGGCCTATTCCAACCATCCTCCAGCTTTCCTTCCCAACTAACCTCCCCTGCCTCTTGTCTTATTCTCGTCCATACTCTTGAGTATTCTCAACCAACTTTATCACTAGATTATGGCATTATTTCACTTGCATATCTTTATTGAAAGGTTTTCTGGTATTATCTTTCACATAACCGGTTCATCATTTCATGTGATCTTACTATTTCAATGTTTTTCTCATTTTGCTCCGATCACCTGACTGCCCATTACACCCAACCCCCTTCTATCTCATTCCCCCTCTTTCTCGCTCTTTGGTTTGTTTCGACTAAATTTATCTTCATGTAAACTCTAGGGGGATTTTGCTCTTTTCATATTTACCGATGAATGTTACTTTCCTTCTTAGTTTATCCTTCTCTCTGGTTATGGTTCTTTTCCTTTGCCTACACTTACACTAAATATTCTGGCCTATTCTTTACATATTCTCCTCTGTCCTCATACACCTGACAACAATGAGATTACCAAACAATTCTTCTTCGCTCAAAGGGTTAACTACTGCAATGTGATTTTTCAATGGGTACTTTCCTCTTGGTAAGGGTAGAAGAGACTCTCTAACTATGGTAAGCAGCTCTTCTAGGAGAAGGACACTCCAACAATCAAAACATTGTTCTTTAGTCTTGGGTAGTGCCACAGCCTCTCTACCATGGTCTTCCACTCTCTTGGGTTAGTGTTCTCTTGCTTGAGGGTACACTCGGGTACACTATTCTCTCTAATTCCTTTTGTATTGTTAAAGTTTTTATAGTTTATATTGGAGATATTTATTTCAATGTTGTTACTGTTCTTAAAGTGTTTTATTTTTCCTTGTTTCCTTTCCTCCCTGGGCTATTTTCCCTGTTGGGGCCCTGGGCTTCTAGCAACCTGCTTTTCCAACTAGGGTTGTAGCTTAGCAAGTAATACTCATATTAATAATATTGGCTCAACAGTAGTGTATCCCTGGTAATTGAAAGCTCTCAAAAGGAAATTGAACGGTCCAGATTCGTTCTTAATTTGCTGTTTTAATATCCTTCGATATTTTACTTCCTTTTTCATTAACTCTTCTATAATTAGTTTTTCCTTTGACTAAATGAAATCAAAATTATTTTACGAGTTCCTGGGGCAAGTTTCATTTTCTTCTATTGTTTTACGTTTTTCAATCTAGTATTCTCAATTTTCCTCTAGCCTAGTCTCTCTGATCAAGGGCATTCATACAAATATGCACACAAACACACACACACACACTTTCTCTGTAGAAGTGGGCAGTAAATATATTAAAAAGATCCACACGCACTACTTTTACACAAGATTTAGCAACTGATTCAATCTGACTAAAAAACGTGGCATTACGAAGAAAAAAAAAAGGGGGGGGGGGGGAGGACGAAGTGAATAAGTAGTAGTGATATATAAATTCAAGATGGACAGTTTGTTCAATCTAAATGTAGGATAACATGGTGTAGTCCGTACAACACTGAAGCATTTAAAAGGACTGAACAAGCTGCTAATAGGCCTACTAGTAGTGAACCAGTGCTTCGATCACAAGTGGTAAAATTTCAATTCAGTAAACATTCTCTATTTTGTGGGCATACAGCCAAATTCGATGGTACAACAAGAGTGTTATATTTTCCTAGTTCGAACTTCAGTACATTATGCTACCATTTTGAATATAAGCACCAATAGGGAAGATGAATGACGTAAACAAGTATTGGTAACAATTGTATTTGTTGAGGATTTTCTAGACATGGACATAATTTACCACAATCAATGTAACATAAACTCCAGAAACAGAAAAGCAATTCCAATAAGGTATGTGTCATAAAATGTAGCAGCAAAAGAAAAGTTGCAGCTGGAGGGTAAACCAGAGCAGGGTAAAATAACAATTATTCTTCTTGCTGTCATGCAATATCTTAATATAATGATAAAGACCAAATAACCGTATGCAACTTAGTGAAAAAAGTTATAGCAAATCTGGGATCTTCTGGTTCAAAATATTAAGCATATTCTAAACAGTTTAAAATATAAAAAGTAAAAGACTTTACAGAAAATAGTATAATATTTGAAAGTATGAAAAGACTAATGAAAGTTGTAAGATTTCAGCAAATGTTTTTCCAATTTTCCGCCAATACTACAGTAATTCCAAATGAGAGACTGAAAAGGCTGAAAAAAGAATAATTGAAACAACTAAAAAAATTACTAGGGATGATGTGAAATGTCTTTAAGTGTACCTGAAGACAGTAACTGGAGTAAAAAATATAAGACATAAGTTTCTATCTATACAAGCATTACACAAGCAATAACTTTACAATTCTTTTAGCGCTTCTCCAATTGTGACAAGCAGTAAAAATGCACAATCAATTTGGTTCATAGTTTTTGGTACATTCCGTACACAAGCAGGATTTCTGCAGATCCTATAGTAAAGTACAGAAATGTACGGAGGGCATCAACAACATGAAACCTTGATACATTCATAGATTCCTATCAGTTTATTGAGTATGTTGCAGACAGCATGGATCACAACATTAACACACTTGATGGACATGGCACCTTTCAAGGTAAGATAAATCGATGGTGACTGTTTGACGGATATTTAAGGGATCCTTCCATTAAGGACGACACTCACATTAGTAGAATTGAATGTAGAAGCTCCCCTGACGTTTTATTTTTTATAGACATGAAACTGGCAATGAAGAAGGATATTTTTAGTTAGATAAAACGAATAAGCGACATTTTTTTCATGATGCTTAGTAAAAACTTTGAAATAGTTGGGTGTCAGACAATACATGTATGAAGAGATGTTATTCTTTGTTGTTTATTGTTATCATCTAGATCTCGGGAGTATATTAAAAATCAAGGATTTTTGAAAACTTGCCATGTTTATTTTTAAGACAAGATTTTATTTATTAGTTTATAAATTCAGTAGAATTTGTGAAGAAATCAAACGTCGAAAGACTCGTAATAAGATTTCAGAGTATATTAGCTAAATATGGAGTTCCTGCAAAATTAGCAATTAACAACAGACTGTAATAAAAAGCGACGTCAATTCAATTAAACCTTATTTAATAATTCTTGAAGTAAGTAATATTTTTAACACTGTATCAAGTGTAGAATATTAGCATCCTAACGGAAATGACAAAGACTCTTGAATAAACTTTTTCAGAAAATGTGTAGCTTCTCAGGAATATGAGTTTTTATCATTACTAAATTGGATAATTTCTGCCGGCAAAAGGATGTATAAAAACTCTCATCAACGGTTCTTGTTTGCAGATATGAAATGTGATACATTGCAAAGGAAATCTTCTGATTCCTATATATGACAAAGGACGACAGTAATGGTATAGATATGAAGAAACAAACTCGATTATTATCATAATAGAGTATCTATAAAAGGTATACCAGTAATGACGGGAAAACTGTGTATGAGCTAACCAGGAATTAAGAGTTAGATACCAAATACTAATATAAAAGAAAATATGATAGGTCGTACAATGAAAAATAGCAGACAAACGTACACGCAGAATGACTAACTGCTATGAAAACCAGGTAAATGAAGAAACTATTTAAATTATCCATTGTAATAACAATAGAATTGATATAAAAAGAGAAAGGAACTTATAAGGACATGCATGTACAATAGCTACGAGTTTTAAATCCTTATCAATGCATGACTTTTCGCAAAATACATTTTATAATCATGCACGGTCACAATTAGCTTTAGGAGAAGCTCATCCGTCATGCCATTTTGGGAGCATGTTATGCACCGTAGGATTCTCTCTCTCTCTCTCTCTCTCTCTCTCTCTCTCTCTCTCTCTCTCTCTCTCTCTCTCTCTCTCTCTCTCTCTCTCTCTCTCTCTCGTATATATATATATATATATATGTATATATATATACATATATATATGTATGTAAATATATATAGACATATATATATATATATATATATATATATATATATATATATATATATATATATATATATATATATATATGCAACGCATACACACACGCACACACAAATATCTATTTGTATATGTATATATATGTATATATGTATATATGTATATATATATATATATATATATATATATATATATATATATATATATATATGCATACATACATATACATATATATGTAAATATATATATATATATATATATATATACACACATATATATATATATATATATATATATATATATATATATGTATATATATATATATATATATATATATATATATATATATATATATATATATATATGATGTATTATAGCCACGAAAGGAAAAATGAAAAGACTTGATTGGAGTTAGTACTTTCATCCACTCAGGACATTATCAAACTCAACAATGAGAATACATATCATTCGTTCGTGGTGTATTACAGCCAACTCTTCTTGTTGGCAAGGGCCTTTCCCTTGGTCGGCCCGTGGAGAATACATATACAAAGACATCATATTTATACAGGAGAAGGGGATTCAACAGCTATCAGTTTCTTAATAATTCTGGAGAAGTTAGATTTTAGATAAAAGGATAATACTGGATTAACGGAAAACAAACCTTTGCTTAGATTCAAATTTCTAACTTGAGTACAGGAGATTAAAAAGGATTCAACAATATTCCTTTGGGAATAGTCATTTACATGGATTACTTTTTCCACCTTTGACCAACCAATTCTGTGACTTGACTCTAACCAGCGGTAGGCCAGGCCATTATTAAGGGAACCCCTGGAGACGGCCACCTGATGCTGTTTTAATTTGACTGGGATACTTTTGGATGTTTGGCCGACACAGAATAAGTTACACTCTGAACAAGGAATGCTATATATTACATTATCATTTCCAGAACTATTCTTAATTAACATGTTTTTTAATGTATACCCTTATTGAACGTTATCTACTCCCGACTTAGAGAGAAATTACAAGTTTTAAGTGATCATTTGGAAAATAAATTGAATAGACTAATACAGGCAAGTGATTGGAACAAGAATTTTCAAGATAATTGTGTTTTAAATTTGTCTGATAAACCTGTATCAAGTGAAGTAAAAAAGGCTTTGGGTATGGTTTATCATTCGCAGTAAATAAAAAACCTAATAGTGTAGATATTGCCTCTGCCTTTGTAAAATTGGAAAAAAAACTAAGAAAATTCCCCAGTGTAACATCGACATTGCTAAAGGGCGTATTTATTCGATGATGGGATATGCAAACACCTGCAATTTCCCTAAACGTTCTTTAACTGCATTAAAATCGTTGAAAAATGACTGTGAATTGCATATTACAAAAGCAGACAAAGCTAATGTATTAGTTATTATGAAAAAAAAAAACACTTATTTAGAAAAGATGTATGCACCTTTATCAGATGTTTCCACTTACATAAAATTAAGAGTTAATCCCTTAGACGATGTCATCAAAGATTTTAATAAAAACTTAAAATCTATCTTAAAACAAGAAAACTCCTTAATTAATGTTGATCTTTGCGAAAAATTACAAAAAGTTAACCTTACGTCTAGACATAGATTAGTAAGTTTTGATGTAACTTCATTGTTTACCAAAGTGGCGGTTGATGACTTATTTTATTTCCTGTCGAGTATTTTAGATGCTTATGATTTACCTCTATCAACCTATACTATTATTGAACTCATTTGTTTGTACATTAAAAAGTGTAAATTTAGTTTTAATTGAGATTACTATGAACAAGTTTTTGGTATGGCTATGGGTAATCCTTTGTCCCCACTTTTATCCAACATATATATGGAGTTTTTTGAATCTAGATTAATTCCTTCCATGTGGTCTTCCCAATTTGTTTGTTATCGATATGTTAATGATGTTCTAGGTATTTTAGAAGAAAATTTTAATCTTGAGGGTTTTGTTTTAATCATTAATTCATTAGTACCATCTATGAAATTTACTATAGAAAATGAAGAAAATAACCGTATCCCATTTTTAGACGTTTTAATAGTTAGAGAAACAGATAAATTCAAGTTTTCCATATATCGAAAGCCTACAAATAATTTTTCATATGTACATTTTTACTCCTGTCACTCTAAAAATATAAAACATTCAGTTTTTTTCCTCCATGTACCTTAGGGCATTTATAATTTGTAGCCCAGATTACATTGAGGACGAGTTCACTAAAATAAAAAAAAATTGCAACAGATCTCTGGTATCCCAATTATTTTTTAGAAAAATGTATGAATAAGGCTAAGAAAACATTTTATAGTGTCCAATTAGAGAGGAAGGAAGCAATTAATAATATGCTTTGTTTGCCATTTCATGTTTGTTTTTTAGATGTTATACCACTTTTGAAAAAACTAGACATTGATATAGTGTTTAGATATAATTGTACATTAGAAAACATGTTAATCAAGAATAGTTCTGGAAATGATAATAATGTAATATATAGCATTCCTTGTTCAGAGTGTAACTTATTTTATGTCGGCCAAACATCCAAAAGTATCCCAGTCAGATTAAAACACCATCAGGTGGCCGTCTCCAGGAGTTCCCTTAATAATGCCTTGGCCTCCCACTGGTTAGAGTCAAGTCACAGAATTGGATGGTCAAAGACGGAAAAAGTAATCCATGTAAATGAGTATTTCCAAAGGAATATAGTTGAATCCTTTTTAATCTCCTGTACTCAAGGTAGAAATTTGAATCTAAGCCCAAGTTTGTTTTCCGTTAATTCAGTATTATCCTTTTATCTAAAATCTGACTTCTCCAGAATTATTAAGAAACTGACAGCTGTTGGATCCCCTTCTCCTGTATAAATACGATGTCTTTGTATATGTTTTCCCATCCTTATCACTAACAAGCTAGTGAAAGGATCATCTTTAACCAGCGAGTAATTGAAATCTTCTGTCCATTGCCCGTAGGGTTTTCCAGTTTTTCGCGATTTCGAAAAATTGAACTTGCTTAACACTTTATTTTTCTTGTGTTATTGAGACAAACACCTGAAACCAAGCACCTATAGACAGCTGAGGGCCACCATCGTGTGTCTGCGATGGCAGCCAAGGGTTCTTCCCCCTTCCCTACCTCCTCCCCTCGAACTAGAGTGGAGAAGGGAAGGATAAAAAAGCGTAGGGGTCTCACTTTAAGGGGCCACAAGAACCTCCCTAAGACCCCTGTTACCGAACCAGAACCTGTTGCAGGGACCTCTAGAGACCTCCAACAAGATACCTTGGAACACCTAGCAACCCCAGATGTAGTAGAAGACGACGAAGAAGACCACCAGGACACTGAGGACAACCCCACCCAACAGTCACCTGCACTCCAATCCCAGGACAACACCTCTAATCCTGCCAAGTTTAGACTGACTCCAGGACCTAACACGACCTCCTATGCTGCTGTTGCTGCTATGGAGGCCAGCAACCCGCACCTCAATATGACCATACGTCCTAATCGCAGGGGACAGCTGGTCATCTCTGCACAGGATCTACCAACTAAGACCTTCCTGGAGCAACAGGAGAACGTGCGCAAGCTCGACTACACCGAGAGGCCAACCACCATCATCATTGTCTATGATCTTGACCTCCCACTCGAACCTGTGCTCCAACACCCCTTCATTCTTACTGCTAAGAGATGTGAGGGAAAGGCCGGAAGGAGATCTCACAAGCTGGAGGCAGTCTTCAAGGGACCTCGCTCCTCTCAGCTCTCTTTCGGCCTATGGGGCACCTTCTGCACCAAGGAGTATTTTAAGGAACCTCTTAGATGCTTCCGCTGCCAGAAGTTTGGCCACCACAAGGACTGCTGCACTGGACCAGAGAGCTATGAAGTGTGTAGCAGCAGGCAGCACCCTACTGCCTATTGCATTACCAGGCACAAGGCTGGATACTACACCACCGCCCATTGCCCGAATTGCAGAGGATCTCATCATGCTTGGCATGACAGATGTCCCTTTTGGCTTCAGCGGATTGCAGACCATCATGGAGCAGATCGTCACTACAATCTTCATCCACGTCAGAAACGTCGAACACAGCAACCTCCAATCAACCACACCCCTCCACCAACCAACTGCACCTCCCAACTAAATCCTAACTTCCTTCTCCTCCAAGCCTTCCTCCAGCACCTAAACCTTAACGTCCTCCCAAACTTCCTCCAAAGTCAAGAAGATCCCCATCCCGCACTCCTTCCACTCCTTCACCTCTTAAGATTCACCTAACCTCCAACTGTCCCACAGCCCAAAAAACCTTCCTCATCCATATCCGCTCCTGCAACCCACACACCCAATTCCTCTCACTCCTTAAGAGAATTCCCAAGTCTACCTAGTCCCACTGTCAGAAGCCAACCAAGCGCCTCACGCCCCGCCAGACCCCCCTAAATGTTGACAGTAATATATACAACCTTTCTGCTTGCCCCATGGATGCTATTCTAGCAGCCATTAGTAATATACTTCGCAGTTTTCTGCAATCCCGTAAAGTATAGTTCACTCAGAAGTCTCTTGACGACTTCGTTTTTGAAAATGCCGCCTTTGAACTCAACGCTAAATTCCCTTCATAGACCCTCCCACAAAGGATCCTAATACAACCACTCACAACAACCAAAACACCCACCAATGGAACGTGTGCGGCATACGAAACAAGTTTGCATTCCTGCAATCCCAAACTTCAGTACAAAATCCTGGCATAATTGTACTGCAAGAAACACTGCTCAATGAGAACATACCATTTGCGTTTTCAGGATACAAAGTATACTCTACGTATCTTTCACCAACAACAAGAGGACTAACAACTCCTGTTAAAAACAGCATTCCCTCCAAAACAGCACCGAGCATTGACTGTGGGACAGAGAGAGAGACTGAGTATTCATATATCCCTGCTTGGTACAACTCTCACAGTATATAACATCTACAAATCCCCAGCTAAAAGCATCAATGCTGAGGTGCTTTTCGCCGCCGCCTTCGAGGATGACACCCGTTCCTGAACTCAGTATCTGCAGCAAATCAAACAGGCAAACACTTGCATGCCTTACTGCAAGAATATCCGGATGTAACACTCCTCAATAATGTTACAGAAGCCACCCATCTAAAAGGAGGACGCCTATACCTCACCTTCCTCTCAAGAGCCATACAAAGAGGAGCTAGATGGCAGCTGCATCCTGTATTAACGAGCGATCACATTGCCATAGAAATCAAACTCGAAATGGAGCAATACCTCCCTCCTCCTCCACCCCCCAAAAGGTGGAACCCAGACTTTGCCAACTGGGAAACATTCGAAACAATTATGACAGAATGGGCTCTGGAATACATAAAACCCCCCCACAATGATATCTCCACTCTATCACTCGACTTTAACAAACAACTAGATGCAGCTGCAAGTGTGTCCATGCCTCAGAAAAAAACACTCTGACAGGAAACACGCCGACGCCTGGTACTATAACAGCCGCATCAAAGAAATGAATGCCAGAATAAATAGGACCAGAAAACTTCTCAGAAGACACAGAACTGATGAGCTCCATGACTTACTTATGGAGATCATCAAACACTCTGTGCAAGTATCACTGGAAGTCAAAACGGATAAATGGTACTCATGGTGCCATGAAGTCAACTTCAGCACATCCCTAGCCAAAATATGGGGCTGGTTCAACAAAGTCTCTGGGAAGTATAATACACCCAGAGTCACACACCCAGACCCATTAGCTGAAGCCAACAACTTTGCGGACAGAGCTAAAAGCACCAACCTACCTCTGCAGACAATAAACAGGCAGAGAACACTGCTCCCAATCAAGAATAATATCATTGAAGCCGCCTGCAACATGGTAGATGATACAGACAGCCCCTACACCATGGGGGAACTAAAAACGGCCCTTGCAAGGGGCAGAAAAGACACTACCCCTGGAGCCGACCTCATCACATATAGTATGCTGAGTAATAAGGGAAGCCACGCGAAGTTGGTGTACTTGCACCTGATTAACAGAACACACACAGATAGACTACGTCCAATTACATGGAACCAACAGGACACCAAACCCATCCCAAAAACCTACCGACCCATAGCTTTGATTAGCTGCACCGAGAAAGTAGCTGAGAGAATGGTTATCAACAGACTGCAGTGGAAAATACATCACCGCCTATATTCCTACAGGAGAGGCATAGGTACTCAAGAATGTATCACGGATGTCCTCACAACAATTAATGACAAAAAAGCCTTTGTCATATTCCTCGACCTAGAAAAAGCCTTTGAGCTAGCCAGCTCACCAGCCATTCTCTTTACACTTGTAGAAAAAAGAGTAAAAGGACATCTACTGGCCTGGACTCGAAATTACACATCAAATCGAGAAGCCAGAGTCAACTTTCCAAGGAAAAAACAACCGATTTCATTCCCCTAGAAAACGGAACACCACAAGGAGGCATTCTAAGCCCCTACCTCCTAAATCTACTAATGGAGAACCTAGCCACTCTAAACCTCCCAAATGGAGTGGAAATCGTCATATATGCTGACGACATATGTATCATATGTCCAAACAAAGCACATGCGAGAAATGCCACCCAAAAGGCATTGGACATGATCCAGACCAAATACAATGATCTTGGCCTAAAGATCAGCACCAACAAAACAAAAGCCATGGCTATAAAACCTCTGCAAAACCCTCAGAACTTTACTCTGAGGGGTGAAGCCATTGAATGGGTAAATCAATTTATGTACCTCGTAGTAATCATTAGTAAAACCCTATCACCTGCTAATGAAGTAACATACCTCAGAGAGAAGACAAAGATTCGTCTATCAGCCATGAGACGAATGACCTCCCTCAAACAAGGAGTATCAAACAACCTCCTTAGACTGTTTTATCTACAAGCAATTTGATCCCACATCGATTATGCAGCACCTACTCTCACCACAATGACCGACACCCAAAAAGAATCATTGGAAGTACTGCAAAATAACGCCATGAGACTCATCTGTGGCGCTCCAATGTGGAAAAGACTCTGCTTACTTAGAGCAGAAACTAACCTAATTTCCCTGTCAGCCAGAATTGACATTAGGAATAGCAGTATTATATTCAAGTCAATCATTGCAGACAGGACAAGCCCACTCAACAACAAACTGAAAAGACTTCTACCTCTAGCAGAAGAGGTAGACTCACCCAATTCTCATACAAAGAAACTACTAGACACACTCAGAAAGATGCAAATGCAGAATGAGGCCCACAAAACCAAGGGACAACAAAAGCACGAAGGTTACAGCACTCCTGCCCCTTGGACTCAGGATCCTATCGAATACAACTTTACCATCCTACCAGCAGCTAACAAAGCCCTCTGCACACCAGAGCAACTCACTGAAGCTGCAAAGAATGCAATCAGCAACACACCTGCACTCAAAATCTACTATACTGATGGATCAGTGGACTGCGCAGTCCCTGCAGCTGCTGCTGCAGTTGTCTCCCCATCAGGATATAGAGAAAATTGGAGGCTTTCTAACCATGCCTCTACACTACAAACTGAGCTAGTGGCTATTGCAAAAGCCCTAGAACACTCAACTAACCTACAGTATGGAAACACAACAATGCATACAGATTCCAGAGGAGCCATCCTGGCTCTCAGCAACAAGGAACCGACAGAGAATGTTTATCTCATAACAGCAATCCAACTCCTAGCCTTAGATCACCAAAACAACAACAGGCAAGTGACTTTGAATTGGATTCCAAGTCACACTGGCATTGCTAGCAATGACGAGGCCGATCACCTAGCTAAATCAGCCTTAATGTTCCAGAACATAAGCATTACTGTGCAACCCTCACTTAAAACCATCAAGAATCAAATGGCAGCCTACTGCAACATCCAAAAGACTAGCGAAGTAAGGCGAGCCTTCTTAGATGGATCAAGATCTGCAAAGTGGTATATTGAAGTTACAAACATACTACCACACCCAATTGCAAGGAAAACACCACACCAGGACGCTGTCATCATCTGTAGACTGCGACTGGGATATCTATGCAGCTGGCAAATCATCCTAGACAACGATGGAGACCCAGCAACACAGCACAGACCAATAAGACCGTGCAATTACTGTAATCAAGACACAGAAGAACCGCTACAGCACTACCTACAGCACTGTCAAGAAACAAGCCTACTTCGATAGGATCTCAACCCCAATAATCCTGCAACTGCAACAGCAATTGTCAAACATATAATGGCAAATGTTGGGGCCCTCTCAGCCTTTCTCCGCAGCTATCCTCCACCGAGATAACGTAACAACAGCACCAGTTTGCCATCAAATAACCTTTTCAACTTCTCTGTTGAGATCAAAACGACTATTGGCGGCTGAGGGCAATAACTTGTACTCCTTATAAGGAGACAGTGTTGCGCTCCTGTCCTTCCTCTCAACGATGGGGGTGGGGTGGGGTGGGGGTGGGGTGGGGGGGGGGGGGTTCAGAGGAGAGCCGTTGGCGGTTTTTCTAGTTTTTAACACCTCTTCCACTTGCAATCTCTCTTTTAAGTTCAGGTATCCCCTCTAACCATTAATATCCATATTGTCTCAATAACCAAAATTACAAGTAAATCTTTATTTTCATTTTTGTTTTAGTTTTACAGGTACAGGAATGTTTTATTCCACCCTTTTCCTACCACTCAAGCAGCTACTATTCTCTTATTTTCAGCTCCCTCTTGCATAGCTGAAATCTCACACTATACCTCTGCCTAATAACTTAAGCTTAAACCACTATGAAGTTTTTTACTCCACCTATACCAATATCTCCAACTAAAACTCCTCAACTCCTTCCCGAGCCCTCCTACTTATCAGGACTTATTACTATAACTCTTTTTCTCTAACTAAAGACTGGAGCCAGTGGGCTCCTGGGAAGGA
>NC_090725.1:14823565-14826065 GCF_036898095.1 Palaemon carinicauda | reverse complement strand
ATATATATATATATATATATATATATATGCTTATTATTTATCTTCGTGACAACTGACACAAGTGGAAATATATATATATATATATATATATATATATATATATATATATATATATATATATATAATATATATTTTGTGGAGAGTACTGTGTTATTATGGAGTTCCTTTTCATTATGTATATTTGATTAAATATGTCAATGAGCATAACAAGTGCAACTTTAATGTTAGTGGAATCCTATCAAATGAATTGCCAGTCAACAGTGGACTACTCCAAGAGAATGTGTTGTCACTTATGTTGTTTATCCTCCTTATGGATTTGGTAAAGTATAATACAGTTGGAGATAGTTGAGAAGGATTGGATTGGATTGGTAATAGGAAATTAGCTCACATAGAGTATATTGGTGACGATGTCCTTATTAGCATAATACCACAGGATTTGCAAAGCTTGTTTATCAAAATGCATGAAATATTGCATGGTGTTGGGCTCAAGATGGATAGAAGAAAGACAAGGATGATGAGAACGAAATATGCAATGGAATATGAAATATCATTTTAAGGAGAAATGATTAATGTGGTGGAATCTTTTAAATATCCAGGTACCACGATTTCTAATACAGGGTGTTTAGAATTGGAGTTTAATAAAAAATTGGAAAAAGCAAATCAAACAATGGCTAGGTTAAGTAAAATTTGGAAACAAAATTTCCTGAAATTACATATAAAAATCAGGCTATATTTCAGTTTAGTGAGATCGGTGTTATTGTATGGACATGAGTCGTGGTATAACAATGAAGTGATATCCAAAAGGTTTTGTAGATTTGAGAATCAAGCCCTCAGAAGAATATTGGGAGTTAAATGGCAGGGCATTATTATAAATTAAATGATAAGATATATTACTCGAGTGCCATATGTGGATGAGATCATGGTAATGCTAGGTGGAGATGGTTTGGGCATGCTCCTCGCACTCCAAAAGAGAGATATGTTCACCAAACTTTCCACTGGGCTCCAAAAGGCACCAGAAGAGTTGGAAGACCAAGGCCTTCATGGCTGAGGACTTCATAGGAGAGGATGAATGGAGAAGTATTGATTTAAAAGCTCAAGATAGAGACGACTGACGAAATCTAACCGATGCCCTTTGCGTCAATAGGTGTAGGGGGAGATGATGATGATTATATAAATTCATGTATATATACTGTATGTATACCTACATAGATACATGCATGCCTTTGGAAAAACAGAGCTCATAACCCTAACTTATAATCCAAAATCAAGCTCTCCACTCGCCATCCCCGGTGCCGCAACTCTCGTTGCATAATTCCTATGGCTCTCGAAAACATCCGACCAAATATTTAGAAAAGATACACTTCATCAACTTTAAAGTTTGTTTTTCCCAGAATTCATCATTCCGGGGAGAGTCAAGAGTATATAAATTGCTAGGCGTTTTTTCGTGACGTGAATATAAGGACGTATAATGTTTCATCCAGTTATAGGGAGAGAAATAGTAAAAAGTAAAATTGAGAATGAGTAAAAAAATAGATTGTTGTACTTGTGCATATCAGATGCAGGAATATGATTTTCTCTGGGTACAGCTTCACAGAGATCAAGCTTTGTACAGCCTTCCAAACATAAAAATACACTTAAGAGATTGGAGTAATTTCAAATCCATGGTAAAAAACAATTTTTGGAAACTCGGTATGATTAGCTAAATATGTAACATTATCAAAAGCTATAGGATTTATTATTCACCAATAAATCTATCGATTTTTTTCTCTCTTACGCATCTTTTTGGGTTTTATTTGAATGGCTATCGTCATTAAAACAAGCCAGTTTCTCTGATGGATTATATCAACAATTGAAGAAAAACTCAATAATACATAATCACATAAGCAGTAATATCTCCAATAAAAGAATAATCACCATTTGCCATGTTCCAAAAAGATCAAAGATATCATAAATAGTGACGTGTAAAACAGGAGAATATAATGCTGATATCGCGACGAAGAATGCTTATCTCTCGTGCAAGTTCTTAGCAACCTATTCTCCTTTTGTGTCTGGGATACAGTCCTGAAAATTAAATGGACGACCCTCTAAAACCTATTTCTGTGTATATAGATGACGTTGATATGAAATGTTGGTGGATATGCTAGCTTGGAGCATAAGATAAAACCAAGCCTAACCATATCGAATGTGAATAACCTGGTCAACAGTGGAATATCAATAAATTTTAATCACTAAATAGATCCCATGTTATTTTGGGAACATTATGTACTATAAAATTATAAGAAATTTTTGTAGTATACAGTTTGATAGGAAAGGACATACAAATATTGCACACATCGATAAAACTACAATGAAATATTTATCTATAATTAATATGTTGTTTTATTATAAAAAAGTATGTATATACATATAAAATGCGCACATATTGTAACTTAAGCAAGTATTATCGTTCACCCGTCTTCCTCATCCTAAAACAAAAATGATAAAAAGATATCTAAAAAAA
>NC_090725.1:14808565-14813565 GCF_036898095.1 Palaemon carinicauda | reverse complement strand
AGAACCTCTGCGGACATGAGTTTTGTAGGAGACACGCAGCGTACGCTGTCTCCAAGGATGATCTCCGGTATTTGGGACCCTCAGGTATGTACTGTGTGCACTAACCTGATTACTGAGACATTTAAATAGCTAGGAAGAAGCTTCGTTCCTGGGTAAGGGGATTCCAAAAGAACACTTCTGGCCCTTATCTTCCAAGTGAGAAGATGAGGGCGTATCCTTTCCCTAAGGCATCAGCTGATGCAGTGATTCCCCAGCCTCAAGAGGAGATCCCCTAAGTTCAGATCCAGGTGGATGCTGAAGTCGCGGTCGCGATGCAAGACATCCAGCTAGATGACAGGATGTCTGATGTGGACGGGTGTCAGGAGGAAGACCTCCTGGCAGAAGCCCAGGATGAAGTTCAAGCCCCTCTATATCGGCCGGTCTCCCAGTAGAGCTGGGACAGGCCTTCTCTTCTATTGTTGGAATGATCCAACAAATGCAGAAGGAGAATCAGGAGAAGGCGGCTGCAATGGAACTGCGAATGCAGTGCCTTGCAGAATCACATGGGCCCCAGAAAAAGCTCAATGTGAAAGACCTTCCCTTGTGCTCAGATGCTAACCCATGGAGGTATGCTGAGCACATGCCGATGACGACTGGAAAGATCGTCATCTCGGATAAGCTGGGCTCAGTTCCCCTGGAGGGTGGAATTCTGGCCCAGCAAGGCATCATATCCGGACTGTTATGTCCGGCTGAGGAAGGAACCAGCTTCAAAGGAGGAGACAGAGCCGAAGGAGGTCATAGTGATGGACCATGCTAAGGCTCAAGCTCTACTTTCATCCTCGATGAAAGAGAGGGGCTTCTCTAACTCAAAGGTAGCCGCATTGAATAGGAAGCTCCCTTCCTTTGTGTCCTCGCCTACTAGAGCCTTCCCCTTTTTACAGAAAAGGTTTTCTGGCTGTACTAAAAGGCAATCGAGGCCAGCAAGTCTTGCCCCTCCCTAGAGGAGTGTAAACCCTTGTCGCTGGCCCTGCCTATGGACCACAAAGACTGGAAGGACGTCCATCTTACGTTCTCAGTGGGAAAGTTGGAGGCTGATATTGCCGGACGTCAGTTCGGCAAGGACCTCCCTAAGCTGTCTGACTTTCTTTTGCGAAGTGAGTTCGATACAAAAGAAAGACTGTCTGCCTCAATGTCTCTTCAGACTACTCTCGAGACGATGGCAAGTGACCCCAAGGTCCATGAAATGTTCATGGTAGTGGCCAAGCCTCATCTGGCCACAGTGACGAAGGACCTTTATGGCTTCGTCAAGGCAAGGAGAGCTTGTAGGGAGTTCGTGTTTACCTCGGCTACGGTGAGGCACGAGCCAAAGAAACTAATCTCCTCCAACATTTGGGGAAAAGACCTTTTCCCTACCGACTTGGTCAAAGAAGTTGTTGATAAGGCCGCCTTGGAGAATAGAAACCTTCTCCAGAAGTGGGGCCTGGCTATCAAAAGAAAGTCTTCCCCGGATGAGGGTCCTCAACCAAAGAGGAAGACTATGAGGACTAGGCTACCGTCTCGGCCAGCCAAGCCTCTTAGACAGCAACAGCAACTGCAATTGCCATTGCCCCCAGTGCCCCAGATCGTGGCACAAACCCCGACCACCTTTCAGTGGGTACCCCAGGCCGTGTCGACACAGTCCACGGCATTCACTCCAGCGTTCGAAGGGCAGTCTACTTCCTTTCGAGCAAAGCCTAGAGGAGCAGCCAGAGGCTCGTCTAGACGCCCCTCAAGGGGAAGGGGATTCAGGGGTGGTCGTGGTCAGGAAGGCAAAACCTCAGGACGGCAGTCCAAGTGAGGTGATACCGGTAGGAGGGAGACTTCTGAAATTTCGGGATCGGTGGACCTTCGATCCCTGGGCCCACAGCCTACTCAAGAATGGACTGGGCGGGAGCTGGTACAGCACTCCACCCCCGTGCCTTCGGTTTTTCCAACACTCCACCCCCGTTATGGAGGAGTACGTTCAAGAACTGTTGGAGAAAAAAGGTGATCCGAAGGGTGAAGCCCATCAATTTCTAAGGGAGGCTGTTTTGTGTTCCCAAGAAAGACTCGGAAAAGCTCAGAGTCATTCTGGACTTGTCGCCACTCAACAAGTTCATAGTGAATTGCAAATTCAAAATGCTAATACTGCAACACATAAGGACCTTACTGCCCAAGAGGGCATATTCCGTCTCTATAGACTTGTTAGACGCCTATTGGCACATTCCAATTAGTCATCGACTCTCCCCCTACCTAGGTTCAGGCTACAACGAAGACTATACGCCTTCGGAGCCATGCCATTCGGGCTAAACATAGCCCCAAGGATTTTTACGAAGCTTGCGAGCGTAGCTCTCAAACAATTACGCCTAAAGGGAATTCAGGTAGTAGCCTACCTGGACGACTGGTTGGTGTGGGCAGCATCCGAGACAGAATGCTTGCAAGCTTCCAGTCAAGTGATCCAGTTCCTAGAGTACCTAGGCTTCAAGATCAACAGAAAAAGTCTCGACTTTCTCCATCTCAAAAGTTCCAGTGGCTGGGAATCCACTGGGACCTTTTGTCACACCGTTTCTCCACCCCGGCGAAGAAAAGGAAGGAGATAGCGGGTTCTGTCAAGAGACTTCAAGATTCCGAAAGGATATCAAGACACGAGCAGGAGAGAGTACTGCGCTCTCTCCAGTTTGCTTCGGTGACAGACCCAGTGCTAAGAGCACAGCTAAAGGATGCAATCGGAGTTTGGAGAAGTTATGCATCAAACGCGTGAAGAGATCTGAGAAGACCAGCCGCTTCGGCTAAGTACTCTTCTCAGGCCTTGGTCCCAAGCCAGACATCTAAAGAAGTCGGTTCTTCTTCAGCCACCTCCCCCGTCGGTGACGATTCACTCAGACGCCTCGAAGGAGGGATGGGGAGGTCACTCTCATCGGAAAAAAGTCCAGGGGACTTGGTCCAGGCTATTCAAGACCTTTCACATAAAACTTTCTAGAAGCTAGGGCAGTGCTCCTTACCTTAAAGAAAGTCTCCCCGCGTCACTCGATCCACATAAGGTGTTGATAGACAGCGAGGCAGTTGTGAGATACTTGAATCGACAAGGATCGAGGTCACCACCTCTCAACCAGGTGATGTTGGCCGTCTTCCGATTGGCGGAAAAGAAGAAGTGGTACCTGTCGGCAGTTCACCTTCAAGGAGTCCGCAATGTGACAGCGGACGCTCTATCCAGGTTCACACCGATAGAGTCGGAATGGTCCTTAGACGCAGGATCATTCTCCTTCATTCTGAATCAGTCCCAGAACTGCAGAAAGACCTCTTTGAGACGAAAGACAACAAGAAGTTGCCCCTGTACGTGCCCCGTACGAGGACCCCTTAGCGGAAGCAGTGGACGGGATGTCCCTCGACTGGAACAGATGGTCCAAGATTTATCTGTTCCCTCCTCACAACCTTCTGTTGAGGGTCCTCAACAAACTGAGATCTTTCAAAGGGTAGCGGCAATAGTGGCCCACAAGTGGCCGAACAGCGTGTGGTTCCTCCTGGCATTGGAACTGTAGCTGAAGTTTGTACCACTACCAGATCCAGTTCTGACCCAGCGAGTCCAGAAGTCAACTGTCTGCGCTTCATTACAGAAAACCCGGACCCTGCAGCTCATGATTTTCTCTCCCTAGCGGTGAGAAAGCGTTTCGGGATTTCGAAAGCCAGTATAGACTTCCTTGAGGAATATAAGTGCAAATCTACTAGAAGGCAATATGCGTCATCTTGGAGAAAATGGGTGGCCTTTTGTCAAGGCGAAGATTCCGCAGGAGATCTTGACAGACTTCTGCTTATCTTTCTTCTCCACCTCCATGGTCAAGGGTTGGCAGCGAACACGATTTCAGCGTGTAAGTCTGCTTTGACAAGACCCATTCTATATGCCTTCCAGGTCGACCTAGGTAACGAGATCTTTAATAAAGTCCCGAAAGCCTGTGCTAGGCTCAGACCTTCAGCACCTCCAAAGCCCATTTCATGGTCTTTAGACAAGTTCTTCATTTCGCTTCTCTGTTGAGCAATGAAGAGTGTGCGTTAAAGGATTTGACACAAAAAGTTATTTTCCTATTTTGCACTCGCGTCCGGGGCCAGGGTTAGTGAGATTGTAGCCTCTTGAGAGAGGCAGGTCGTGTTCAGTTCCTGGATGGGGGAGAACTGAACCTGTTTCCGGATCCTACGTTTCTCGCCAAGAATGAGTTACCCACCAACAGGTGGGGTCCCTGGAGAATCTGCCCTCTGAAAGAAGATGCATCTCTATGTCCAGTAGAATGCCTAAAGGTCTATCTTCATAGAACTCCAGACTTCAAGGGTGGTCAACTATTCAGGGGAGAAACATCAGGCTCAAATTTATTTCTGAATCAACTCAGAGCAAAAATCACATATTTTATTCGCAGAACGGATCCTGACAATACACCCGCAGGTCACGATCCGAGGAAAGTTGCCTCATTCTTAAATTTCTTTAATTGTATGGATTTTGAACATCTCCGTTCATACACTGGCTGGAAGTCTTCCAGAGTGTTCTTTCGCCACTATGCGAAGCAAGTAGAGGAACTAAAAGAGATCTGTGGTAGCAGTGGGTCGCGGTGTTAACCCTACTGTTTAACTCTGCGAGGAACAGTGGTCTTAATTGGGACGATTTATTCCAGGGTGAGTGTGTAGTTACATACTGTACTACAAACTAAGTGAGGGCACTGTGTTGCCCATCCAGACTGTTCCATTTCCGAAGGTGAACCTAGCATAAGTGCAGACATGTGTGCCGAGCGTTTCTAACGCTAATGTCATTGATTTGTAATACAGGCTTTTATGACTTTGATACCTCGGTATCTTAAAAGTGGCATCTAATGTTTTTTCTTTCAGACAAACAAGCTCTGTTTACTATCATACTTATGCTTAAAGTTTTGGGTTATCCTCTTCTTATGTATATATATATATAATTGTGGTTAACCTGTCTATTTATTGCCTGTCAATAATCTGGTTCTTGAGAACCTTGC
>NC_090725.1:14793565-14803565 GCF_036898095.1 Palaemon carinicauda | reverse complement strand
GATACTGAGCTTGGTAGGAACCGTGGGTGTCTGGCATAGACCTGGATAGCAGACAGGAATATAAAGTAATGAAGTGGGTGTAGGCATGCGTGGCTATATTGATGTGGAGATTGAGGTTGGAGGGAGCAGGTGATAAAGGTATGTACAAATTGGAGCTGGTATTGACTAAGCATTGATGTGCGACATTAATCATGAGGTGGATAGGTTTGAGGAAATCTGTTCAGATGAAAAACAGTGCAATGCCAGTAATGGGGAAATTCTATTAATACTGGGTGATCCCAAACGACAATGTTAGTGTCACATAACCGTGGGTTGATATAGCAGATCTGTTGGTGGCCACTGGCGGTCTTCAGCAGTCTGAGGATAACGGGGTTGTGTCCTTAAGAGAGAATCTAACAGAAAGCGTACAGTAGATCCTGAATCATGCAAAATGAAGAGATTAGTTAATGGGAAGGCTACCACGACTGGCACTGGCCCATTTATACATCTTTTAGACTTTTGAAATTGGGTAGAACATTTTTACCAGCAATACAACGTATGGAATGGTAATGGCCAAATTGAGAAAGAGGGGTATGCATCATTCAATGGCTGTTGACAGCATTGGTTGGGGCGAGGGTGTAGGATGGCATAGGTGGGCTGTGGACAGCATCGTCACTGCCAAGGCATGACCTGAGGTGGGTGTCGATGAGCTAAAGGATTCACCTCACGCTTCAGTTAGCGTTGTATGGTTGTCCAATTCCTCACGAGTGTTGTTGATGGAGAAATTGACAGTGGGGAAGTCGCTGTCCATAAGGGCATTGACCCCAATCATCAGGTTCTTTGCGGGGAAGGTATCGACGTCAGGAAGGGCTCGAAGTAGTTTCAATTCAGGAGGAGAGCCATCTGCAGCAAGCTAAAGACAAGCAATATTGATCATTGCTCTGAGGGTCATCGACACCCTATGATCTCCCAACAGTTGTTGAGAGAGCTGAAGTATCTAGGCTACACAGACGGCTGGCAATGGTGAGTACTGCTCCAGGAGGTATTATTTGAGGGTATCATACTCTATGAGCTTCCCTTTGCTTGCATAGCCAATCACTGATTTCTGGAAAGTTTCTTTTTAGGGAGGGATTGATGACATAGATTTCCTCCTTAAGTGGGTTATCCCCTGATGCAGAATTAAACCTCAGCTCACTGAAACTAGGCAAATGCACCTCTATTGATGAAGGGTGGGAGTTTCCCTGTGACAGCATGGACAAATGAGTCAACGTCGATGGTTGACATCATTGGAGGATACAGCGGACAAAGAGGTGAGCTGGGAGCCGAGTTGGTTATTCAAAACACTCCGTAGGGCTCCAATGTGACAAAAGTCAAGGAGGCATAAGGATAAGACAAGCTACCGAACAGCTAACCTTGTTTACCAACAACCCAAGTCTTTATAGGCACCAAAGGAGTCACAATTATATGTGTACTTTCAAGGCTTTTTTCAATATGGATGGTAATGAAATTGAGTTGAAAATAGAATACTATATTCAACAACTTTTATCGCTTTATTTGGTCGGAGTCAGTTGGACGTTGTTGTGTGCACACAAAGACTGTAATGTAGTGCGTGTGGCACGTACTATTCGCCCAAAATGGCAAATCTATTAGATTTCACAAGGATGCTGCAAACAATTAAATTGTTGCTTGCTGCGTTTTTATGGCATTAGTTATTGATATGTTTGATGTCTTGCTTTAAAATTTGATAGTGTTGTTGCATTACTACTTTTATATTTTTGCAGACTTTCCATGACCTTGTGCCTTCTAATGTTAACAGGTCCCCACTTTTTCTATTTACATCAATCGTGGTTATTATCATAATATTGAAAAGTACATGAAAGGTTCATGTGTATGTTGCTCACTTGAGAAAGAAATCAATTGTTTGATCTCTACTGCAGTCTTTTAAAAGTTAAGAAAACCCTCTCTATATAGATTCGTTCGTTGCATTGTAGCCAACAATTCCTGTTGGCACGGGCCTTTTCCCTGTTCGACCCGTATCTATATAGCATTCTTCTTGGCTTATATTTCTCACTTTGAGCAATGCAAAGGAGTTTCAACCGACTAACCAGAGGATATACAATATAGTTGAATATAAACAGATGATGAGCATGAGGAGATTCCTAAATGGATTTGACAGTTAACAATAGTCATATACTTTTGGAAAATCCACAATTGCTTGATCCATGAAGGACACCGTAGAATCCACAGAGGCTTATCACTAAATTGTTACTCACTGTAGGAACTTTTTTTTTTTTTTTCTCAGGGGCAACTACAACTGTCAACTGATGGCCATTTTTGAGATGTCAGTATGCAAAATTTTAATCATCAAAGAATGGTAGAAAAAAAGAGGTGAGAGGAAGGAGGAATGAAAAGGGGACGGAATAAGCGATACAAAAGTAAGTAATAAGAAGAAAAAAATAATTGAAAATGAAAATGGCAGGATAAACAATAAGAATTCGGAAGAAGGCTAAAGAAAGGGGGTAAATCTGGATTTTGTTCAATTCTTTAGTGCCTGAGGGTGGTGTAAATTTTGTTAGTGGAAACTTAAAATGCGGCATATTATTTTTTGGTGAACCAATCATGGTTAGTCTTAACACTGCCATCTATTTTCAAGTATGATGGTAGTAACAATTTGCTGGTGTTTTAGGAAATGTTTTTCTAGGTTGTCTTGCATGAAAAGATTGCTCATATTATTAGAATTGCCGAATATTAATTATCAGCTGCATATGGACTCAAATATAATCTGCAATGATTCTTCAAATAAAATTTTGGCCACAAGATTGACTGTATCTACTTACCATTTAGCTGTTATGGAAAATGGAAAAGTGCTTTTGCGATAGAAACTTATTGTTGATGCTAAGTGTTTATCAAATATTTATTAATTGATATGTCACAAAAGAAATGATCTTTCTTACCACTATTACCATAAAATTCTTATGAACGTATCAACTGGTAATTGTCACTGGAATTACAGCAAAACTGCTTACTAATAAAAAAACCTGATTAAAGAGAGAGAGTGCGTAACAAACGACGGTAAGAATTAAAAGATTATATTGTTAGTTACACTAGTTACATTTAAGATTTGTGAATTAAGTATACCGATTCGGAAAAGTGATGTTATTGGGTATTTGTTGAATTTTCAGTTATATAATGAACAAAGAAAAAAATTCCCTATTAGATAAGATTGATTAAAAATACATATAAGTTAATATAGACTAATGAATGACCGCTTAGCCAATTAGCAATCCATTTCTCTTGTTTATAAAGTATCCATAGGTCCCTATCCTTCCTCTAACTCGCCGATGATTTAATCGAGGAGAAACTTTTTCTCTCCAAGTCCTAATATCTCTCTCTCTCTCTCTCTCTCTCTCTCTCTCTCTCTCTCTCTCTCTCTCTCTCTCAGATTTCATCTCAAGCATAACATCTTGAGTAATTCTTTCATCATGGAACATTCTATGATGTCTTTTTATTTTGAGATTTTTTTCTAAATTATGCTTGTCATGCATTTGGTCTTTTATCAGTGACGCTATTTCTATTACAGCATATTTCATAAAAAGTTACCCCTTTCATCTGTTTCTCTTAATATAACATATCATAAAATGTGTTACATATGAAAGACAGCCACCCGTTACAATAATCCAATAACCATTCTGAAGCTGAAAAGAGACATAAGACAGGACTAGAGCATAGTTAATCACCCAGAATGACTCATAGGCCATTAACGAGCCATTAGACTGAGACTTAACCCGGGACCATTAATGGTTTATAGTCGTTGAGGGACTAACCACCATGCTGCTTCTCCTTGTTTGTTAGAATAATAGTTGGTGTTTTATTAACACTCAAGAGATCCTATATCAGGTGGAATCTCCCTCTGGATGGGAATGGACTATCTCCATTAAAAGCCTTCTTAATTCACTCTTTCATCTTAATGCTGTCTTTAAAGTCTTTTAAATGGTAATGGTTATGAGTTCATATAGCTAGCTATTGTGAAGTTCATGTTTGTTGATGGTCATCATATATATCAAGGGCACAGGGAAATACACACACAATCATATATATATATATATATATATATATATATATATATATATATATATATATATATATATATATAAATATATATATATATATGTATATACATATATACAGTATATATAGTGTATGTAGATGGTGATGGGGATTACATATACACACACACACACACATATATATATATATATATATATATATATATATATATATATATATATATATATATATATATATATATATACATAAACTGTATCTTTATATATATATCATCATCATCATCTTCGGTCGTTACTAGTCCACTACAGAACAAAGGTCTAAAACATGCCATACCACTTGCGTCTGTTTATGGTCTTTCTATGTTTAGCCCACTGTCTGAATCTTTCTTAGTTCGTCAATCCATCGTCTATTCTTCTTCCCCTGCTTCTTTTGTAATTTCTAGGGACCCGTTCTGTTAGCTTTAATGTACATATATTATGTCATCCTCATTATATGCCATGTCCATGCTATGGTATCCATATTGCTCCTTTTCTATCTCTTAGTGATATTCCCACAATTATTCTTTCATTGTTCTTTGAGTCGTAACAAAATCAGCTTATGTTTAACAGTTAATCCCTGCAAGTTTCATTACTCTACGATTAAAATTGTGGCCAGGAGGCTGTTCACAAACAAACAAACACACAAACAGGAGCGAAAACATAACCTCCTCCAAATTTCGTTGGTGGAGGAAATGCATGCTAATAGGAAGGATACCTATATTTTCAAAGACATCTCATACTAGGATGACCAGGGCACCGGCCACCTTTTGAGATACTATCTCAAAAAAGTTATTGGGTGAGAAATACTTTCTTTAGCTTTATTTTGGTAATGGGTTAAGTTATCAATTTTCCCTCGCTTTAGAGTGTTTATATATGATTTATGATTTTAGTCACTCATCATGAGGATAAAACCAATAAAAATTAAAAATTAGGAAAAATAAAAAACAATTAAATGAAATTTCGACAAGCACTTAAGTAAACGAAACAAGCCCAAAACTATTGAATATCATGTTCAAGTTTGTATTGACACTTTATACGGTGTAAAATTAAAGGATCCACTTTATATATGCCTGAAGATAAATTAAAATTCTTATTCTTACTATAAGATATTCATGCTGCTTCAATGGCATTTCTCTCTATAAAATCAGTGTTTTGTGAATGTTACCTATCAACTGGATAATTACATATATTATTATGTACAAAAATGGCATTACTTTTGTTATTGGTTCTTAAACTATACTTATGATTTAAAATTCGTTTATCAAATGATTTCCCAGACTGTCCAATATAAAAATTTCCACGTCTACATGGTATCTTATAAACTATACCTTTCATTACTACCCGGTGTGTTAAAAATTAGAATTCTGCCAGTGGTATTCCGATAACAGCCCTCAATATATACATTCCCGAATATAGTGGCGAGGAATTTAGAAATATATATCAAATAGGTTTTCAAAATAATTATAGCATTCAAAACATAGAAAAAAGCTTGACACTTCCAAGAATTGTTTTTTATTTGCCCAAAAGGGATAGGCTAATTAAACGCAATTTTCTCTCCCTACCATACCATCCAAATATTTAGTCTATAATCGCTCCTCTTAGATTGCTGGGGATTAAGACTACATTTTCTTATCGAAATACCATTGGAAGAACTCTGATTTGTAACATAGCTGACAGCAATTACGGTATAGTTTATAACAGTGGTTCCCAACATTTTCCTGTCATTTCCCCCCTACACCCAGTTCAACCATCCAGATTTCCCCCTTCATGCCCCGCCCAGCCCTCATGCCCACTCGCCTGCCTCAGAAATGGGCGTGATATTCCAATTCTCCCTTTGAATATCATGTCAGTGAGAAATGATATGATTATATCACTATTGAATGGCTAACAACAAATTGCCGCACATACTATGTGGACATTTTCCGCTTGTTTTAGTTAGTAGGTAGTGTAATTATTTCCCCTCTGGAAGCTTCAAATTTCCCCCCAGGGGGAAATTTCCCCCAGGTTGGGAACCACTGGTTTATAAGATACCATGCTGAAGTTGATGAGAATCCATACATTCCCCTTTCCTTGCATAATAAGGAGTCCGTGTAGTCACCCTCTTCATTTTCATTTTCATACAATAAAACAATAACTCTTCTCACCCATTCCTTTGGAGTCCTAAACCCTCAATAGTTATTCAGTCATTCTGTCATCGCCATACCATATCTTTTCACTAATATTCTTTGAACTTCTGATATCTATCTTTTCTATAACGTGTTCATTATGTTCCATATATGCTTAGAAGTTACTCCCAAAAGCATTCTCAGCCTTAAATTAACACTTTTAAGTCTTAGATTACTTGAATGTGCCTCTTATTTTATCCACTACGTTAATTTAATATTCAAAACATACACTACTATTAACCCGGGACAACATTCAGGTCAAACATCAACTTTTTATTCTGAGATTAATTAACTCTAACTTTTCTCTCTACACTTACAAACACACACAAACACACACACACACACACACACATATATATATATATATATATATATATATATATATATATATATATGTATATATATATGTGTGTGTGTGTACATGCATATACTGTGTATACACGCACACACATACTGTATATATATATATATATATATATATATATATATATATATATATATATATATATATATATATATACCGTATATATAGTATACACAAATACCAAAGAGTGACGAATGAACGTGTCGTTTTTACTATCGTCGTGATATCAACATGCCAGGGAACAGGATGATCCATAACATAAAACGGGAGATTGAAATATCGTGATTGTCGTTTATCTTCGGATGTTAACTAAATTGCAAAACCAAAGAGAAATAATAACAGTTTTGCTGGAATACAAAAATTGTCGTTGGCCGAATAAAATATATATCAAACCAGTTTCAGAAAATAGTTTCACAAATTTGCTCTCGAAAATCTCTTTAAGAAGGATACATATACTTATATTTTGTATATATGTATTCACATTTAGATATATATATATTTATAAATGTATATATATATAGTATATATATATATATATATATATATATATATATATATATATATATATATATATATACACACATTTAGATATATCTATATCTAAGTAGGTATACATATATACAAAATACAAATATATGTACCCATATATATTCCATGTACATAAATATATAAATATATATATATATATATATATATATATATACATATATATATATATATATATATATATATATATGTATATATATACTTTATATATATATATATATATATATATATATATATATATGTGCGTACATATATACACACACATATATATACACATAGATATATACATACATACATATATATATATATATATATATATATATATATATATATATATATATATATATATATATAAACACTCTGAAGCGAAGGAAAAACTGTAATTTTAATCCATTACCAAAATAAAGGTGAAGAAAATGTTTCTCACCCACTTTCTTGTATTTACCCAATATGCTATAAAATGCAAAGGACTCTGTGAATACAAACCACAAACATTCATTAAAACAAATATTTTCAGTAAACATTAATGTCTTCTCAATTACATACCACTGTAAAAAAAAAAATTCCATACTGCATTTATAGAAGCCTACATATGCACATGCTTTTATATACAAAGTTTCCAAAAAGTATATAGGCCCATGAGAGATTAAAAAAACGTGATTATATTATGAAAAATAGAGAAACATGATTATCAAGGTTGTATAGCAGGGAATTCAAACAAATCTAAAAATCTCTTATCAGTCTATTATGTTAATTTCTGAGGCCTAATAAAAGAGCATAAATAATGGCTAGTTCTAAAACTATATACATCTTTTTAAGTTTATCTCTTCTAGCTCTTTACCAGTTCTCCCCATATATTTCTATTACTATTCATATAATGCATTATGTGTTTGTAACATATTTTACAAATATGTAAGTTACCCATAAAATGCTTTTCAATCTAATAATATATATATATATATATATATATATATATATATATATATATATTATACACATATATATATATATATATATATATATATATATATATATATATATATATATACACACATACATACATACATACATACATACATACATACATACATATATATATATATATATATATATATATATATATATATATATATATATATATATATATATATATATATATATATATATATATATTACTACAATATATGTTTTCAAAAGATTTTATGGTTAAATGAAAAACTGAACAACAATAATTTTTCTAGGTGAATAAGAATACTGTAGGTTTTTTCTAAAGGCACATGCAAGAGCTATTGTGTACATCGTACTCTAGACAAATATTGAACATATGGCCCACTTCAGGTTCAAATGATTTCTGACTGCAAATAAATGTACTTTTCAAAAAATAACACCCAGGTCAACATTGATCAGGTGATATGAAAAATTATGCGTTTAAAGAAAACACATTGGTCTTTCCTATCATATGGAAATTAAAGTCTAGCGACTCTGAAAACACGATCCTTGGTAATATTAAAAAGCAAAATACATGGTAGATATTCACATATCTATCTAATGTAAATACAAAACATTCAAAGTGATCGCTACTTGAAAGGATACCTAGATACTCATAAGAAATCTCATACTAGTTGCAGGGCACCGGCCACCCTTTGAGATACAATCGTAATAGTTATTGGGTCCTTTGACTGGCCAGACAGTACTACAATAGATCCCTCTGTCTGATTACGGCTTATTTTTCCTTTGCTTACACATACACCGATTAGTCTGGCCTAATTCCTTCCACGTTCTCCTCTGTCCTCATACACATGACAACACTAAAATTACCAAACAATTCTTCTTTGCTGAAGGGATTCACTAATACAATGTAATTGTTCAATCGATACTTTCCTCTTAGTAAGGGTAGAATTGATTCTTTAGCCATAGTAAGCAGATCTTCTGGGAGAAGGATACTCTGAAACCAAATTATTGTTCTCTAGTGTTGGGTAGTGTCATATTATCCGTACCATGGTCTACCACTGTCTTGTGTAAGAGTTCTCTTACTTGGGGGTACACACGGGCACACTTTTCCATCTTATTTTTATTTCTTTTTTTAAAGTTTTTATAGTTTCTATATGGAGGATATATTTTGATGTTATTACTATTCTTAAAAAAAATATATTTCTTAATTGGTCATTACTTTTCTTGTAGTTTGGATGTTTCCTTTCTTCTATGTGTTATTTTCCTTGTTGGAGCCCTTGGGCTTATAGCATCCTGCTTTACCAAATAGGGTTGTAATAATAATAATAATAATAATAATAATAATAATAATAATAATAATAATAATAATAATAATAATAATAATTTAAAGGTTTAAAGATCGCTCGTGACTAGCAGTGTCAAGGGGCAGGATAATGTCCTAGAGACCTACCAAATACTATATACATATGATTAGCACCCATACCCCTCTCCATCCTATCTAAAACCATGGAGTGCCATGCAATAGTTGTTAATGTATTTATTGGGTAGCCATTAAGACTTCTTTAAAACCCCTTATCCCTTTATCACATAGGCAGTATGGTTGTAGATACTGCGAAAACCTATGGACCTTGAGTGGGGATCGAACTCCCGATAAACTAATTGCGAGACAGTTACGTTTTCAATAGGCTATTACGAAAGCAAGTCTTTTCCTTTACGACTTAGTTTATAAAAGTTCACTGTTAAAAAAAAAACCGCAATTTTAATAGGAAACTCTCGGTATAAATATACTGTTCTCTGACATATTATAGCAAAATACAGGAGACCGTAATTTTACCTTACTCTGTTATTATTTTTTACAGGTTGGTGACCGTAATATCACTCTTTTACGT
>NC_090725.1:14783565-14786065 GCF_036898095.1 Palaemon carinicauda | reverse complement strand
GAAACTAGGAAAAATTAAATATTTCAAGAACATTAACTTCACAATATATATTTCCTATATAAACTACAAAAAACTTTAACAAAGCAAGAGGAATTGAAATAAGATAGAATATTGCGCCCGAGTGTATCCTCAAGCAAGCGAACTCTAACCCAAGACAGTAAAAGGCCATGGTACAGAGGCTATTACTCTATCCAAGACTTGAGAACAATGGTTTGATTTTAGAGTGTCATTCTCCTTGAAGAGCTGCTTACCATAGCTAAAGAATCTCTTCTAACCATACCAAGAGAAAAGTGGCCACTGAGAGAAGAAGAATTGTTTGGTAATCGGTGAATATGTAAAGAATAGGCCATACTATTTGGTGTATATGTAGGAAAAGAGAAAATGAACCGTAACCAGAGAGAAGGATCCAATGTAGTAAACTCTGGCCAGTCAAAAAAACCCATAACTCTCTAACGGTAGTATCTCAATAGGTGACTGGTGCCCCGTCCAACCTACTACCTACTCGGTCATTTTGTATAATTCTGCTGCTCATTATCGAAACGCAAATAGGATTTAACTTCTCATCTAAAAGACATTGAAAAACTTCAGTTGATAACTTTGAGTAGAAAAAAAATATATTAATAGTAGATTTCAAAGAGAGAGACGAGTATTTCGAATTTTGATATTTGAGGTAGCCATATGTGCTTGTATGCATGGCATATCTTATCCTTGTACTGAATTCTGAATATATATATATATATATATATATATATATATATATATATATATATAAATATACAGTATATATATTTATATATATATATATATGTATATATATATATATATATATATATATATATATATATATATATATATATATATATATAATGTGCGTGTATAGGTATATGTGTGTATATATACACATAGACACACATCCACACACATGCATATATATATATATATATATATATATATATATAGTATATATATATATATATATATATATATATATATATATGTATATATAGTATATATATATATATATATATATATATATATATATAAATGCATGTGTGTATGTGTGTTTATGTGTATATACACATATATACCTATACACACACACACACATATATATATATATATATATATATATATATATATATATATATACACATATATATATATATATATATATATATATATATATATATATATATATGGATATTTTGTAACATAATCTTATCTTATTTCAGTATTGTATGACCTTTTCCTGAATAGACACTCCTGAATCTTTCATCATAACTTGGATGTCATGAGTCTTTCGCCAGATTTTAATAACTATAATCTTTCTGATACAAATGGCAGATCTTATCATTCACAAGGTATACTACAGTGTATTCTATCATCATCCTACAGCAGGAACTTATGCACCAGCCAGTCTGCGATAATGAAATGTATAACGTTTCAAAAGTAATTTTTGTAATATATGCTCCTGTATCAATATTTCTGTTAATATACTACCATGCCAGTTGCTGTATGATGAATTAACTAAATTTCCGGAGGCTGCAAAATGAAGCAATTTTTATTTCCATACTTTTTGGCTCCTATACCGATATATTGCATAAAGAATATAATGGAAAAATGTTGAGGCCGTAGCACTTCGTATTTTGCACATTTAGTGATAGAAATATTTAATACTAGCAACAAAAATTCTCACATTCATGGTATTTTTCACAGATACGTGTCACCCATCTTTTGTTCTTTATTCATTTCAGAGAGAAATGCATATAAGGATTGTTTTGGATATTTGAATACTCAAAACGGTTTAAAGGAGACTTACTTATTGCGTAGTCCTTGTCTTTTCATAAGAACGAAAGGAGATTCCCATGAACAAATCATCCATAAAAGTTTTCAAAATTTAAAGACAGTTATATACTGTACATCTGCAACAGATATCCAAAGGAGCACGCAAAATTTGATCATAGCAAAAAACAACGTCGACCTTTGATATTTCAACATAATATGCTTTTTAAGATTGACCTTAAAAAATATGACTTTAATGTGTCCTTTGATATGGTGAACTCTGAACACTTAAACATAATATATGTATTTTTTGGTAAAATGGCAAATGGACTCCGCTTAACTAAATGTCATAACATCCTACCTCATTCATAATTCATTCAAATATTTCACGTTTCATACTTCCGGTTACATTCATTCTTGAATTCTTAGTCAATAAAGAGTACCAAATGTCTAAAACTCAATTGCTCTTTATGTATTCGAAAATAGTCTTAAACACTTTAGTTATTTCCCATTTCTTTCTGTCAAATTACTTATAAAATCTTTCCTTTCTTTACTATTTCAAATTTACTTCCATAAACTATACTAGCTTATATTTTCTTTTTATAGAGGTATATCCTGTCTTTGCTTGGCCAAGAAGTCACAAGTTGTTCGACCTGGCTTGAAAAAGAAAAGTCTGGATGATAATATAATTATACACACACACACACACATACTCACA
>NC_090725.1:14778565-14781065 GCF_036898095.1 Palaemon carinicauda | reverse complement strand
AGAATAACAAAGAAAGTAAGAATAAAATGATATAAAACATCAATTCAAATAAAAAGCAAAACTGAGCTCGAGCCTAATGTCAGTCATATTCCCCGCTCAACGTGATGAACAAGCAACATTACTCCCATAAAAGCCATGGAAAAAACACCGTAATCTGTACAAATGTATTTCCCTAACAGGAAAATAACCATTTTAGTTCATCACAGTATGATAGCCATTAGTTAGTTAAAACGTATTTGGAATGCCTGTTCATATGAAATAGAGAAATTTGCTGAAGCGACATGCACACATTAGCTCCATATCCAAATGCAAATATTCATGCATGATCAGCATAGTTTAACTGAAATAAAAGGTTTTCCTTACAGTATAACAAAAAGGCTAACAAAGTAAAAGAGTCGACAACAACAATAACAACAATAACAAAAAGGCTAACAAAGTAAAAGATTCGACAACAACAACAACAACAACAACGACAATAATAATAATAATAATAATAATAATAATAATAATAATAATAATAATAATAATAATAATAATAATAATAATAATAATAATAGAAGTAACCTGAGTGTTTGGTCATTTTCATCCAAAGCGAATAGGCTTAAAGCATTTATCTTTCAATTTTCCTCCTCATAAGATAAATGTCCTTTAGCAGTGATACCTTGATTCAAATAATAGTTTGTGTTGAAAAAAGAAGCTCTGAAAATAGAGAATAAGCCCATACCCTGTAATTATTAATAAAGATTTGAAAATAATCTCCGATACACAAAAAATTTGTTTATGCTCTAATATACTTGACGACTACATGAATTTTTTTTTTTTTTTACCGAGTTTAATGTAAAATCTACCGGTGTAAGAGAGTGATCAACTTAACATCAAGCTATCATTATTATTTTTAACCTACCAGAAAGATCTAAAGAATGGTGACTATTAAGATTAAATTTATTAACGGGCAGGGGAATAGCGTATCTGTATCATACATCATAAGAAAACATATAGACTTTTTAAGAAAAATCTGTCCTACACGCTTTAAAATGCATAATATTGATATTTACTGATTTTAATAGGTATACGGAATATTGAAATATATTCCAATTTATAGCATTATGCAACGTATTTGCTAAAACATCTGAAGCCACATGATGATACATACATCTATCACAAAGGAATAGTGTGACAGTAATATAGCGTGTAAATATGTGCACAAATACCAATTTTAGTAAAAAACAAGCATGAATTGCGAAGGATCATATAGTAGAAAACATTAAGCTTAAGTTCACATAACGTTAAACAAGGCTAAATATACAGTGTCGCCAAAGACTTTCTAAATATCACAAAAGTCGTAAAGATCACAGTTCAGGAGCACTTTCAGAATGTGCCACGTCAAGCTTAGGTGACGCAGGATAATTTCAGCAGTTTTAAAAAGTACGTTTTAAATTACAATGCTTGCATATCAAAGTAAACGCAGTCGCGCAGCACACTGAGAGGAGGAAGTGTTGTGTAAGGGTTCAATATATACCTACATATATATATATATATATATATATATATATATAATATATATATATATATATATATATATATATATATATATATATATATGTATATATATATAAATATATATATATATATATGTATATATATATATATATGCATATATATATATATATATATGCATATATATATATATATATATATATATATATATATATATATATATATATATATATATATATATATATTGAACCCTTGTATAAAGCATTAATTATCGACTACGTTATTAATAAATAAAATCCACAGCGGCCGAAGCCCAACTGCCATACCACTCCCTCTAGCGTGCTTTAACATTGTGTCAATTTAGTTATCGCCCCTTTTTCTTATTCGTCCTTGTCTCTTTTACTCCTTTTTTGTTGGTTTATAAATATATTTATATATATATATATATATATATATATATATATATATATTTATATATATATATATATATATATATATATATATATATATATGTATATATATATACAGTATATATAAGTATATATATACACACACACACACACACATATATATATATATATATATATATAGTATATAGATATATATGTATACATATATATATATATATATATATATATATATATATATATATATATACAGTATATAGATATATATGTATACATATTTATATATATATATATATATATATATATATATATCTATATATATATATATATATATATATATATATATACAGTAGATTTAAATATATATAGAGGTATATATATATATATATATATATATACAGTAGATTTAAATATATATAGAGGTATATATATATATATATATATATATATATATATATATATACAGTATATAGATATATATGTATATATATAAATATATATATATATATATATATATATATATATATGTATATATATATACACAGTAGATTTAAATATATATACAGGTATATATATATATATATATATATATATAT
>NC_090725.1:14768565-14771065 GCF_036898095.1 Palaemon carinicauda | reverse complement strand
TGCTAAAATTCAAGCTCAGAGATTGTTAAACTTAGATTTATCATATAGATATTTTGTTTCGCTGGAGATAAAGATAAAACACTTCCGGGATTTACTGGATTTACATGAATGATATTCAAACACCTGTTATACAGGAAATATGAAGTGGATATACTGTATGCATGCGATCTTTGCCAATTTCTCTATATTTTGCACCAGACATTGAAAAGAGTTTTGAAACTGCCTCTCTGTTGGGGTTAGATTTGTTCATATTACATTGTCTGTTTTGATTCTTTTGAAGAAAGTCAATGAAAAAATATTCTTTTGTAATGGAAATTCGTTTTACGTGAATATAATTATCTATTAGTTTTGTCATATGGAAAATATCCAAGATGTTTGACTTGAAAGAACTAACTAGTCTTCATAAAAATTGCGTTTATAGCTTGATTCTTGATTCCTCGTACTTTTATTTATCTTAATCCTATATTTAAGGAATTCTCCAAATATTTTTCCATTTATCCTCTGACTAAAACATTTGTACTTTTTCCTTGTTTGTCAGGTCTCCTGTCATTACAAAAAATAATTCCCTCCTTAGCGCAGTATCTCTTGGTCTTTATACACACAAGAACACTTTGTCCTTCCTAGTCCGGCTTCTACTATGCTTTAGTCCCTAAAATAATCAACTATAAAGGTACTAAGAAGTCTGAGCGGGACTCAAACCCCCTACTGGCAAACACCAGCCAGAGACGTTACCAATCAGGCTACAACAACCCGTTTTATTTATTGTGTCACATTTAGATATCAAATGCTGCATATACACTTGAATATATATATATATATATATATATATATATATATATATATATATATATATATATATATATATACAGTATATATATTTGTTTTTCTTCATATAAGCCTTAAATACCTCTTAATATGGATTTTTCTCTGCCTCAGGATGAGAGATCCAAGGAGTAATTAACTTTATGATAATAGCCTCTGGTCGGACAAGGATTTAAAACTGGACCAAGTCGAAACTGAGGTTACAGTGAGCCTAAAATTAACGTATGTAGAAATTCAGGTTGGAGTTAAGGGCAAGTAACTTTGATAAAGAGTAAGTGAGGATAATAAAGATTAACAATGATAAAATGGGTGAAAATTGGCTAGGGGTTGAGACAAGAGTACAATGCCTGCCAGAATCTGTACGAGCGGCCCTTCCCAATGTTATTACCTTGCCAAGGAAGGACCTGGTGACCAGAGTCGAGGCCTTTATGGAAAGCCATATCCCACCGTCTGGAATTTCGCCCACATCTCCACTCCTAACAAAGGGGACAGCCATTCAACACCGACTGAAGCTAAGTTGAATGCTGTAGGACACCCTTACTCTCTTGATGACATGCCTATGCAGGGACAAAGGCACTCACCTAAACACCTATGCCGCCCTATACCCACGTACCAGCCTATGCCCTCGACAGCTACTGAAGACACCCCTCACCTTTAGTTGTATTATTACTATTCCAGATTCGGGATTGCTGCAAAGAATGTGCTGACGGATGACAATGGTAAAAATAATACGTAAGCAGGCCATCCCCTGTGTCAGTGGAACCCCGTTCAACAAATCTCTTCGTATTGAATGATTCAAGATCTAATGTGCACTTTTTGGTAGAACGTTGGACCTGTTGTTCCCTTCTGACATGTTCTCTCTCAAGGGCATTCCAACCTTGCTGCTGTCCGCCTTGTGGCCGCCAGCAGACCTTAGGTATCTCTCTAACCTTAACAGCTTTCAAACTGCAAACAACACTCAAGCTTAATGACAAACACTGTTGAATCTGCGCATTCTATTGTCGAATTTATTATAATTTTGGTTATGTAATTGTTACCATTGTGTGACCCATTTAGGGAATTTGAATACCTGTATTTTTCGTTAAATAAATGAGTTACTCGAAGGCTCTTGTATTGTTCAATCCTCTCTTAGGCTCGTCACATTTAATTTCACAGAAACCCCCAAATAAATCTAATAAATCTTACTTGAGAAATATTTCTTATTTATTCACTTATAACTTGCTTCCTTGTAAAAAAACAAAATATATTGGCACTTCTATGATCATAGGGCGAATGAATTATCGACTAGCCTATATTTCAAAGCTTGTTTTTCCTTTTTTAGGTTTATAATCCAGAGAAAAAGCTTTAATTCACTTATGACCTCTTTCCTTGTGAAAAAGCAAAATATATTGGCATTTCTATGGCCAAAGGCCGAGTGAATTATCGACTAGCCTATATTTCAGAACTTATTTTTTTTTTTTTTTCAGTTTTATCATCCTGGGAAAAACCTCTCTTCTCTGGTGCTGAATCGAATTTTACATTAAATTCAAGGACCCTTAGGCGTAGAAATGTATACCCACTTGAAGTGCATAAATGGGGAATGTAGATTCATGATATTACATATACTGTGACGAGCCAAGAGTAGGTTGTGACTCAAAAGCCGGAGGAAAGCAACTGAGTAACTTTATTGAAGAACATC
>NC_090725.1:14761065-14763565 GCF_036898095.1 Palaemon carinicauda | reverse complement strand
CTAATCTAGCTGTCCGAGGATTTACCTGGTGAGACATCAGTCTCTTTACCAGCGAGTTTTACCAGATTTCCCCGGGCCACCACGTGACACAATTGGTAGTAATTCATTCAAATTACCCCTAATGAGTCAATATGGATAAATATCAACACAACATCGTGTTCAAATAGAAATAAATTTCTACCTCATACCTGGGATCGAACGCTAGCCCCTTCTAATGAAAGGCCAGGTCGAAACCAACCATGCCACGAGAGCCCATAAAAGGAAATCTTAACCTGACACTAATCTAGCTGTCCGAGGATTTACCTGGTGAGACATCAGTCTCTTTACCAGCGAGTTTTACCAGATTTCCCCGGGCCACCACGTGACACAATTGGTAGTAATTCATTCAAATTACCCCTAATGAGTCAATATGGATAAATATCAACACAACATCGTGTTCAAATAGAAATAAATTTCTACCTCATACCTGGGATCGAACGCTAGCCCCTTCTAATGAAAGGCCAGGTCGAAACCAACCATGCCACGAGAGCCCATAAAAGGAAATCTTAACCTGACACTAATCTAGCTGTCCGAGGATTTACCTGGTGAGACATCAGTCTCTTTACCAGCGAGTTTTACCAGATTTCCCCGGGCCACCACGTGACACAATTGGTAGTAATTCATTCAAATTACCCCTAATGAGTCAATATGGATAAATATCAACACAACATCGTGTTCAAATAGAAATAAATTTCTACCTCATACCTGGGATCGAACGCTAGCCCCTTCTAATGAAAGGCCAGGTCGAAACCAACCATGCCACGAGAGCCCATAAAAGGAAATCTTAACCTGACACTAATCTAGCTGTCCGAGGATTTACCTGGTGAGACATCAGTCTCTTTACCAGCGAGTTTTACCAGATTTCCCCGGGCCACCACGTGACACAATTGGTAGTAATTCATTCAAATTACCCCTAATGAGTCAATATGGATAAATATCAACACAACATCGTGTTCAAATAGAAATAAATTTCTACCTCATACCTGGGATCGAACGCTAGCCCCTTCTAATGAAAGGCCAGGTCGAAACCAACCATGCCACGAGAGCCCATAAAAGGAAATCTTAACCTGACACTAATCTAGCTGTCCGAGGATTTACCTGGTGAGACATCAGTCTCTTTACCAGCGAGTTTTACCAGATTTCCCCGGGCCACCACGTGACACAATTGGTAGTAATTCATTCAAATTACCCCTAATGAGTCAATATGGATAAATATCAACACAACATCGTGTTCAAATAGAAATAAATTTCTACCTCATACCTGGGATCGAACGCTAGCCCCTTCTAATGAAAGGCCAGGTCGAAACCAACCATGCCACGAGAGCCCATAAAAGGAAATCTTAACCTGACACTAATCTAGCTGTCCGAGGATTTACCTGGTGAGACATCAGTCTCTTTACCAGCGAGTTTTACCAGATTTCCCCGGGCCACCACGTGACACAATTGGTAGTAATTCATTCAAATTACCCCTAATGAGTCAATATGGATAAATATCAACACAACATCGTGTTCAAATAGAAATAAATTTCTACCTCATACCTGGGATCGAACGCTAGCCCCTTCTAATGAAAGGCCAGGTCGAAACCAACCATGCCACGAGAGCCCATAAAAGGAAATCTTAACCTGACACTAATCTAGCTGTCCGAGGATTTACCTGTTGAGACATCAGTCTCTTTACCAGCGAGTTTTACCAGATTTCCCCGGGCCACCACGTGACACAATTGGTAGTAATTCATTCAAATTACCCCTAATGAGTCAATATGGATAAATATCAACACAACATCGTGTTCAAATAGAAATAAATTTCTACCTCATACCTGGGATCGAACGCTAGCCCCTTCTAATGAAAGGCCAGGTCGAAACCAACCATGCCACGAGAGCCCATAAAAGGAAATCTTAACCTGACACTAATCTAGCTGTCCGAGGATTTACCTGGTGAGACATCAGTCTCTTTACCAGCGAGTTTTACCAGATTTCCCCGGGCCACCACGTGACACAATTGGTAGTAATTCATTCAAATTACCCCTAATGAGTCAATATGGATAAATATCAACACAACATCGTGTTCAAATAGAAATAAATTTCTACCTCATACCTGGGATCGAACGCTAGCCCCTTCTAATGAAAGGCCAGGTCGAAACCAACCATGCCACGAGAGCCCATAAAAGGAAATCTTAACCTGACACTAATCTAGCTGTCCGAGGATTTACCTGGTGAGACATCAGTCTCTTTACCAGCGAGTTTTACCAGATTTCCCCGGGCCACCACGTGACACAATTGGTAGTAATTCATTCAAATTACCCCTAATGAGTCAATATGGATAAATATCAACACAACATCGTGTTCAAATAGAAATAAATTTCTACCTCATACCTGGGATCGAACGCTAGCCCCTTCTAATGAAAGGCCAGGTCGAAACCAACCATGCCACGAGAGCCCATAAAAGGAAATCTTAACCTGA
>NC_090725.1:14753565-14758565 GCF_036898095.1 Palaemon carinicauda | reverse complement strand
TTATATATATATATATATATATATATATATATATATATATATATATATATATATATATATATATATATATATCTATACACACAGTATATGTGCAAATATGCATATGAAGGTAATCATGTTTTCCCTAGTTTGCAATTTGGTTTTCGTAAAGGCCTTGGAGCATGAGACGCTCTTCTTACAATCTCCAATGGTGTACATAAATCCCTTGATTGTGGTCTGGAAGTTCGTATGATTGGCTTTGATTTTAGTGCCCCCTTTGATCGTGTTAATCATGGGTTCCTTGTTTTCAAACTCAAACAGTTGGGAGTGGGTGGGTCGTTTCTTAGCATTATTGATAGATTTTTTAAGTAATAGATCTCAAAGAGTTGTTGTTGATGGGCACCATAGTGAGTATAGGAATGTGATATCCGGTGTTCCAAAGGATAGTGTTCTTGGCCCATTACTTTTCATACTATATACACATGACATGCGGTTTGGCCTAGAAAACAAGCTTGTTGCATATGCAGATGATGCTACTCTTTTTGCACCAATTCCATCCCCTGAATGTAGATCTGGGGTTGGTGAATCCCTTAATAGAGATTTAGCTAAAATTAATGCATGGTGCAAATTATGGGGTATGAAGTTGAATCCCAACAAGACTCAAGTATGATTGTGAGTAGGTCAAGGACGGTGGCTCCTCAATATCCGGATCTCAGTATTGATAAGGTTTCTTTAAATTTGTATGACTTTTAAAATTTTAGGTGTGATTCTCGACAGCAAATTTACTTTTGAGAAACACATAAGGTCTTTGTCTTCTTCAATTGCACAAAAAAATTGGCTTATTGAGAAAGCCTTACAAGATTTTCGGTGATCAATCTATTCTGAAGAAGTGTTTTAATTCTTTCATTCTACCTTGTTTTAGGTATTGTTCTCCTGTCTGGTGTTCAGCTACTGATTCTCATCTTAATTTGTTGGACAGAAACTTACGGTCTATTAAATTTTTTATTCTTGATCTAAATATTAATCTTTGGCACCGTCGTCCAATTAGTTCATTATGCATGATGCATAAGATCTTTCATAACCCTAACCATCCTTTACATTCAGATCTTCCTGGAAAATTCTATCCTGTTCGTAATACTTAGGCAGGCAGTTAATTCTAAAAGCCAGGCCTTCTCCATCATGAGGCTCAATACGACACAGTATTCTAGAAGTTTTATTCCAGCTGTTACCAAGTTGTAGAATGATCTTCCTAATCGGGTAGTTGGGTCAGTAGAACTTCAAATGTTCAAAGTTGCAGCAAATGTTTTTATGTTGACCAGGCCGACATGAGTCTTTCTATAGTTGATACATGACATATCTGTTTTTGACGTTGTTAATAGTTTATATAGGACATATCTGTTTTGACGTTGTTACTGTTTTTAGAATGATATATTGTTAATTTATTCTCATCATTTATTTATTTCCTTATTTCCTTTCTTCACTGGGCTATTTTTTCCTGTTGGAGCCCTTGGGCTTATAGCATCTTGCTTTTCCAACTAGGGTTGTAGCTTGGCTAGTAATAATAATAATAATAATAATAATAATAATAATAATAATAATAATAATAATAATAATAATAATAATAATAATAAACATATATATATATATATATATATATATATATATATATATATATATATATATATATATGTATATATATAAACATATATATATATATATATATATATATATATATATATATATATATATACAAATATATATATATATATATATATATATATATATATATATATATATATATATATATATATATATATAGTATATGTGCATATATGTATTTAAACATATATATATATATATATATATATATATATATATATATATACACACATATATATATATATATATATATATATATATATATATATATATATATATATATATATATATATATATATATATATATATATATTTGTATATCCTCATCATCGTCGTCCATCATCATCATCATTAGGCGTTACTAGTCCAGTGCACAACAAAGGCCTCAGACGTGTCCTTCCAATCGTATCTGCTTTTGGTCTTTCTATGCCAATCCATGCCATCAAACTTTTTTAGTTCTTCAATCCACTGTTTTCTCTTCCTTACCCTTTGTATCTTATAATCTTTTATCTATTATCTGTCATTCTCATTATATATCCTGCCTATGTCCAATTATTTTTTTTTTACATGCTGTTGGAATATCTTTTACTTTACATTGCTCTCGTATCCATGTTGCTCTTTTTTTTCTCTGTTTTTTTTCCCATCATTATTCTTCCTATAGCTCTCTGACTTTTAACTAGCATTATGTTTCAATACTTTAGTAAGGCTCTAAGTTAAATCTAGTAGGACCATTTGATTAAATACTTTTATTTTTTTGAGTAAGTGACAGTTTACATTTTTTAATCTTATTCTGTTTACCAAAAGCTCCCCATCCAAAGTTTATCCTTCTTTTAATTTCGGTCTCATGTCCTGGGGAAAGTCTTACTCTCTGTCCTAGGTATGTATATTCATTAACAATCTCTAGAGGGTGGTCCATAACTCTTATTTGTTGTCTCTGCATTTTAATTGAATATTTCTATTTTAAACATTAATTTTTACTCCTACATTTTTGTTTTCTCTATTCAAATATTCTATCATCTTTTGCAATTCATCCCATGATTCACTAAACATAATTATGTCATCTATGATTCATAAGTTGTTAAAGTATTTCCCATAAGTTTGATTACTACATTTGCCTATTCTAAACTTTTAAAAAACTATTGGAGATATGGATTCTAGTTATCTAACTCCTTTCTCAATCGGATTTTTTTTTTTCACCATTTTAAGTAGTTTTAGTTTTGCTATAAATTCCTTTATAGATATCTCCAAGCGTCCTAACATATTATTCCACCATTCCTTGTGTTTGAAGGGCTTTCATCACTACTGAGATTTTGACAGAATCAAATGTTTTCGCATAATCTATAATTGCTATACGTAGTGGTATGTCATCTTATGTAGGTTTTTCGATTAGCTAGTTAATTATATGGATATGGTCAGTTGTTGAAAACCCATAGCTAAAGCCTGTCTGAAATCTTCGTTGATTATAGTGTAGATGGGTTTTTATTGAACCTTATGTAACATGAACCTATTATTCCATCTGCAAATATAACCGGGTTACATTTTTATTTCTGTAAAAATGTTTGCAGAAAGGTAACAGACATTGGGCTTGAGGTTCGATATTAATATAATTGTGACTCACATAAAAGTAAGGTGCCCTAGGGTACATACATTCATCCTACCTCGAAACACCATCAATGCTTTTATAGGAATGTGGATGATTTTGACTTGCCACAAGAACTTGTGGCAAATTTTGAAACGCATTACATTTGGAGGAGGGTAAGGGAAGGTTAGAGGGAGGGGAAGTGACTTCTTCGACATAAGAATTACCCATACTTTTCCTATCGGTCTTTGGAATGTGTACTAAAGAATCCTATATCAGCTGGCTAATAACAATAAGAAGGTTTCTATAATGCGCTGCAAGATTCTGCTACCGATACCCATCCTAATTTATAGAATCTAATCAGTGTCTTGAAAAATTAAGAATATAATTCTAAGAAGAAGGTAATCATTGCAAAAAGAGGATAATCATCAACAAAGAAAAGATACAGATATGTTTATAAGCGCATTCTAAGCATTTTCTGAGGTTACGATTTTGCTTTACTGCAAAATAATCCTAAAGCATATTGTATTACGGCGCATAGTCTTTCGGCCAATTATCTTACGGCAAAATGGCTTAGATGAACTGCCCTAGAACCATAAAAATCAATAGTGATATTCTTTGTGGCAGCTTATGAAGTACCAGGAATAGGATAATCTTATCTTTATGCTGCCATAAAATCACATCTCTTGGATGAAACCCTGGATTTTGATGAATTGATGCACTATGCACTTACTGTAGTCCCCTATAGTCTTGGCCCATCAGATGGGTCCTTTGCAAAAAACAAACCAGGCTTCAATGCTCTACTACCTTCTAAAGGACAGCCACTATAAAGCACTGTACCCAAAAGAAGCTGTTCACATTTAGGATAGTATAGTCCTATAGTACATGTACTAGCCAAATTACCTCCATACATTTAATCAGATCTATATTCAAGTGCTTGATATCATGGCTTTAAAGAAAAATCTTAATTTTCTTGACTGATTGATATGACGCATACTCTATCAGAGCACAAGAGAGAATGAGGCATTTAATGGTTAGTATAATATATCATTGATAGACCTGCAACCAGAAAGCTTCCTGATTCAACCTGTTTCTACCCAATGATGAAAACAAGCTTCAGCTTTGCCAAATGCTACTTCGAGTATGGGAAAACAAAGCGACAGTTTCCAGCAATCATTATTATAGAGGGACAAGCCTACCGGTTGGTCACATCAGGGCCCGGGTGTGAGTATACTGGGGAGAATGTCATAAATCCATACAGAAAGGATGCCGAATGCTCTTATGCCGAAACACAAAAGGCTGAAGCAAAGATGCCGGACAGGCCTAACGTCGAACGGACAGGAAGCCGAATGGACAGAATGTTGAATGTACAAGAAATCGAAAAGTATATGGTAGATATTTGATACAATTATTTGCTACATTCTTTCCCTAAATATTTTTGCAAACATAAGTTTTAATTACCTATCTTATTTACTGCAGTATGCACACACACACACACACACACACACACACACACACACACACACACATATATATATATATATATATATATATATATATATATATATATATATATATATATATATATAAATATATATATATATATATATATATATATATATATATATATATATATATATATATTATATAAATATATATATATATATATATATATATATATTATATAAAATATATATATATATATATATATATATATATATATATATAAATATATATATATATATACATATATATATATATATATATATATATATATATATAT
>NC_090725.1:14746065-14748565 GCF_036898095.1 Palaemon carinicauda | reverse complement strand
TTTCTCGTTGCTGACGTCACTTTTGCCATTTCTTAGAAGGTACGCCCTTCGTCATTCGCACAGACCACATGCCTCTGGTGCACGCCTTCACTCGACAGTCTGACGCCTGGTCCGCCCGTCAACGCCGACATCTCTCCGCCGTGGCTGAATACAATTGCACCCTTCAATACGTCCCTGGGAAAATGAATCCCGTTGCCGATGCCCTGTCAAGAAACACGTTGGCTGCCGTTCAACTGGGATTGGATTACAACGCCCTGGCTGAAGCCCAACGACAGGATCCAGAGTATCAAGCTTGTAGGACATCCTGCACGTCCCTCCGTTGGGAGGATTTTTCCCTCGAAGACTCCAACACCACCTTCCTCTGTGACGTCAGTACTGGTAGACCGCGACCTTGGATTCCTGCTCCCATGCGCCAACAGGTGTTTGATTTCATCCACGGCCTTTCACATCCCTCGTGCCGTTCTACTGCACAGCTGCTGAAAGCAAAGTTCATTTGGCACGGCATTTCTAAGGATGCTAAGGATTGGGTCTGTGCCTGTACTTCTTGCCAAACTTCCAAAGTACATCGACACACGGATTCAGGAATGGGCACCTTTCCTCAACCTCAGCGTCGTTTTGCACACATTTACGTCGACGTTATAGGCCCCCTACCCACATCACAAGGACATCGTTACCTGTTTACCGTCATCGACCGCTCCACTCGTTGGCCTGAAGCCATTCCCATGGAAACTGCAACGTCCACCTAATGTACATCTGCCTTACTCTCTGGATGGATTTCAAGATTCGGTATCCCTGAACATATTACTTCTGACAGGGGAACCACTTTTACCTCTCAATTATGGACGTCATTAGCGAATCTTTTGGGCATCACCCTACATCAGACACCGACCTACAACCCCGCTGCCAATGGAATGGTTGAACGTTTTCATCGCACCCTCAAAGCAGCTTTGATGTCCCGCTGCAAGGATTACAACTGGTTTACTCAGCTTCCCTGGGTCCTCCTTGGACTAAGGACCACTCCTAAAGACGCCCTCGACGTCTCGGCAGCCGAAATGGTGTATGGCGACCCGTTGGTCGTCCCTGCCGAATTTTTTCCTTCTACAACCTCCTCCGATGATCTCCAGCGCATACGTCACGTCGTGGGAAAATTTACTCCGTGCCGCCAGACTTACAAGCCCCCAGCAAAGCATCACATACCAACAGACTTGCACTCTGCAACGTACGTCTTCCTGCGCAACGACACTAGCAAGCTACCACTAACGCCCCCTTACACGGGCCCTTTCCTTGTGATCCGACGCAGTCCGAAAGCATTCCTCCTAAACATTCGGGGCAAAGAAGACTGGGTCTCCATAGATCATCTAAAACCTGCTCATCTTCTGCCAGATGACCCGCCTACAGTTCGCCTCTCTAGATCAGGGCGCCCTATATAACATGTACAGTATGTAATTTTTAGGGGGGGAGCCATGTACCAACCGTGTTTCACACAATTGTACAGAATTCCTTTTGTATATATTATGCTTGTATGTTCGCTCTTCCTTTGCACTAAAACGAACATGAAAATTCCTGTCTGGTTTTTCCTCTGTAATATTGTCTGTCTTGTGAACTTGTTATGTCCTGTTGCCTTGAGGTTTTGTACATAAGGAGAGTGTTCCACAATAATATAACTTGGTCGTTTCCAATCTGCCTTTGAGTTCACACCCTTACTCGGCACCGTCACAATGGTCTAAAGATAGGTGATTGTAACATATCTCTAATGGGTTCTGTTCCGCAGAACTATTATTTAAGAATGCTTTATCGGTGTTATGAAGTGCCTCTTGTTCTTCTTATATGAAATTATAGGAGATTTTTAATTCTCAGTCATTCTTGGCATTATATATCAGTTATTATTATTATTATTATTATTATTATTATTCTTATTATTAGTTAAGCTACAACTCTAGTTGGAAAAGCAGGATGTTACAAAAGGCTATAAAAGGGAAAGTAGCCCAGTGAGGAAAGAAGGTAAGGAAATAAATAAGCTATAATGTATACGAGAAATAATTGATACAAATAGTAATTATTTTCAGGATGATCTAAATTTCCACAGATCCAATCACTTTATTAAGAAGGTCACTCCGCAGTCTGGTCACACGTGGGACAAAACCTCTGCAAAACTTTGTTTTATTGAACCTTATGATGGAGAAGGCAAGGCTGTTCGAGTTTGGTGCAACTAAGTACTACCTAAAAGATGGTATTTTCTGAGAAGATCTGAATGCAAAGGATGGTCAGAATTATATATTGTTATGGAACACGCACAAAGAACTAACTAAAAGACGGGGCCAGAGATTAATATCCAGATCAGGAATAAGGAATTTGATAGATTGCATAGGAGAACAATATTCGAAACATGATAGAACGGAGTTGAAACATTTCTCCATGATAGATTGATCACTAAATATTCTTAAAGACTTTCTCAATAAGTAAATTGTTTGGTGCAATTGAAAAAAAAAAAAGACAGACT
>NC_090725.1:14738565-14741065 GCF_036898095.1 Palaemon carinicauda | reverse complement strand
CTCGTTTCAAAAGAAATATTGCCATGGTGTCCGTCACATCCTTAAATACGGCAGCCATTGCAATATCCCGTGCTCTACCGATGTGTCTAGGCACTCCTTTTACTCACTCATAGCTCAGCGATTCCAGCATCATTTGTTGTCTATGCTTAAAGATTAATGGAACCTGTCAAATCTTCCCCATCGATTAAAAATTTCAATTACGCCAATCCAAGCGTTATGTCATGAATTATATAGCCGGCGGACTTATGAAAGAGACAATTGTCGAATTTACAATTAGTATATATATATATATATATATATATATATATATATATATATATATATATATATATATATATATATATATATATATATATATATATATATATACAATTTTATATTATACTCCTTTAGTGTAAGTTATATATTACACTTACCTCAACACTTGTGTTATGTTTCACTCATACCCCTACTTGGAAGCTGATTGAATACACTCCTGGAGGAGGAAAAACAATCAGTCAGAAAAATAGAAAAGACATATTATGAAATAATTCTTGCAGCAATATTGTTGAATGATAAATGTTTGAGAGAAGACTTTTTCGACTAATAATAATAATAATAATAATAATAATAATAATAATAATAATAATAATAATAATAATAATAATAATAATAATAATAATAATAATAATAATAAGAAATGATTGGTATAACGTATATTATCATGATTACCTTCATTGTGTTGTGGTTACTGATAACTAACGTACCATAATCGAGGTCAATATCACAGTGGCCAATGCTATATGTTTGCTTTCGAACAAAAATATATTCACCCTCCACGATAAAGAAGTTGATCGGGGAATAGGATCAATTTCTTTAGCCTGCCTTTTGATAATATTGATAATATGAATAATAATAATAATAGATGTAGCCCTGCCTATAAGAGATAAAAACATCATACGAAACTATAAAGATGAAGAATACTTTCACCTTTTCAATTGATAACATTATCTCAGAAAAAACGGCTGTCAAAGAAATCTACATATATTAATGTATAGATGAATAAACAAACAATAGATGAGCCGGAATATACTTATGCATTAACAAAACTGAAAGTTAATTATCACATCTATATCAAGTAGAAATTTAAATTAAAGTTTCTATCAGACTGCTACCTCCAACATTTTCTGAAAAGCACAATTGATGAAATTTACTCCATTTCATCTTTTATGAAATGAAGTACAATTTTCTAATTAAGAATATAGTGGGATATATAATTCGTATATATTTTTTTTTTTCATTTGCCCAGTTTTCCCTTCATTAACTGGCAGGGTTCAAATAATCTACTTATAAATGTCGAAATTGAATTAACTCGGTATGTTTAGTTATCAAAACTTATATTAACCTTATTCCATGCAACGATGTTTCCCATTTCAATTATATTCCCTTCCAGCCATCCTTCCCTACCCCAGTGAGAATACAACAATACTTGTATGAAAAATGACCCAGGAAGACAGTTGACGCCTACCAAAGCCTAACAACATTTCACACCACGTTCTATTTCGAAGGCATCTTCGAGGTCAGCCGTTGGGAGGGCCTTGAGCCATCTTTCAATGTCATTCACACCTTTTCCTGCTAACAAATCTTTTCCCACTGTTTCTTCTTCCCAGTTTCATATCCGTTTTACATCTACCCCGTTTCACAGTCTATTTATCATCTAGGAGCCATCGCTTTTATTCGAAAGAATTATTTTATGGAGTATTGAATGACTTGAGCGTTGTTGTAACATAAACAATTTATATGTATAGAGTGAATAAAGTCATTATAAGTTTTTGCGCTAAATTAAACTATCTACAATGACGTTTTTACTAGAAAACAATATGAAAAAGTAATAGATAACCTCCCATATTATTTTTTTTTTAACTTTTTTCAAGTTTGAAATGCAAACTAAGACACAGTCATAGTAAAAAACAACCATTTCACACCAAAAACAAAAATAACATTACTCTGAACGTATTTGAGCCTGTCCATGATAGCAAACCTCTCATTTGAACTCAGATGAATACACAAAACCAAAGAGAAGCTGGAAATTATAGTTATTTGGAGTTACGTTTTATAAATTTATAAATATTAAAAAAATTCGGCTATTTTACTAATACTTTTTTGGAACACTACTGGCATATGTTAGGATTCGATTAGTTCTCATCCATCGTTATGTAATTCATCATTTAATGATTTCTTTCATGATTTTTTTTGCAGGGGGGGGGGGATTTCTTTATATTTGAGATGATATTGGGAAATATTCCGTATTCTCTTGGGCCACCGAAGTAAACTTTGTGTCCTCGGGCTTTTCTATTTTAAAAGAAATGCTCTGCCTCTCTTTCTGAAGCAAGTTTTATTGAGTATTGTTTAAAGTTGTAAAGTATAAGAAATTTTTGGAAACTACAAGTTTATAATTCCGAGATGTTCAGATGCAACATTGAATCTTATTTCAGAACTATTTATACTTTCGAATGATTAG
>NC_090725.1:14731065-14733565 GCF_036898095.1 Palaemon carinicauda | reverse complement strand
GCTGAGGTTGGGTAAACTACAATAAATGATGCTTTGAGTGAGGTAAGTTTAGAGTATGACATTTGACAAAGTGGCGACAAAACAGAAAGGGAAAGGGGCTGGTTTCCTGAAACTTCCTTTAACAACAATCATTCTCAGTGTGTCTGGTCACGGTTAACGTGAAGGAGACAAAACTAGCACTGTCCCATTCATAGTACTCAGGTATACCAAAACTGAGCACGAAATATGAAGAGGGGTGGCCTGAACACCACACCCCATCACCTATGCATCCTTTCACTCTTACCCTGAGTATTGCACTGCCTATCACAACTATTCCACTAGGGTTCTTCTAACTAAATTCTTCCTACGAGCTTCTCGCATATGTCACGGAAGATACTAACTATGATATCACCTACTGTATGTGGGAAATAAAATACAAATGTGGCATCATAATTTGGATAGAAATTGTAGACTTTCTTCAAGAAAGAATGCTCTGGGCCAAAAATAAAACAGGTAATAAAGAAGTAGTTCCACACTTTCAGCAGACAAGCCATAACAAAGGAAAACCGAACAAGTTTATTATTCTCCGGCCCATCGTTGAGTAATTTTGTGAAAAATATATGAATAACCATATTCCGAAACAACAGCTGTTGCTTGATAATGCCATGTTTAAAAGTAGAAAGCAGGACTTTTAATCAAGGTATATAATGTGACGAAACGCAAAGAAAATGTTACTTCCTGTGTAAGGATTAATAGGGCATGGTCGTATGGCAGGAAGACAAATGAAAAAAAACGTTCTTCATCTCCTTGCAGTATATCAAAATAGTAAGCCCGATAATGAAAGCATACAATAACAATAATAAGAATTTTGTACACAAGTGAAGAGTTGAATATCAGGGCAGATTTGCCTAAGAAGAAAAATAATGGAGATGGCAAAGGCATTTGATAATCTATTATAAGTTTGCGAGGAGTTCAGTCCTCTAGACGAAGAAAACTGCTCTCTACATTTCCAGGTTGGTGTTCTAGATGCCTTCACCCTCTACTCAAAGTAAAGAAGAGATTGGCGAGAGCTCTGATTTATGGGTTCCACAAAACCATCGCAAACTCTCTTCTGAACTGCAATGAAGATATTGCCCAAGATTCCACATGCCCAGTTTTTCACTGTGGACAACGAGAAAATAATACTCCTTATCCTGCGACATCTATCTTCTCTCTGTTGAAGGCTATCCTATGCAAAACTGGGAACAATGCTACTCTGTTTCTTTTTCTCGGTAGCCTTGTGGACCAAGAATGAGTCTCAAATAAATGGAGAAATGGTTTGAACTACTCTACCAGATTTCTTCTAACTAGATTTTTTCCTATGAGCTTCTAATATATCTCATGGAAGGTACTAATAAATATATCACCTATATTGGGGATAAAATGTCGTAGTGGTCGACATAGCCATTGAATGGTTGCAATGTCATTGATATTGCTAAATACTTAGGTACAATAAAGTGAAGAAAGTTGTTGAATTCCTTCAAGAAAGAATGCTCTGGGCAAGAAACAAAACATATACGAAACATTATTACTTTCACACTTTCAACAGGCAAACCATAACAAAGAATATTCGGAAGAAGTTCGTTATCCTTCAGCCCATCATGGAGTACATTAATGGAAGATATGGGAATATTTCTATTACTAAACAACTGCTGATGTAAAGTAGGAAGGGGTCTACTTAATTGAGGTATATAACCTGATGAAACTAGGCAAAGAAAAAAAAATGTGTCAAATTATACTTCCCATGCTAGGCTTGTTTGGGCTGTAGATCTGATTACATTATGTAATGTGATGTTTTTTGTTTTTCTTTATTACCGTATGACATCAGTTTCAGGCTAATGGACCAATAATCTCAGGAAGGTTGCCAAATTATAAAGGACAACTTTTGCAATTCGTTTTGCATCCTAAAAATAACTATGATAATGGCACTCACTGTTCAGGTACTCTACTATTTTATGAGTGTAAGTCATAGTAAAACATTAACTCATGTCTCGAGAAAACATAACCTTCAGGAGGAATGAAAACACGTTGGTCATCATATTGCAGATATCAGGCTAGACAGCCTGATAACGAAAACATATAATGCCAGCCACGATAATTTTGCATACAAGCAGAGAGTCGGACATATGGAAGATCTGCCTAAGAAAATATAATAATAGAGAGATCAGAGGTCATGATGCATTACATTATTATATGGGTGGCTTAACTCTCTTTGCTCATACGATAAACTATTATAAGTTTACAGGGAGGTTAGTGGTCTTGACAGAGAAGACTATTCTCTAGTAGGCTGGGTCTCTAACGATGGTCTCTGCTAAAGAAATAGTGGACTATCTTATAGGCTACTTTTGTTCACTTCTCAGAGAACTGTTCACAGCCCTATAAATGGCTTGAGGACGGGGAACCATTCCAAAACGAAAATACGAAGGATCACTCAGCAAAGTTAGTATCATGTGTGCATAAGGACAAGACCCGACTAAGATTG
>NC_090725.1:14718565-14726065 GCF_036898095.1 Palaemon carinicauda | reverse complement strand
ATAAAAACCAAACTACAATAAATGCGAAAATATAGAAAGGATGAATGTCAGAATCATGAATCATGAGATAGGAGGTATGGAAAAAATTGTAACTGCAGATATGACATAATATGAACATGGCTTCAAAGTACAGTTAAATTTTACTTACACACATACAACCACACACACACCCACATACACACGCACACACACGCACACATACACACACACATATAGGTATATAGGCTATATCTATCTATCTATATATATATATATATATATATATATATATATATATATATATATATATATATATATATATATATATATATATATATATGCATAGTAACTAGATTTGGATGTATGAAAATACACACACACAAATATATATATATATATATATATATATATATATATATATATATATATATATATATATATATATATATATATATATATATATATATATATATATTTATTAGGTTGGCCTGGGCACCAGCCACCCGTTGAGATATTACCACTAGAAAGTTATGAAGCCTTTTGACTGGCCAGACAGTACTACATTGGATCCTTCTCTCTGGCTACGGTTCATTTTCCTTTGGCCACACACACACTGAATGGTCTGGCATATTTATTACATATTCTCCACTGTCCTCATACACCTGACAACATTGAGATTAGTAAACGACTGCACTGTAATTGTTCAGTGGCCACTTTCCTCTTGGTAGGGTAGATGAGACTCTTTAGCTATGGTAAGTAGCTCTTCTAGAAGAAGGACACTACAAAATCAAACCATTGTCTTCTAGTTTTGGGTAGTGCCATAGCCTCTGTACCATGGTCTTCCACTCTCTTGGGTTAGAGTTCTCTTGCTTGAAGGTACACTCGGGCACACTATTCTATCATGTTTCTCTTCCTCTTGGTTTGTTAAAGTTTTTATAGTTTATATAGGAGATATTTAATCTAATGTTACTTTTCTTGAAATATTCTATTTTTCCTTAAGTTTCATTTCCTCAACGGGCTATTTTCCCTGTTGGAGCCCCTGGGCTTATAGCATCCTGCTTTTCCAAATAGGGTTGTAGCCCAGCACGTAATAATGATAATAATATTAAGTATATATATATATATATATATATATATATATATATATATATATATATATATATATATATATATATATATATATATATATATATAAACACACACAACTACGTAAGAAGAATAAACTGAAGATTATTTAAACACATGCACCAGTAATATCCAATACCTTGGAAGAAATAGAAACTTTTATCGGAGATCTATTGTTATCTGTGAAAAAAAGAAATATCATACTGAACACACATTTGTTTTGAGTGATTTTAATGCTAAAGAATGACAAAAAAAAAAAAAAATAAATAAAAAAAGGACTATCACGCGTAGGTACATTTGAAGAATGCACAAGGAATGTCAGAATTTGCTAAAACTGTCTTAAAGTCATGAACATTTATATCAAAAGGGACATAGAAAATTGACATGGAGAAGCTCAAAGGGGGAGAAAATTAAAATAGATTTTATTCTCAGTGAAAAGGTTAATTTAGTTAAAGATGTGACAGTGTTAAGCAAGATAAAGGGACTATGAAATGGTGTGAAGCAGAATTTTTTTTTTTAGATCCAAGGAAATAGAGGAAAAAAGAAATTTCAAGAGGAAAACTAACACTCCTGTAATAAGAGAAAATCTGATAAGTTTGGACTAGCTGTACAAAATATGTACTTCCAGGTACATGATATGATGGAAGCATGTAAATTACAAATAAACAGTAATTTAACAAAAGTTGTATTTAAATTAGCACAAGACATAGGTGGAAAAGTTCCTAAACAAGATCAAGGAGAATTACCAGAAAAGGCTAAAAAAAACTAATGAAGAAAGGCATGGAAATGAGGGTACAATCCAGGAGAGATAAATAGAAATAGCATAACTAACCAGAACAACAAACAAACTGAAACCCAAGATATTCGTAAACACAATCAGACCAAGATTGAGGAAATGCTATTTGATGAATACAAGACTTGAGACAGGGCGGCAACAGATGTCTGCGTTGAAGAATGAAAATTGAAATATTAGAACAAAATGAGATGGGATGATAAAAATGGCAGAGGATTACTATACAACGCTACACAATAGTGATAGAAAAAATAATGAAACACCGAAACACCGGAGCCGGTACCAAACGCATCAGTAAGAAAAACAAAGGAAGCATTAAAGGGTATACGAAGGCAAAGCGGCAGAAAAAATGGCCTAGCAATAAATGTAATAATAGATGGAGGAGATTTCATAGTAATACAATTCATTGAACTTGGCACAAAATATCTGCAACAATGCTCTATACCTATACATAGGAGTAACTTATCATTACAATAATTCACAAAAAAAAAAAAAAAAAAAATAAAAATAAAAAAAAAAATAAAAAAAAGGATACTGAAGAGACCTGAAAGATTACCGCCCAATAAGTTTACTCTTCGTATAGAAAGACGGCTAGACTTGAATTAACAAAGAGAGCATGCAGGTTTACAAGTGGATATTCAACAACTGATCATATCCATGTAATTTGCCAGGTAATGGAAAACTTCAGAGTATGACAAACCAATATGTATGGAAATCATTGACCATGAGAAATCTTTTGATTCCATCAAAATTTCAGCAGTAATGAAAGCCCTTCAAAGACAAGGAATAGAGGAATCTGATGTTAGAATGCTTTATTATTTCCTTTATTATTCGTAAAGGAAAACCAGGACCCACTTAAAACTAAGTGGGTCCTGAGGAAAACGAAACACGTATCACGAGTCGGCAATGATTGAGGGGCACGTGGAGCCTAAAAGGAAACGGGTAGTAGCAGCACATGCGTGGCAGAGCTATGCTGATTTCATATGTGATTAATTTTATTCAATATACGGTCTCATAAAACTGTTTTTCTGTGTGGGGTAGTGCGTATGTAAATAATTGCAATATACATGTCTCAAACATGAATCTAAACCCATTCTTTGTACCTTTATACGGTTTATAAAATGATATAAAAACATTAACGTTACTATACATAAGATGTTATCGTAAAAACACCTACAACAAAATTGCAAAACTTACTCCGTTATCTAACGGTAAATTGCTTGGTGTTTTTCAAATAACACAAATATTTTTTTTTTAATTCTATATATTTCTTTTATTTATTCAGCTTTACAATGATGTCATTAATTTCCCTTTATCTTTAATTGTTATGTCGTAACAATTAAAAACGCAACATAAGTAGGTCGGAAAATCTGAATTTTTCGCTCCGAAAAAAGAAGCTATACTTTTTATTCATATACACCTCACTAACTAATACATTTATTGGAAAGAGGTTGTGTCCACGTGAAATATCTACAACTCTACACAATTCGCATGTCATAAAAAATCCTCAAAAATAATTATTGTATTTTTCATGAATTTCAAAATGAAATACTTATGATTATGATTTGGACATACCGATATATATATATATATATATATATATATATATATATATATATATATATATATATATATATATATACATTTTTCTGGTAAGACCTTATGACTTCCGAAAAAAAAAACAGAAGAGAAACAAAATAGAATAGCATGCCCAAGTGTCTCCTCAAGCAAGAAAACTCTAACCCAAGACAGTAAAAGACCATGGTACAGAGGCTATGAAACCATCTAAGACTGGAGAACAATGGGTTGGCTTTGGAGTGTCGTTCTCCTAGAAGAGCTGATTACCATAGGTAGAGAGTCTTTTCTACCCTTACCAAGATGAAAGTAGCTACTGAACAATTACATTGCAATTGTGACGGGCCGAGAGAGGATGTGAAATCAAAGGCAGATTGGAAACGACTGAGTTATTTATTAAGGAACACTCTTCTTTATATACAAAACCTCAAGGCAACAGGACATGACCTGTTCGAGAGACAGATAATGTTACTGAGCAAAATGGAGACATGATCATTCAAGTTCTTTTTAGTGCGAGGGAAGAGCGCAGATACAACCATAATATATACAAAATAATTATGTACAATTGTGTGACACACGGTTGGTACATGGCTCCCCCCCCTAAAAATGACATACTGTACATGTTAAATAGGGCGCCCTGATCTAGAGAGGCGAACTGTAGGCGGGTCATCTGGCAGAAGATAAGCAGGTTTTAGACGATCAATGGAGACCCAGTCTTCTTTGCCCCGAATGTTTAGGAGGAATGCTTTCGGACTGCGTCGGATCACAAGGAAAGGGCCCGTGTAAGTGGGCGTTAGTGGTGGCTTGCTGGTGTCGTTGCGCAGGAAGACGTGTGTTGCAGAGTGCAAGTCCGTTGGTATGTGATGCTTCGCTGGGGGCTTGTAAGTCTGGCGGCACGGAGTAAATTTTCCCACGACGTGACGTATGCGCTGGAGATCGTCGGAGGAGGTCGTAGAAGGAAAAAATTCGGCAGGGACGACCAACGGGTCGCCATACACCATTTCGGCTGCCGAGACGTCGAGGGCGTCTTTAGGAGTGGTCCTTAGTCCAAGGAGGACCCAGGGAAGCTGAGTAAACCAGTTGCAATCCTTGCAGCGGGACATCAAAGCTGCTTTGAGGGTGCGATGAAAACGTTCAACCATTCCATTGGCAGCGGGGTTGTAGGCCGTTGTCTGATGTAGGGTGATGCCCAGGAGATTCGATAATGACGTCCATAATTGAGAGGTGAAAGTTGTTCCCCTATCAGAAGTAATATGCTCAGGGATACCGAATCTTGAAATCCATCCAGAGAGTAAGGCAGATGTACATGAGGCGGACGTTGCAGTTTCCATGGGAATGGCTTCAGCCCAACGAGTGGAGCGGTCGATGACGGTAAACAGGTAACGATGTCCTTGTGATGCGGTTAGGGGGCCTACAACGTCGACGTGAATGTGTGCGAAACGACGCTGAGGTTGAGGAAAGGTGCCCACTCCTGAATCCGTGTGTCGATGTACTTTGGAAGTTTGGCCAACGTGTTTCTTGACAGGGCATCGGCAACGGGATTCATTTTCCCAGGGACGTATTGGAGGGTGCAATTGTATTCAGCCACGGCGGAGAGATGTCGGCGTTGACGGGCAGACCAGGCGTCAGACTGTCGAGTGAAGGCGTGCACCAGAGGCATGTGGTCTGTACGAATGACGAAGGGCGTACCTTCTAAGAAATGGCGAAAGTGACGGACAGCCAAGTGCACCGCCAGCAATTCTCGATCGAAGGTAGAATAACCCGATTCTGCCTTGGACAGTTTTCTGCTGAAGAAAGCCAATGGGCGGGGCGAGCCTTTGACCACCTGCTCGAGTACTGCACCAATAGCGACGTCGCTGGCATCGGTGGAGAGAAGGAGAGGGGCGTGTGGGATAGGAAAAGTGAGAGCCGCAGCAGTTGATAGGGCCTTCTTTGCATTGCAGAAGGCTGCTTCTTGAAAGGGACCCCACTTCAGGTCCTTTGGCTTGCCCTTGGGGGAGGCGTAGAGGGGAGCAAGAGTGGCGGCAATGGCTGGCAGAAAATGGTGATAATAGTTGATCATGCCCAAGAATTCCTGCAGAGCTTTGACGGTCGAGGGCGTTGGGAAATTCTGAACGGCTGCTACCTTCTCAGGGAGGGGATGGACTCCTTCAGGAGTGATACGGTGCCCTAAGAACGACACTTCGTTGGCGCCAAAGGTACACTTGTCGTACCGGACTACAAGGCCGTTTTGTTGCAGGCGGTCGAGCACGATGCGCAGGTGACGGAGGTGTTCCTCTTTTGAGGAGGAGAACACAAGTATGTCGTCCACATAATATACACAGAAAGAAAGGTCCCCTAAGATGGCATCCATGAGACGTTGAAACGTTGCCCCAGCATTACGAAGGCCAAAACAGGAGTAATTGAAGGTGTATGTGCCAAACGGAGTGGTGATGGCGGTCTTGGGGATGTCTTCCGGGTTCATAGGCACCTGATAATACCCCTTCAGGAGATCGAGCGTAGAGAAAACCTTCGCTTTGTGCAGGTAGGAGGTTACATCGGCAATGTTTGGGAGGGAGTAGTAATCCGGTTATGTTTGCATGTTCAGGCGCCTGTAATCCCGCACGGACGGAGGGAGCCGTCTTTCTTCAGAACGATGTGTAAGGGTGACGACCATGGGCTGGAGTCCTTTTGGCAAAGGCCCATTTTCTCCATTTCGGCGAACGTCTGTTTGGCGGCTGCCAATCGTTCCGGTGCTAGACGTCTGAATTCTGCGAAGACTGGGGGTCCCGTCGTCTTGATATGGTGATAAATGCCGTGCTTGGCAGGAACCGTGGGCGTTTGGCGAAGTTCTGGACGGAAAACATCCGAGTAAGACGTGAGGAGGTGGGCGTAGGCATCCGTGGGTGCGCTGATGTGGAGAGCGAGGTTAGAGGGGGCGGGTTGAAGAGGTGTCGACAAGAACGAGTCTGCGTTGACCAATCGTCGGTGGGCGACATTGACCAGAAGGTGGAAATGAGAAAGGAAATCCGCACCGAGGATTGGCATTGTGACGTCAGCAATGAGAAACTTCCAATTGAATTTACCGTTTCCGAACGATAATGTGAGATTCTCGTAACCATAGGTGGGTATCGCAGATCCGTTTTCAGCTACCAAGCGGACGTCGGCAGATGTAGATAGACTAGGTTGTGCCTTGAAGAGTTTCCTTCGCAAAAGAGAACGACAAGCACCCGTGTCTACCAAAAATCGCACGCCCGTTCCTGCATCCTGTAAAAAGAAAAGATTAGAAACATGTGAGGCCACCGCCACAAGCGATGGCCTACTTACACGTTTTTTGGCCACTGACAATCCTCGGCACATTTCTTCGCGGTTGCCCCGAATCTGAAGTGGAAGTAGCAAAACTGCGGCGGATGGGAGGTAGAAAGTGGCTGTAGAAGTCGTTCGTTGGGGCGCGAGCGATTGGTGGGTGGTGGGCGGCTTTGTCGCCGCTTCGGCACGTCACGGGGTAGGCGTGTATGTCCTACGGCATTCATGTCAGCTTCGGTTGATGTTGAATAGGCATCCTCGTCGTCAGGGGTGGAGGCGTTGATGGAGGTCTTGAAGTGGCTGTCCATAAGGGCGTCGGCTTTGGTCATCAAGTCCTTTATGGGTAAACTATCAACATTGGGTATGGCAGCGCGCACAGGTTCAGGTAAACGGCGTATCCAAAGGGCACGGAGTAGGTTCACCTCACGAGGAGAGCCGTCTGCGGCAGGTTGAAGGCGAGCGATACTGGTCATTTCCCTGAGGGCAAGCGAAGCCCTTTGGTCCCCCAACGGTTGTTGCGAGAGCTGAAAAAGCTTTGCTATACGGGCGGCTGGCGACGGTGAGTACTGCTGCAGAAGGTATGATTTGAGGTCGTCATACGCTATTGGGGTGTCTCCTTGTTCACAAAGCCAGTAGGATATTTCTGGGAAGGTGTCCTCGGGTATCGCCGCGAGAACATAATCCGCTTTGGTGGTTGAGCGAGTCACGCCCCTGATACGAAACTGGACTTCTGCGCGCTGAAA
>NC_090725.1:14701065-14711065 GCF_036898095.1 Palaemon carinicauda | reverse complement strand
AGATAACCAGGTTTTAGACGATCAATGGAGACCCAGTCTTCTTTGCCCCGAATGTTTAGGAGGAATGCTTTCGGACTGCGTCGGATCACAAGGAAAGGGCCCGTGTAAGGGGGCGTTAGTGGTGGCTTGCTGGTGTCATTGCGCAGGAAGACAGGCGTTGCAGAGTGCAAGTCCGTTGGTATGTGATGCTTCGCTGGGGGCTTGTAAGTCTGGCGGCACGTAGTAAATTTTCCCACGACGTGACGTATGCGCTGGAGATCGTCGGAGTAGGTCGTAGAAGGAAAAAATTCGGCAGGGACGACCAACGGGTCGCCATACACCATTTCGGCTGTCGAGACGTCGAGGGCGTCTTTAGGAGTGGTCCTTAGTCCAAGGAGGACCCAGGGAAGCTGAGTAAACCAGTTGCAATCCTTGCAGCGGGACATCAAAGCTGCTTAGAGGGTGCGATGAAAACGTTCAACCATTCCATTGGCAGCGGGGTTGTAGGCCGTTGTCTGATGTAGGGTGATGCCCAGGAGATTCGCTAATGACGTCCATAATTGAGAGGTGAAAGTTGTTCCCCTGTCAGAAGTAATATGCTCAGGGATACCAAATCTTGAAATCCATCCTGAGAGTAAGGCAGATGTACATGAGGCGGACGTTGCAGTTTCCATGGGAATGGCTTCAGGCCAACGAGTGGAGCGGTCGATGACGGTAAACAGGTAACGATGTCCTTGTGATGTGGGTAGGGGGCCTACAACGTCGACGTGAATGTGTGCGAAACGACGCTGAGGTTGAGGAAAGGTGCCCACTCCTGAATCCGTGTGTCGATGTACTTTGGAAGTTTGGCAAGAAGTACACGCACGGACCCAATCCTTAGCATCCTTAGAAATGCCGTGCCAAATGAACTTTGCCTTCAGCAGCTGTGCAGTAGAACGGCATAAGGGATGTGAAAGGCCGTGGATGAAATCAAACACCTGTCGGCGCATGGGAGCAGGAATCCAAGGTCGCGGTCTACCAGTACTGACGTCACAGAGGAGGGTGGTGTTGGAGTCTTCGAGGGGAAAATCCTCCCAACGGAGGGATGTGCAGGATGTCCTACAAGCTTGATACTCTAGATCCTGTCGTTGGGCTTCAGCCAGGGCGTTGTAATCCAATCCCAGTTGAACGGCAGCCAACGTGTTTCTTGACAGGGCATCGGCAACGGGATTCATTTTCCCAGGGACGTATTGGAGGGTGCAATTGTATTCAGCCACGGCGGAGAGATGTCGGCGTTGACGGGCGGACCAGGCGTCAGACTGTCGAGTGAAGGCGTGCACCAGAGGCATGTGGTCTGTACGAATGACAAAGGGCGTACCTTCTAAGAAATGGCGAAAGTGACGGACAGCCAAGTGCACCGCCAGCAATTCTCGATCGAAGGTAGAATAACCAGATTCTGCCTTGGACAGTTTTCTGCTGAAGAAGGCCAATGGGCGGGGCGAGCCTTTGACCACCTGCTCGAGTACTGCACCAATAGTGACGTCGCTGGCATCGGTGGAGAGAAGGAGAGGGGCGTGTGGGATAGGAAAAGTGAGAGCCGCAGCAGTTGATAGGGCCTTCTTTGCATTGCAGAAGGCTGCTTCTTGAAGGGGACCCCACTTCAGGTCCTTTGGCTTGCCCTTGAGGGAGGCGTAGAGGGGAGCAAGAGTGGCGGCAATGGCTGGCAGAAAACGGTGATAATAGTTGATCATGCCCAATAATTTCTGCAGAGCTTTGACGGTCGAGGGCGTGGGGAAATTCTGAATGGCTGCTACCTTCTCAGGGAGGGGATGGACTCCTTCAGGAGTGATACGGTGCCCTAAGAACGACACTTCGTTGGCGCCAAAGGTACACTTGTCGTACCGAACTACAAGGCCGTTTTGTTGCAGGCGGTCGAGCACGATGCGCAGGTGACGGAGGTGTTCCTCTTTTGAGTAGGAGAACACAAGTATGTCTTCCACATAACATACACAGAAAGGGAGGTCCCCTAAGATGCCATCCATGAGACGTTGAAACGTTGCCCCAGCATTACGAAGGCCAAAACAGGAGTAATTGAAGGTGTATGTGCCAAATGGAGTGGTGATGGCGATCTTGGGGATGTCTTCTGGGTTCATAGGCACCTGATAATACCCCTTTAGGAGGTCGAGCGTAGAGAAAACCTTCGCTTTGTGCAGGTAGGAGGTTACATCGGCAATGTTTGGGAGGGGGTAGTGATCTGGTTCTGTTTGCATGTTCAGGCGCCTGTAATCCCCGCATGGACGAAGGGAGCCGTCTTTCTTCAGAACGATGTGTAAGGGTGACGACCATGGGCTGGAGGCCTTTTGGCAAAGGCTCATTTTCTCCATTTCGGCGAACGTCTGTTTGGCGGCTGCCAATCGTTCCGGTGCTAGACGTCTGAATTTTGCGAAGACTGGGGGTCCCGTCGTCTTGATATGGTGATAAATACCGTGCTTGGCAGGAACCGTGGGCGTTTGGCGAAGTTCTGGACAGAAAACTTCCGGTTACGACGTGAGGAGGTGAGCATAGGCATCCGTGGGTGTGCTGATGTGGAGAGCGAGGTTAGAGGGGCCGGGTTGAAGAGGTGTCGACAAGTACGAGTCTGCGTTGACCAATCGTCGGTGGGCGACATCGACCAGAAGGTGGAAATGAGAGAGGAAATCCGCACTGAGGATTGGCATTGTGACGTCAGCAACGAGAAACTTCCAATTGAATTTACCGTTTCCGAACGATAATGTGAGGTTCTCGTAACCGTAGGTGGGTATCGCAGATCCGTTGGCAGCTACCAAGCGGACGTCGGCAGATGTAGACAGACTACGTTGTGCCTTGAAGAGTTTCCTTGGCAAAAGAGAACGACAAGCACCTGTGTCTACCAAAAATCCCATGCCCATTCCTGCATCCTGTAAAAAGAAAAGATTAGAAACATGGGAGGCCACCACCACAAGCGATGGCCTACTTACACGTTTTTTGGCCACTGACAATCTTTGGCACATTTCTTCGCGGTTGCCCCGAATCTGAAGTGGTAGTAGCAAAACTGCGGCGTTTGGGAGGTAGTAAGTGACTGTAGAAGTCGTTCGTTGGGGCGCGAGCGATTGGTGGGTGGTGGGCGGCTTTGTCGCCGCTTCGGCACGTCATGGGGTAGGCGTGTATGTCCTACGGCATTCATGCCAGCTTCGGTTGACGTTGAATAGGCATCCTCGTCGTCAGGGGTGGAGGCGTTGATGGAGGTCTTGAAGTGGCTGTCCATAAGGGCGTCGGCTTTGTTCATCAAGTCCTTTATTGGTAAACTATTGACATCGGGTATGGCAGCGCGCACAGGTTCAGGTAAACGGCGTATCCAAAGGGCACGGAGTAGGTTCACCTCACGAGGAGAGCTGTCTGCGGCAGGTTGAAGGCGAGCAATACTGGTCATTTCCCTGAGGGCAAGCGAAGCCCTTTGGTCCCCCAACGGTTGTTGCGAGAGCTGAAAAAGCTTTGCTATACGGGTGGCTGGCGACGGCGAGTACTACTGCAGAAGGTATGATTTGAGGTCGTCATACGCTATTGGGGTGTCTCCTTGTTCACAAAGCCAGTCGGATATTTCTGGGAAGGTGTCCTCGGGTATCGCCGCGAGAACATAATCCGCTTTGGTGGTTGAGCGAGTCACGCCCCTGATACGAAAGTGTACTTCAGCGCATTGAAACCAAGCGAACGCTTCTCCGCTAGCGAACGGTGAAAGTTTCAATGGAGCGGCCGCAGTGCCAACTGCTGGAGTAGAGTCCGCCTCCGTCATATTACCAACGATGGAGGGGCGAGGGAGGTGGGGGTGGAAGGCAGTGGGAGCGAGTCGACTTCCGGGGTCACCAATGTGACGGGCCGAGAGAGGAGTTGTGAACTCAAAGGCAGATTGGAAACGACTGAGTTATTTATTAAGGAACACTCTGCTTTATATACAAAACCTCAAGGCAACAGGACGTGACATGTTCGAGAGACAGACAATGATACATAGCAAAACCGGAGACATGATCATTCAGGTTCTTTTTAGTGCGAGGGAGGAGCGAAGATACAAGCATAATATATACAAAAGGAATTATGTACAATTGTGTGAAACACGGTTGGTACAGTTATTAGTCCTTTGACTAGTCAGACAGTACTAATGATTAAAGTTAATTTTTCCTTTGCCTACACATACACCAAATAGTATGGCCTATTCTTCATACATTCTCTTCTTTTCTCATACACCTGGCAGCATTGAGGTAACCGAAAAACTCTTCTTTACTCAAAAGGTTAACTACTGTACTGTAATTTTTCAATTGAAATTGAAATTCAAATGATTTATTGACATAAAAAATTACACCAAATGGGGTGTATTAGCATTCTTATAGACTTGCCAACCAATATAGTGAAAATATACATACATAATATCATACACACATTATCATACAAACAAATCAAGCAAAGCCCACATTATTTATTCCAGTAAAAGTTAAACTTTTTTACAATTTTGGTACAGACATTATTTAAAGGATAACATACCTGATCTTTTACATTGTTAAAACTCTTATTTCTGAATATTGATAAGTTACTACATTCAAATATGTAAAGTTGTAGTGTATGCTTAAGTGATTCAACACATAACCTAAAGGAAGCACTTTCACTATCAATATACTGCCAACAACACGAGTAACCCGATCGTATTCTCAATTAGTTCAGGGTTGCCAGGTTTTCTAAATGAGAAAAGGCCAACTTCTACTAATCATCAGAAGCTTTAAAAGGCCAACCCATTAGTAGAAAAAGGCCAAATATATAGTATTTAAGGACCGCCTTTTTCATATTACGAAAGGCCAACCAATTTTTTTTAAAAGGCCAAATTTTACGGTTTTTTTTTGGCCTGAAAAAGGCCAAATGGCAACCCTGTTGCTAATATATCTATCTTAGATACAGCCTTACCATACGAGACATTTGTATTATCTGATACAATCAAATAGTACATCATACTTTCACTTGCACTGTTAATGATTCTTTGAATCTCCTCCTCCTCCCATGCACCACTCTTATGCCTCATTCATTTTCAACTCTATTTAGACTCACGGTACTCTCTATGGTCATGATGCCCAACGACTTTAGGAGCTAAGTGTGCTAACTGTCTATGACTACTTACAATAAGTGAGTAAAAGTGAATATGATACCATGTGCCCACCGATGGAAAAGAGTATAGCCGTAAAAGCCCAATCTCCTTGATTTGATGGAGAGACTTTGGTAAAAAAAGAGGGAAAAAGGACGTAAAGAAAGTGGAATAGGCTAAAAACTGAAAGTACTTGGGTAGAATAGAAAACTTCTGCATGTCAATATAACTACCTACTAAGAGGGAACAAAAGTGAATACTATAAGAGAAAGATCCTCGAAGCATATGGTATAATGAGAAATGTAAAAGAAAAGAAGCTACCTGATGGATACATTGACCAGGAACTAGCAAATATTTTTCTAGTATTATTTAAAAACAAAATTGAAAACATAACCAGGTCATTTGTAAATACTCAACATCAGATTAATGATACACCAGGCACACAGACAAAATTAATATGATTTAACAACATAACACAAGATGACATTACCAGGATTATCAAGAGAGCAAAGCAAACAAACTCTGCGATCGATCCTATGCCAATAGCTGAAGTAATTGGAGAGAGAGGCTTTTCTAGTCTAACCGAAATAATAAGGAGAATAGCAAGCAAATGCAAGCATTGATGAATGTAAGTTTCCTAAATCTGAGAAAATAGCTATAGTCACACCAGTTCTGAAAAATGCACTGAACTACCAGGAATTAAGCTCATATAGACCTATTTCAAATCTATCATTTGTCTCAAAAGTGCTTGAATATGTAATTCGTGAACAACTAGTCAGCCACTTAGAAGTAATAGAAGCTTTGCCTGACAACCAATCTGCTTACAGAAAACTATATTCTACGGAGACAGCCATCTGCTCTGTTGTAAATGATATGCTAGAAATGATGGATGGAAATAAATGTGGTATCTTAATACAGCTCGATCTGCTACTAAATGATCTACGGTCCATCGGCGTTAAAGATCAAACTTTCGAATACCTAAAAGACTACTTGGTTGTTAGAAATTACTGTGTACAAATTGGAAATTCTCATTCTTAATTACTGTGTACAAACTGGAAATTCTCATTCTTCATATGAACCCTTAAACAGAGGGGTAACCCAGGGGAGTGTACTTGGCCCAATCCTATTCTTCATCTATACTATCGGTCTATCGAAAATGCTACAAAGGCATGGCGTGAAGTTTTAACTATTTGCAGATGACACACAATTTTACTTCTCCATAAATGACACCACTAAAACTCTAAACCGAATCCTTGATAGTGTTAGAGAATGGATGACATCTAAACAACTAAAATTAAATGAGAACAAAACTGAATTCATGGTGGTAGGCAAGGGAAACAGCCTGAGAAACTTAGGTAATATTCAAATGAACACAAATAATGACTCGGTGCCGATATCTAGTAAAGTTCGAGATCTATGTGTATTTCTAGACTGTAACCTGTCTCAAAATGTCAAAATAAATAATATAATAAAAACTGCTGGTTATCATCTAAGAAATATTGCGTTTATAAAAAAGTACCAGGACGAAACTTCTGTAAAGAAACTTGTGATAAACTGTGTTATTACCAGGATTGATACTGCAACTCTATCCACTACAATTTACCAAAAGTGCAACTTTAGAAATTACAAAACATAATAAACAGAGGAGCAAGACTGATAAAAGGTGTCCCACCTTGAGAAAGGATCACCCTTATACTAATCAATTTACACTGGCTGCCGATTAAAGAGAGAATTGAATTTAAAATATGTACAATAACCCACCAAGTTATCAGAACCAGGCGTACAAAGAAGAAGAAGAAGAAGAAGAAGAAGAAGCGCAGCCAACAAATCATGTCGACACGAGAATAGTTACAGATGGCTTCAAACTGTTGGAACCTAGATATATGTCTACTTTAGGCTCCAGAGCCTTTAAATATGTGGCCCCGAAACTATATAATAAGCTCCCACGAAACATTAGAATGATTGAAGATATTAAGGCTTTCAAGAGTTAACTGAAGACTTTCTTATTTCATGAGTCTTTTGACATTGACGATTTAACAGAAAATGAACAATATATGATATGAAATGTTAAATACTCTGAACGAACAAGATAAAACGACAGTGGAGGTCCTGTAGAGAGTGAGGTTCCCCTGCTGTATGGGACCGGAAAAGCAGCCATCAAAGTAAAGTAAAGTAAAAGTATGTCCACAGCAAGTTTATCAGCAACCTCATTTAAATCAATACCCACATGAGAAGGAACCCAGAAACAAATTGACAAGATTTCCACGTCGTTCTATAGCACAAACCAGTTCTTTACATCTATTGGACAAGTCAATATCTCTAGGACTTTTACTATTGAAGGCAAGCAAAGCAATCTGACAATCAACAAACAAATACGTCCTTCCTTTTATTTTCTACTAATTTCAGCCCTTCGTGAATGGCGTGTAACTCAGCAGCAGTTGTAGAGGTTCGGTTCTCAATTCTTTTAGGCATCATCTCATTAACAGATACATCGTCCTGATAATATTTCTGTACAATAACTCTACATCCAACCTTTACACCATTAATCAACCCATGACTACTTTCCTCGTCGCACGGGTAGAGGTGACTTTATAGCTAAGGTAAGCAGTTCTTTTGGGAGAAGGACACTCCAAAATCAAATCATTGTTCTGTAATCTTGAGTAGTGCCATAGCCTCTGTACCACGATCTTCCAATATATTAGGTTAGAGTTCTCTTGCTTGAGGGTACAATCATACACACTATTATATGGTTTCTTACTTCCTTTCCTCATTGGGCTACTTTCTCTGTTGGAGCCTTTGCCTTATAGCATCCTACTTTTCTAACTAGCATTGTAGCTCAGCTATAAATATTACTACTACTACTACTACTACTACTACTACTACTACTACTGATAATAATAATAATAATAATAATAATAATAATAATAATAATAATAATAATAATAATAATAGCTACATACCTAATTGGAAAATCAGGAAGACCATAGCCAATGTTCTCCAACAAGGAAAGCCGACGATCGCAGAAAGGAAATAGAGAAAAAAACGTATAACTTATGTAAGGATGTGATGGAAAAAATGTAAGTTATAAAAGTTTTAAAGAAGGGTAACAACTTTAAAATAGACCAGCTACAATTAAACTATTAAACGAGGCATATGGTAACCTGTTTAACGGAATATTATTTGCTACTAGTTTGAACTTCTGAAGCTCCACCGATTCAACCGCTAAATTAGGATGATCATTCAACAATCTAGCCACCCTGAAATAAGAGTACAGAATATTGTGTAGTATTAATCATGAAGAATACAAGACAGTTAGAAATGAATTCATACAGGATGGTACCGTCTGGAATATTTTGAATGAAAAAGATGGTTAGAATTAGGAGAAATCATGTGCAAAAGACACATTAAACCAGTTGAACGACAGGACCAGAGATTAATATCCAAATCTAAAGTTAGAAATTTCTTAGACCAAAAGTTCTTTTCCAACTAATAAAGATGAGAGACAACGGCCGAGGATAAGAAACGAAAACAATACTCGAAACTTGGCAAAAGTGAAAGAATTAAAACTTTTCTTACCACTAGATGGATCAACAAAAATATTAAAGTGCTTCCTCAATATGCCCTTCTTGTGCAATTGAAGTTGTAACAGACCAGATGGGTTTCTCAAAAATACATTCTCAATCAAGAATCACACATAAAATTTCAAATGAGTTGTACATTGTTAAAGAGACCTTGAATGTTGAGCCACTGTCCTTGACCAATATTAAATCATGCTTAAATTTTGCTTCGGTCCATCTTAATCCGTCATAATTTACACTATAGACTAATTTTGTCAAGATCATTGAGGGATATAGCAGCCTAAGGTCTACATTCTGGAGATGAAATTGATGCAAAGCGTATAACATGATCTGCATATGCAACAATCTTGTTTTCTAAGCTAAACTACATATCTGTATACAAATATCAATTACTTGAAAATTCAATAATGATGCTAAGAAACGACCCACCTACATCAGGGCTTGATGTTTAGCACAATCCCTGATATCATGGCTAATCATACGAACCTCCTCAACACAAACAAGGTATTTCTGTGGAGCATTGGAAAATGCAAGAACAGTATCACATTCTCCTAGGACTCTACTGACGACAAACTGCGAACCAACGGACAGATAACTATGTACAGCATAAACAATCAGATATTTTGCTAAAAACCGCTAAAAAAAACTTTAGGTATTATGGGAATTAGGGTAATTGGGCAGTAATCGAAAGGGCTACCTAATGCTGTAGCAATACCAATTGATCTTCGTGTGTGCATTGATATTTTTAAGCCAGTAGTTTTTCTTCTTTAGGTGAATATTTCAGAAGAAAGAAAAATGCGTAACTGCTACATAATTTCTGTTGATGTTCTTATCTCTTAATGTTGTCTATTTCTTACGCAAATATGACTCAAGTAAACGTCAAGACACGAATAATTTTACCCTTTATTAATTTGGGAAAAATTTGAGTAACAGATACATCCTAAAATATTATTTTCTTTTACCGACAAAAAACTTCACACGCATCCGTCGACATGACAACGTGATTAACACAGATCACTGAATCTATTTAAATTTTAGCCCAAGTGAGTTGATTAATATTTGATTAATATTGAGAATAAATTAACGTTAAAAACTGATGCGACATCCAGAAAATAGATTATGATTTTCCGGGATAAGTCCCTATCTCAATTACTTTGGATTCATGCACTGTATTTGTTGCATATTAATTTTGCCACATATTCAGATAGATGATTAATCAGATGTAAAATTATCCAATCAATGATGACGAACAGAATGGAAAACTTGTTTCTCCAATTAACAGTTTAATCTTATATAGGATTTTTGCTCCGTGAATTAAGAACAA
>NC_090725.1:14693565-14698565 GCF_036898095.1 Palaemon carinicauda | reverse complement strand
ATGAAATGACTCCCAAAATAATTACAAGATTATTTTGTAGAATATGGCGTGGCGAGACAAAACCTGATGAATGGGAGATAGGAGTGTTGGTGAAAATGGCAAAACAAAACGGAGAAATGACTGATAGTAATAATTACAGAATTCTCATACTTACCTCAGTTGTCATGAAAATATATAGTATGGTCATTATAAAGACACTAGAGAGAAAGATTGATAAAAAGATGAGAGATGAACAACCAGGATTTAAAAATAAGTAGAAGTTGTGCTGACTAAATTTTAATTTCAAGACATGTTGTACATCAATGTACAAAATACAGAAACCCAGTTTTGATGGCATTTGTGGAATATGAAAAAGCCTTTGATAGTGTGCACCCGTTAATTTTATGGAGAGTCCTCTGTTATTATGGAGTTTCTCTCAAATATGTAAATTTGATTAAATCTGTTCATGATTACAGCAGATGCAAAGTTAATGTTAGTGGAGTTCTATCAAATGAATTTCTAGCGAACAGTGGTGTACTCCAAGGGGATGTGTTGTCACCTTTGTTGTTTAACTTCCTCATGGATTTCTTAATGCATAGAACAGTTTGGAAGGGTGGAGCAGGATTGGACTGGATTGGTAACATGATATTAGCTGACCTAGAGTATGCTGATGACGCTGACCTTATTAGCAGAACACCACAGGACTTGCAAAGGTTGCTTACCAAAATGCATGAAATATCACATGATGTTGGGGTTAAGATAGATAGAAGAAAGACAGATAATCAACGGTATATGCGTTGGAAGATGAAATATTATTGGGAGGAGAAAGTATTAATGAGGTGGAATCATTTAAATATTTAGGAACTATGATCTTTAATACAGGATCCCTAGAATTTGAGTTTAATAAAAGATTGAAAGAAAGCAAGTCAGACAATGGCTAGGTTAAGTAACCTTTGGAAATCAAACCGCCCGAAACTACATAAGATAATCAGGCTATATATTAGTCTACGGAGATCGGTGTTAGTGTATGGACGTGAATTGTGGTATAACAATGAAACAATATCCAACAGATTTTGTAGCTTTGAGAATAAATCCCTCACAACTGTCAGTTTCTTGATAATTCCAGAGAAGTATGATTTCAGATAAGAGGCTAATCCTGAATTAATTAAAAACACATAAGAGCTTAGATTAAAAATTTTACCATTGGTAAAGGCAATTAAAAAGGATTCAACAACATTCCTTAGGGTATAATCATTAATGTAGATTACTTTACTCGTTTCTGACCAGTCAAATCTCCCCCCCCCCCCCCTCTCTCTCTCTCTCTGAGAGAGAGAGAGAGAGAGAGAGAGAGAGAGAGAGAGAGAGAGAGAGAGAGAGAGAGAGAGAGATTGAGAGAGAGAGAGAGAGGGGGGGGGGAGAGATTTGACTGGTCAGGAACGAGTAAAGTAATCTACATTAATGATTATACCCTAAGGAATGTTGTAGAATCCTTTTTAATTGCCTGTACCAATGGTAAAATTTTTAATCTAAGCTCTTATGTGTTTTTAATTAATTCAGGATTAGCCTCTTATGTGAAATCATACTTCTCTGGAATTATCAAGAAACAGACAGTTGTGAGGGATTTATTCTCAAAGCTACAAAATCTGTTGGATATTTAATATTATATATAGAATAATGGAAGTAGCAGCTATTTTTTCGCAAAGGATTTGTCAACTTCAGACGTTATTCACATCTTTGGCCATTTACTAATTCCTCTCTCTCTCTCTCTCTCTCTCTCTCTCTCTCTCTCTCTCTCTCTCTCTCTCTCTCACTCTCTCTATATATATATATATATATAAGCAAATCAGACATATATATATATATATATATATATATATATATATATATATATATATATATATATATAGAGAGAGAGAGAGAGAGAGAGAGGAGAGAGAAGAGAGAGAGAGGAGAGAGAGAAGAGAGAGAAGAGAGAGAGAGAGAGAGAGAGAGAGAGAGAGAGAGAGAGAGAGGAGAGAGAGAGAGAGAGAGAGAGAGAGAGAGAGAGGAGAGGAATTAGTAAATGGCCAAAGATGTGAAAAACGTCTGAAGTTGACAAGTCCTTTGCGAAAAAATAGCTACTTCTTCCATTATTATATATATAATATTAAATATTTAGAAATTTGATGGAATCACTAATTGGGTGCTAAGACTACATTAGTCATTCTTACGAGTGAAAATGAGTGTTTTCAGCTGAATAAGATAAATTTTGAAAGATCATTAGTAAAATCATAAATTTACGTTTACTTATACATATTGACACAATATGTATAAATCCGAGTAAAGTATGTACCATTGTGTTGTATTTATTGTGATACTGGGATTTGTTTTATTCTTTTATGCAAATACGCGGTCTCTAATTTTGTAGCAAAAATACTGTTTATCATGCCAAAATGGGAACTCACCAAAACAACATGTTTATGTCTCTCATTCGCCATGTAATTCCTAACTTTTCCAATAATAAAGCAAGTTAAAATTTCTGGAATTCTATATTCATAAAAAGGAATTTCTTAAATAATTCAAATAGAGACTTTACTAAAATAAACAATATTCTAGAATTTTCATTTCTGTTTTCTACATGACAATACGATTAATGCAGATTAGCAATTCGATTCCCTCTCTCGCCAACGAGACTTGATTAATAATTGAGATATATCAATATTTGATTATCAAGAGAGATTAGAACATCCTTTCCATCTCAGTTATTCTGGATTGGTGAAATGTATCCGTTGCATGCACAAGTAATTGACCTGCCCAATTCACCTCTCCTGTAATACAGTTTCCTTGCAATTAATAAGGAATGAACTAGCGTTACTCCACTTGCTTCTAACAAATTGCAATAATTGCTGGGAACAGAAAGAATAAATTTTATCAATTCTACACAGAAACCGGTATTTTCAAATAGATATGCAGCATTGTTTTCAAAGTACTTAGGGGATCGACTCAATGAATGATTTTTATAAAAAAATAAAATTCATACTGACCTATGTTAAGTAGGAACATCCTTTATCTGCTGATTGCAATTTAAAGGAACAATACCACAAATGATTAATAAACTACGGTACAAAATGGATATAACAAAAAATTTGATAATCAAATATTGTTTTATCTAAAATATTAATCATGTTTCGTTGGCTAAAGAGGAAGTCGAATAGCCAATCTGCAATAATCGTATTGCTATGATAAAAAAAAAAAATCTTGTATAGTGTGATTGTTATCAACTTCTATATTTGAACTATTCGAGAAATTACTTTGCATCGTGAAAAACTCGTAGTATGGTAAATTCTCGAACATCTCTGTAGCATTTCGCATCGATAATACAAATGAGATTACTTTAAATTTGCCTGAATTTCTGACACCGTCTTTCAATCGGTTCGTTATGCATGTTGCATAAGATTTTTCGTAGTTCTTGCCATCCTTTACATTCAGATCTTCCTGCACAGTAACATCCAGTTCGCAATACTAGGTATGCTATTAACTCTAATCCGCATGCCTTCTCCATCATGAGGCTCAATACTACACATTATTCTAGAAGTTTTATTCCAGCTGTGACCAAGTTGTGGAATGATCTTCCTTATAAGGTAGTTGAATCGGTGGGACTTCAAAAGTTCAAACTTGCAGCAAAGGTTTTTTCATGTTGAACAGGCTGATATAAGGCTTTTTTAATAGATTGTCTATGAAAGATCTGTTTTAATGTTGTTACCGTTCTTTGAATATTCTACTTTAATTGTCCATCACTTCTCATATAGTTTATTTATTTTCTTATTTCCTTTTCTCACTTGTCTATTTTCTCCTGTTGTTGCCCTTGGGCTTATAGCATCCTGCTTTTCCAACTATGGTTGTAGCTTTGCCAATAATAATAATAATAATAATAATAATAATAATAATAATAATAAAATGTTTTACAATGCTATAAAACGTGTATAAAACTTTATTTTTGTAGATTAAAAAGCTTTTTGTCCACCATCTGTGTGTTTGGTCACTTATATCATTATAAAAATACAAATCAGGTACTGATGAAAGGAAAACATATATTAACACATCAAATACATAGCCTTACAGTTGAAAACATTAAAAAATAACCTTAGAAGAGTTTCGGGATGTTGGGCCTTTCTAAAATTCTTAAAGATCTCCTGCGTGGTATGTTGCGATGGCCACCATCCAACTCGATGATAAGGTAGTTCTGGTCGTTAGTCACTTGAACTGTCTGTGGAGAATGCAGTTGTGAAGGAGGAACAAGGGAGGAGGCATCACTTATAAAGGCACATATATTCCAATAATTTCGAATTTTGCTTTGCCGACATATTTCCTCACTGATGTTGATAATTATTGCTATTCCCGTCTTACCGTCAAAGGTCTTATTTGAAGAGATCACAGCAACTTCAATCGTTCTCCTCATTGACCTGTCACGACATATGTGAATGACCACTGCTCTCTTAAAATCTTTTTCACAACTTCCCTCCAACGTTTGTCGAGCTATGGCTCTACAGTAGTTTCCTTTTCTGTAAGCTGCAATATGCTCCTTTTTTCAATCTCCCAATGAGCGACCGCTCTCTCCGATATAGCATTCGTCGCAATCCTTACTTGGAATTACATATATCGCTATCTCACCATCATCTTTACCAGGGTTTTATTTATTAGTTTCTTTATTAGGGTATTCTTATATTGAAATGCGATATTATATACAAGTTTCTCTTTACCAAAACCATAAGAGGTATTGGCGAGATCTTTGTTGAACAGAAGCAAAAGAGAAGTTTCTAATGAAGATTATAATTTTTGCCATGGGGATTAGAATACATTTTCCTCGCCTATTTAAAAGTAGGTATCTTAGACCTTTAAGTAAAGGCCATATGTCTCCGCTGCTTCTTAAGATTTTGCCGTCCATCTTGTCAGTGTGAAAGATACGATACCAGAGATCACTTTGTGTGAATTAAAATATTTGAAAAAATATAATGTTCGTCGAAAAATCAGCGTGCCACTCC
>NC_090725.1:14691417-14693065 GCF_036898095.1 Palaemon carinicauda | reverse complement strand
TATTTCCTGCTTGATCCTTTCAAAAGATTCCTTTTAATCTTGTGTCCAATTCCTTAACATTTACTGGTACCTTTGTTAATTACACTGCTTTAATTTTCTCCTTAGTTATGTGAATACCTTTACAATTAATTACAAAACCTAAGTATTCCAGTGACTCAAGTTGATTGAACTAATATCCATGTGACATTCAAATTTCTAGGAAAGCAGAAACATCTAAAATAGATAATAATTTCTACTACTGGTCTCTCTCTCTCTCTCTCTCTCTCTCTCTCTCTCTCTCGCTCTCTCTCTCTCTCTCTCTCTCTCTCTCTCTCTCTCCTCGCTCTCTCACTCATCTCTCTCGCTCTCTCTCTCTCTCTCTCTCTCTCTCTCTCTCTCTCTCTCTCTCTCTCTCTCTCTCAAATTGGGAAACGAAATCCTGCCCTATGCATTGTGCAACCACTGTTTTACGTTAAAAACAGAAATATTTCTTATCTTAATTTACATTCGGCAATTATGACCAAATAGTTTTATAGTAATTACCTATCTTTCATAATTTGTCCTGACATCAAAGTTACAAATGTTCACAAGTTGAATTTCCCAAAGCTAACATAAAAAAAAGGCATTCTTTTCCAAATTTGTTTTTGAGGAACACAAACAATCCTACCTGTTACTCCGTAATTCAATTAAACCAAGGACATCATAAATGAATTTTTGTTGATGGCAGCGATGTAAGGGTGACCGAGTACGACATGTGTCATGACCTCTTCACCTTTGCTCTATGTCATAACGACTTTACGTTACACTGTTAAAAACTCTCAAATCTTCATTATCTACTTTTCTATCTAAACGGAATTATCTCACAGCATTTTAACCTATTACATTTACATGTTCATCTCTCTCTCTCTCTCCTCTCTCTCTCTCTCTCTCTCTCTCTCTCTCTCTCTCTCTCTCTCTCTCTCTCTCTCTTTTGCTGGATAATATCACTCGCCGCCTCTCTCTCTTTCTCTTTGATCTACCATCTTTCTTTCTCTTTCGTTCTGCCTGTTTGTCTTTTTCTTCTTCACGCTATACATGCGATCTACTCGATAACCACAACTCTCCTATGTGCGATTCTTGTGTATGACATATCAGCTGATGACCCATTCTGCTCTAGTCATCAAAATGCTTCACAACGAATGACGTTCTCCAAACTCTCATAAACGTAATAACGTTAAAATTTCAATAAAACCCATTGGAACAAATAATCTGCAGTCTTGGATTAAGTTTTCATGTAACTAAATCGTTTCCCCTAATACTGGTTATTTTGTACTAAACATTTTTCCCAAAAGCTTGACTAATCTCAGGATTCTGACATTACTATGCATATTCTATGTAATATTTCAAAATTCATATAACTCAAATCCTGCAATGGTAATGGGAATTCAAACAACATTAGAATTAACTTAACATAAAAAAAAATCATTTATAAAACAATCATAAAACATATGCGACATGTAAATATGGATACTTAAAACACTATATCCATACCCATAAAGTATACATATGGGAATATGGAGCTCTGAAAAAAAATAATCATTAAACATATGGCAATAGAAAACAAAATTGACATGTCTTAAACAAAAACTTCTTAACTCATCAATATTCATACACATAAGACATTTCTATC
>NC_090725.1:14666417-14686417 GCF_036898095.1 Palaemon carinicauda | reverse complement strand
TCACTACGGTTTAGAAATATTTTCTTTTTATACTGACTGCATTTTAATTTATTCATCTGCTCGACATTTTAAGCTGTAGTATTTATTTATGGAAATGCCCTTTTGTTGTTAACAATTTTTAGACCGTCTTTCTCCTCCATAATTACAGTTGAAATAATACCAATTCCCTAATATCGCAAGAAGGTCTGCCCCTCTCTTTTATTCTTCTCCTGTACTTCTCTCTCTCCCTATTTCCTAAATCTTTCCCATCCCGAGTACCTGCCTTTGAGCTATAAACTGGATTGTATCCAGGGGTACTCTTCCTTTCCCCATATTCCCCACTTCCCTATTATTATTATTATTATTATTATTATTATTATTATTATTATTATTATTATTATTATTATTATTATACTTAATCTCCTCCATAACGGAGCATGCACTCAAGATGGACTGACAAATAGATAGTAGAATGAAAGACTAAAATACGAACAAAGAAAAGATAGCAATGAAGAAAATGGTCGAAGTAATCTGAGATAACTCAGTTGCTTAGAAATGAGTAGAAAATTATCGTTGCACAAAACCCGGTCTCCACAACTAATCAACATTCCAGTATTTTTTCTGTCACGAGGACCACATTTAATCAGAATTTTCTACATATCCAAACCCTGTTTGGCTTAATATTCTCAAACAATAAGACAAATAATAACAGGAAATTATATACCCCTCCATTTTTTTTCACCAAAGCAAAGCATATTCATTACTGCTTGAGAAGGCAAAGTGTATAGGCAATGATTTAGGATGATTCTTCCCCCGTCAAGTTGGTAAATAATTACACTAACCTGACTTAATATGATTGCTGCTGGTCTAAAAAGGAAAGGCTTTAACCATTCTGCTGTTAAGAGAAATAAGAGTTGATTCCAGTCGTGCATTATTTAATCCTTTCGAATTCAGGATTTATACATAGAATCTAAATCAGTCCAACTCCACCATTATAGCTGATTAACAAATATGTAACACTTTTCTATTTTATAGGTCTGTATTAAAGTAATGACTTAATGGACCTGATGTATTATATAATTTTTGGCCTTTTAAGAAAGAGATACAAATGCCACTTAAGGGACATGGCCTCTTTTATTAACTATATTTCATCATTTGCACAACGGGTGGTTATGATAAAGTTTTTTTTGGGCTCAAGCCATGTCGTCCTGATGGAAGTTCCTATAGGGTAGCTTCCTAGGGTATATTACAACTACGGCGATATTCCCAGAGAATTTACCTTAAGGTACCCAGAATTCTAACTCCTGGAGCGAATATCCCTAATGAAAGGGATATCGCGACATATCAGAGGACGTATTCTTGACACGCCACATGGCAATCTGCACCCCAAACAGAGATAACACATCGAGGGGTCAATTGGCAAGAAACGAAAACGGGAAAGAAAAAGGGGGAGCCGCTCCCAAGGCTCCCTCTTCTCCAGTTTCGTAAGCGTGCCTGACGCCAATCCTGGCGCCAATCCTGGCGCCATCTGTATTCCTTTTTGCGTAGCTTAACAACTCGGTGTTTTTTCCTGTGTTTCTCGCAAATCTTGGATTTATTCACCTTTTCATGGCTTCTCCAACTTCGTCGGCCTCTGATAAGTTGAGTACCATTTCTTTTATGTATAAATGTAGGCTCTTGGTAAATTTTTATGTGATTAATAGTATTAATCTTTGTTACAAGAGCCGTTGCCTACCGGAGGCGTCATGGACGCTGTCGCTCGCTAGGTATGAGTTTTAGTTAGCCAGAGCGACATTCCCGGTTGTTTTGCTTTAATAAATTTTAACTATTTAGCGTTACATAGGATTTCCTTTCGTGCTTCAGTATTATTTTGGCGAAGTATTCGCCAACTCTGGCCTATGCTAGGCCATGTAGCCTAGTCGTTTGGTCCTAGTGCTTTCTGCATGATTTTGGTTTTTCCGAGTGTATTAAAAATTTTTTTTTTTATACATTTAAGATTATGTTGAATATTTCCAAGATAGTATACGAGTGACTTTCGGTGATTTAGGTAATCGATTCTCTTGGTGCCTAAGCTAAGTTGCTTATGGAGCCTTAGTATACTTTCTCATACTCCCCGGTTGCTTTCTTTTCTTCGGAGAAGGTATGCAATCCCTTTCCCTCTGTTTAAGCCTTGGGCTTATCCCTAAGTGGTTTATCTGAATTAACTTTCGATAAAACTATACTGGGGTGTTACTGTACCTTCCTGTTCCAGTAAGTCTGGTTTCAGAGAGGGACAGAACAACAGAGTTTTTAGTCTGAGTCTGTGTTTGTCTGGCTTGGGGTAGAGTCTCCCTTGCTGGCCTGACACAGACATAGGAGGCTTAGCCTCCTTAGGTCACTACCGAAGGTTTCTGTACGAGATGATTCCTTCTTTTGTGATCTAGCAGACTAGTCCCTGTTGCTGTTCTCGGTGGGAGGATAAGATCCTTTCCCTGGGAGTAGCAACACCTTCCTTGCTTTGGTTCTTTGGGAGCTGGCAAGTATTGCTGGCCTCCCTCCTTGGATCTCCCTTAGGCTAAGATGAGTTTTCTTGGCTGCGGGTGATCCTTCACTAAAGCAAGGTTGGTAGGACCCTCTTTTGTCCCTTCCCCCTCTATCTCCGTAATGGCCTAGCCATTACAGTACTGTACGTCATTCTACATCTGGACCTAGGATAGGTTAGGATGTGGAATTGACTCAGCCCCTTGCCGGCCGGCAGAGTCTGCCGGCCGGCAAGGGTCTTCTGCTTTGAGTGCTGCCCGGACCTCCCTTGGTCCCTCATCCATGCCTGCCTGTAGAGCCAGACGGCATTGGTCAGGAAGCCTGAATTAGATTCTCCCCTTCCTTATATGCACTCTTTCGGATTGCCGGGCTTGGAGGTAGTTTACGCTCTTATCCCAGCATCCATTCTGTTTTCTTCTAGTGCTGTACCCGACCCGGCTGCCGGCCTATGAGGCCGGCAGCCGGGCAGTCGTAGTCCTCTGGTTCTTTTTCTGCTGGCTGGCATCGGTTGTTTACCTTTGCCGGCCGGCTAATGTCAGCCCTTGTCTGCCGGTTGCTAGGAGCAGTGGCCGGCAGCCGGGTGCTGCCTTGTGTAGCCGACATTGGCTGTTGCCGGCCGGCAGTTACTGCCGGCCGGCACATGCATTTGAACCAGCGTTCTGCCGCCTTATAGCTGTTAAGTAGTATACTTTAAAGCTAGTTATGGTGTGTTGCCGGCTGGCACATAACCTTCTATACTGTACCAGTATTTTTCAGTATAACATATACTGTAAGAAGAAAACTATAGTAAAGGTTTTGGTACAGCACTGTGTGTTCTAACACTTTTGTGTTGTCTTGCACAGCCCTTTGCTGTTGCCTTACAGATAAGAAAGTGAGTTCTTTCTTGTCTATTATCCAGGATTTTAAAATCATTGCTTAGGTGTGAGCTACACCTGTTTCCTCTGGAAACTTTTCATTGGTTATTCTAGAAGAGATTAACCATACGATTTTATTATCTGGAAGGCTGCAGCAATTGGTTGTGAAGGAAACACAAGTATGTGTCTTTCCTTTCTGAATTGTTATGCTAAACTGTGCATATCCAGAGATACGTAGTTCACTTGATACTCATGGAAATTTCTTCTCTTTACAGGAGGACCCTCTGAAGTGCGGAAGTGTTTTCTGCAACGTCCGCGGTAAGAACCTCTGCGGACATGAGTTTTTTAGGAGGCACGCAGCATGCGCTGTCTCCAAGGGTGATCTCCAGTATTGGGACCCTCAGGTATGTACCGTGTGCACTAACCTGATTACTGAGGCCTTTGATTCCCCTAGGACGGCGGAATCAAGGGATATAGCAAGGGAGAAGCTTCGTACCTGGGTAAGGGGCTTCCAGAAGAACACCTCTGGACCTTATCTTCCAAGTGAGAAGATGAGGGCGTATCTTTTCCCTAGGGCATCAGCTGATGCAGTGATTCCCCAGCCTCAAGAGGAGATCCCCCAAGTTCAGATCCAGGTGGATGCTGAAGTCGCGGTCGCTTTGCAAGACATCCAGTTGGATGACAGGATGTCTGATGTGGACGAGCGTCTGGAGGAAGACCTCCTGGCAGAAGCCCAGGATGAAGTTCAAGCCCCAGACATTGTAGAGGAAGAGGCCGACGAGGTGTCGGCTACTCCGGTTCAGATCCCGGAGCCTATTCCCTCAACATCGTCCGCTCTCCCAGTAGAGCTGGGACAGGCCCTCTCCTCCATTGTTGGAATGATCCAACAAATGCAGAAGGAGAATCAGGAGAAGGCGGCTTCAATGGAACTGCGGATGCAGAGCCTTGCAGCATCACATGGGCCCCAGAAAAGGCTCAATGTGAAAGACCTTCCCTTGTGCTCAGATGTTAACCCATGGATATATGCTGAGCACATGCCGATGACGACTGGAAAGATCGTCATCTCGGATAAGTTGGGTTCAGTTCCCCTAGAGGAGGTGGAATTCTGGCCCAGCAAGGGGTCATATCCGGACTGTTATATCCGGCTGAGGAAGGAACCAGCTTCAAAGGAGGAGACAGAGCCGAAGGAGGTCATAGTGATGGACCATGCTAAGGCTCAAGCTTTGCTTCCATCCTCGATGAAAGTGAGGGGCTTCACGAACTCAAAGGTAGCTGCATTGAGTAAGAAGCTCCCTTCCTTTGTGTCCTCTCCTGCTAGAGCCTTCCCCTTTTTACAGAAAGGGTTTGCGGCTGTACTAAAAGCAGTCGAGGCCGGCAAGCCTTGCCCCTCCCTGGAGGAGTGTAAACCCCTGTCGCTGGCCCTGCCTATGGACCACAAAGACTGAAAGGACGTCCATCTTACCTTCTCAGTTGGGAAGTTGGTGGCTGATATTGCCGGACGTCAGTTCGGCGAGGACTTCCCTAAGCTGTTTGACTTTCTTTTGCGGAGAGAACTCGAGACAAAAGAAAGACTGGCTGCCTCAATGTCTCTTCAGACTACTCTCGAGACGATGGCAAGTGACCCCAAGGTCCATGAAATGTTCATGGTAGTGGCCAAGACTCATCTGGCCACAGTGACGAAGGATCTTTATAGCTTCGTCAGGGCGAGGAGAGCTTGTAGGGAGTTCGTGTTCACCTCGGCTACGGTGAGGCACGAGCCAAGGAAACTAATCTCCTCCAACATTTGGGGCAAAGACCTTTTCCCTACCGAATTGGTCAAAGAAGTTGTTGATAAGGCCGCCTCGGAGAATAGAAACCTTCTCCAGAAGTGGGGCCTGGCTATCAAAAGAAAGTCTTCCCCGGATGAGGGTCCTCAACCAAAGAGGAAGACTATGAGGACTAGGGTACCGTCTCGGCCAGCCAAGCCTCTTAGACAGCAACAGCAACTGCAATTGCCATTGCCTTCAGTGCCCCAGATGGTGGCACAAACCCCGACCACATTCCAGTGGGTACCCCAGGCTGTGTCGACACAGTCCACGGCATTCACCCCAACGTTCGAAGGGCAGTCTACTTCCTTTCGAGCAAAGCCTAGAGGAGCAGCCAGAGGCTCGTCTAGGCGCCCCTCAAGGGGAAGGGGATTCAGGGGTGGTCGCGGTCAGGGAGGCAAGACCTCAGGACGGCAGTCCAAGTGAGATGATGCCGGTAGGAGGGAGACTTCAGAATTTTCGGGATCGGTGGACCTTCGATCCCTGGGCCCACAGCCTACTCAAGAACGGACTGGGCTGGAGCTGGTACAGCACTCCACCCCCGTGCCCTCGGTTTTTCCAACACTCCACCCCCGTTCTGGAGGAGTACGTCCAAGAACTGTTGGAGATCCGAAGGGTGAAGTCCATCAAATTCCAAGGGAGGCTGTTTTGTGTTCCCAAGAAAGACTCGGAAAAGCTCAGAGTCATTCTGGACTTGTCGCCACTCAACAAGTTCATAGTGAATTGCAAGTTCAAGATGCTAACACTGCAACACATAAGGACCTTACTGCCCAAGAGGGCATATTCCGTCTCCATAGACTTGTCAGACGCCTATTGGCACGTTCCAATCAACCGTCGACTCTCCCCCTACCTATGGTTCAAGCTACAACGAAGACTATACGCCTTCAGAGCCATGCCATTCGGGCTAAATATAGCCCCAAGGATCTTCACGAAGCTTGCAAGCGTAGCTCTCAAACAATTACGCCTAAAGGGAATTCAGGTAGTAGCCTACCTTGACGACTGGCTGGTGTGGGCAGCATCCGAGACAGAATGCTTGCAAGCTTCCAGTCAAGTGATCCAGTTCCTAGAGTACCTAGGCTTCAAGATCAACAGAAAAAAGTCTCGACTTTCTCCATCTCAAAAGTTCCAGTGGCTGGGAATCCACTGGGACCTTTTGTCACACCGTTTCTCCATCCCGGCGAAGAAAAGGAAGGAGATAGCGGGTTCTGTCAAGAGTCTTCTAGATTCCGAAAGGATATCAAGACGCGAACAAGAGAGGGTACTGGGTTCTCTCCAGTTTGCTTCGGTGACAGACCCAGTGCTAAGAGCACAGCTAAAGGATGCAACCGGAGTTTGGAGAAGTTATGCATCAAACGCGCGAAGAGATCTGAGAAGACCAGTTCCGCTTCGGCTACGTACTCTTCTCAGGCCTTGTTCCCAAGCCAGACATCTAAAGAAGTCGGTTCTTCTTCTGCCACCTCCCCCGTCGGTGACAATTCACTCAGACGCCTCAAAGGAGGGATGGGGAGGTCACTCTCATCGGAAAAAAGTCCAGGGGACTTGGTCCAAGCTATTCAAGACCTTTCACATAAACTTTCTAGAAGCTATGGCAGTGCTCCTTACCTTAAAGAAAGTCTCCCCGCGTCACTCGATCCACATAAGGTTGGTGATGGACAGCGAGGTAGTTGTGAGATGCTTGAATCGACAAGGATCGAGGTCACCCCCTCTCAACCAGGTGATGTTGGCCATCTTCCGATAGGCGGAAAAGAAGAAGTGGTACCTGTCGGCAGTTCACCTTCAAGGAGTCCGCAATGTGACAGCGGACGCTCTATCCAGGTTCACACCGATAGAGTCGGAATGGTCCTTAGACGCAGGATCATTCTCCTTCATTCTGAATCAAGTCCCAGAACTGCAGATAGACCTCTTTGCGACGAAAGACAACAAGAAGTTGCCCCTGTACGTGTCCCCGTACGAGGACCCCTTAGCGGAAGCAGTGGACGCGATGTCCCTCGACTGGAACAGATGGTCCAGGATTTATCTGTTCCCTCCTCACAACCTTCTGTTGAGGGTCCTCAACAAACTGAGATCCTTCAATGGGGTAGCGGCAATAGGGGCCCACAAGTGGCCGAACAGCGTGTGGTTCCCCCTGGCATTGGAACTACGGTTGAAGTTTGTACCGCTACCAGATCCAGTTCTGACCCAGCGAGTCCAGAAGTCGACTGTCTGCGCTTCATTACAGAAAACCCGAACCCTGCAGCTCATAATTTTCTCTCCCTAGCGGTGAGAAAGCGTTTCGGGATCTCGAAAGCCAGCATAGACTTCCTAGAGGAATATAAGTGCAAATCTACTAGAAGGCAATATGAGTCATCTTGGAGAAAATGGGTGGCCTTTGTCAAGGCGAAGAATCCGCAGGAGATCTCGACAGACTTCTGCTTATCTTTCTTCATCCACCTCCATGGTCAAGGGTTGGCAGCTAACAAGATTTCGGCGTGTAAGTCTGCTTTGACAAGACCCATCCTATATGCCTTCCAGGTCGACCTCGGTAACGAGATCTTTAATAAAGTTCCGAAAGCCTGCGCTAGGCTCAGACCTTCAGCACCTCCAAAGCCCATTTCATGGTCTTTAGACAAAGTTCTTCATTTCGCTTCTCTGTTGAGCAATGAGGAGTGTGCGTTAAAGGATTTGACACAAAAAGTTATTTTCCTATTTGCACTCGCGTCCGGGGCCAGGGTTAGTGAGATTGTAGCCCTCTCGAGAGAGGCAGGTTGTGTTCAGTTCCTGGATGGGGGAGAACTGAACCTGTTTCCGGATCCTACGTTTCTCGCCAAGAATGAGTTACCCATCAACAGGTGGGGTCCTTGGAGAATCTGCCCTCTGAAAGAAGATGCATCTCTATGTCCAGTAGAATGCCTAAAGGTCTATCTTCGTAGAACTTCAGGCTCAAATTTATCTCTGAATCAACTCAGAGCGAAAATCGCATATTTTATTCGCAGAGCGGATCCTTACAGTACACCTGCAGGTCACGATCCGAGGAAAGTTGCCTCATCCTTAAATTTCTTTAATTGTATGGATTTTGAACATCTCCGTTCATACACTGGCTGGAAGTCTTCCAGAGTGTTCTTTCGCCACTATGCGAAGCAAGTAGAGGAACTAAAGAGATCTGTGGTAGCAGTGGGTCGCGTCGTTAACCCTACTGTTTAACTCTGCGAGGAACAGTGGTTTTAATTGGGACGATTAATTCCAGGGTGAGTGTGTAGTTACATACTGTACTACAAACTAAGTGGGGGCACTGAGTTGCCCACGTAGACTGTTCCATTTCCAAAGGTGAACCTAGCATAAGTGCAGACATGTGTGCCGAGCGTTTCTAACGCTAATGTGATTTATTTGTAATACAGACTTTTATGACTTTGATACCTCGGTATCTTAAAAGTGGCAATAATGTTTTTTCTTTCAGATAAACAAGTTCTGTTTACTATCATACTTATGCTTAAAGTTTTGGGTTATCCTCTTCTTATATATATATATATATATATATATATATATATATATATATATATATATATATATATATATATATATATATATATAATTGTTGTTAACCTGTCTATTTATTGTCTGTCAATAAACTTGTTCTTGAGAACCTTGCGTCTCCTTCACCTGTGTCAATTTATTGGTATAATTGAGCATTCATTCTATGTACTTTATCTGGGATAATTCTAATAGAATTGTTCCTTTATGCAAGCTATGTTGCATTGGTTTATGCTTTCCCTTAACGGGAGGACTCCGTCCCATAAGGGGACGGTGGAGGTTTTACAAGTTTCCTCCTATGCGGATATAAACCTTTGTCCAATACAAGTATTGTGCGGAGAACTGGTCGATATTTCATATTGACGCTGTGGTTCTTTACAAACTATGCTTTACTTAATATAGGGTGAGACCACTATATTAGCTTGCCTGGTATTCATACATAGGTATATGTACTCTTCGAGACTTTTCCAGAGTCTAGTAGGACTCTTCCCTGTAGGGGGCAGGAAGCTCTAACATGGTTTATAGTTAGTTGAAAAGATGTATAACGGTAACACCTGAGGTCTCTAGGTCTAGTCGACCGGGAAAAATTACCTCCGGGGAGTACGGCACGTTCTGAGAATCCACAGATACAGTAATGCTCTGGTATACTTCCATCAGGACGACATGGCTTGAGCCCAAAAAACGGATTTTGAGCGAAGCGAAAAATCTATTTTTGGGTGAGATGGCCATGTCGTCCTGATGGACCCGCCCTTCCCTTTCTATGAAAGGGCTGTAGGACCCCTCCCTACATACAGTATCTGTAGCACCTCGTGTACGCTACAAGGAATACAGATGGCGCCAGGATTGGCGCCAGTCACGCTTACAAAACTGGAGAAGAGGGAGCCTTGGGAGCGGCTCCCCATTTTTCTTTCCCGTTTTCGTTTCTTGCCAATTGACCCCTCGATGTGTTATCTCTGTTTGGGGTGCAGATTGCCATGTGGCGTGTCAAGAATACGTCCTCTGATATGTCGCGATATCCCTTTCATTAGGGATATTCGCTCCAGGAGTTAGAATTCTGGGTACCTTAAGATAAATTCTCTGGGAATATCGCCGTAGTTGTAATATACCCTAGGAAGCTACCCTATAGGAACTTCCATCTGGACGACATGGCCATCTCACCCAAAAATATATTTTTCGCTTCGCTCAAAATCCGTTTTTTTGGCTAGAGCCGCCAACCGCCAAAGCTTTTCCACTCTTTTTCAATTGACCAAGATTTGCAGAGTATGTTGGAATACGCGAATAATGACATGAGAAAATGTTTGGTTGAAGAGAATTTCCGAGGAAATTTTGTTGAAAGTGGAAGAGGCAAAGGCATTATAAGAGTAGGGCTAATTACATATCAGAATTAATGACCTTTGGCTTTAAATAGATAAGCGCAACTTCGTTCTTTACTGCTCCACGGTTATATTCTAAAATGTCCTGAGCTTCACGATGCTTTTAGAAGAGGTTTGAAACATATTTGTAGTGAAAGGTTATACGATTTCATTTAATTATTCTATTTAATCTTTTAATTATAATATTCACGACACTTTTTTTATTTACAATATTTTCTTGTTTATATAAAATCTATCTGAATACTTATGGAGTTTTACGACAATATTCTTGATTTTATTGTAGCCAGGCATTGTAGCTTTCATTAAAAGAAAAATGCATTATTATAGTGTAGAAAATAAGGGAATATTCAATAAACTAATATCTGTATTTTATTTTATGGGTATCGTATCTGTTATTTGAAAATAAACAATATTAAATAATTTAGTGTTATTTAAGATTAAACAATATTCAATGATCTTGAGGAATTCAGGAAAATTTACAACCACAAATATCGGAACTGTCAGTGATGACTTTTCATACCCTTCAAGTGTAGCTCAATGTAGAAAAGGAATGGGGCACAATTTTCTTACTATGATAATAACCAATTCATTTTATCCGTCCTCAGCCAAGATATATTTTGGGTATTATAAAGTCAACACTCTAATTAAATATTTAGGACAATATTTAAGTAATTATACAACTAGCTGCAGAAAACTTGGTCTATGGTATGCTGCAGCGCTATTTAGCGTGTTGCCACCGAGGGTAATTGAGTTTATATAGTTGTTTTATATGATAACAGCATCTTTATAAGAGTAATCAATATCCTTGGCGTGAGGATATAAAATAATTGAAACATCTGAGTTAGAGTTTACGCTTAGAAAATCTTGTGAAGATAATTTTCCCTTCTTAAAATGTCCTGGCAAAACAATTCCGTGGACTCAAAACAAGCAATTGTTAAAGCTTAGACGTGAGGGTTGGACATCGATTTTCATGAAATGTCCTTATTAGAAAGAGACAGAGACCTAAATAAAAATTACCAGATGAGTCGTTCATAAATAGTGGACTTGACATAAAGAATCCGAATTGCTCTTTACCTGTAGTTACAGATATAATGATTACGGAAACAAAGCCTATAAAAAAAACCACGTCAAATCCAACCCATTACTGGGTATTCTAGGAGCAAAACCACTCTCTAAATTATACCTAAAATCCTTCGTTAAGTATAAGCGAGAATGCCAGTTTAATTTGAATAAGTGACATATTGCTTCAAATGTCATCGCCCTCAAATTCAGCTGACACATTGCTCTCCATCCACTAAACAGTACTATAAGAAATATCTTGAGATATCCCCATGACATCATAGTTGGTTTCAACAACGACACTTATTCTGAACTATAACTGAGACCAGCCTGTGGTCATTTTTATATGCAGTATATAAATCCGAATCTCTCCTCAGCGTATTATTATTATTATTATTATTATTATCATTATTATTATGATTATTATTATTATTATTATTATTATTATTATTATTATTATTATTATTATTATTATTATTATTATTATCTAAACTTCAACAATTGTTGGAAAACAAAAATGCTACAAGCCCGAGGGCTCCAACTGGGAAATCAGACCAGTGTGGAAAGGAGGTAGGGAAGTAGCCAACTATGTATGAGATATATTAGAAAATATATATAGAATATATCATGTTCGATAAAAACGTTAGAATAGATCAGTCATATATTAACTATGAAGCGAGACTTACGTAAACTCTTCAAGAGAATAGCTTTAAAAAAAATAGTAATAATAAATAAATAAAAAAAAAGAAATAAAAAAAATTGAAGCTTCACAGATTCAACTACCAGATAAGGAAGATTATATCACAATCTGATCACAGCTGGAATAGAATTTACAAGGTACTGACTAGTAACGGATCTTATAAAGGAGGAGGAAAGACTTAAAAAAAAAACTGCATGCATAGTAATACGAAAAGGATGGTACGGAATGGGAAGATGTGATTGCAAAGGATGATACGAAATATGAAGAATCTTTTACAACACGCGTAAGAAGAAACAGATTAATATCCAGAACAGGAATAAAGAATTTAATAGACCATAAGTTTTATTACAACAGTTAAAGATAAGAGTCCGTTGCTGAAGAACTGAAAGAAGAAAAACACTCGAAATATGTTAGAAAAAAAGAATCAAAACATTTCCCTAGGATAATGTAGATTGGTTACTTAAAATCTTAAAAGATACCTGTGTCATCACCAGTGAAACCGTAATATCATTATTCTTAACAATAATTTGCTTTTGCAGTCATGCTTTTGTTTTATGAATGATTTCGATACAATGAACGTAATCCAGTTACAGCTTTCAATGATAATGACCCTTACAATGGTAAGCGTTGTATTATTAATTTTTTGACTCAAATTACTTTTTTTTTTCATCTCTGGTTGCAAGTCCAACTGATAATAAGCAAATTAGTAGTTTCAACTCGGTTTAGACTAAATCTCTATTTCCTTACTTATTTACTTTTACTGTACAGGTGGAATTGTTGTGATTATCCTCTATTTATAGCCTAATATCTTACATTTTCCACAAATATTGCATATCCTATATATTGCTTATTGCACAAGAGTGTCAAATATTTGTGTTTTTACAATTATTATTATACTACTGGGAACCCTGCTATTACGTCAGATGTCATAGTTTACATCACAACTAGCCTATCTCTGGGGGCTTACAAAAAACTCAAGTTTCCCTCTAAATCTCTTTAGTTTACTTTGATAGTGCCTTCATTATCCACATTAGATTTCACTGCATTTTTTTCCAAATAGGTTCCACATGCAATGATTTAATAATATTCTATAGACGGGAATCGATTTGATATGGACCTTAAATGTTCAGTAGTGAAGTTTAGTATATGCTGATTTTGTATTAATTGTGATTTACTAGTCTATTTTATGACTAGATCATTATTTCTTTTTTTAACCTATATGTTCGTATTATTCGAATGAAATAGAAACAGTAGGTAAGTGAGAGTTTCACTACTTAAAGACCATAGTATTTATACCCTATTTATCTTAAGTAAATAAAAGGTGTATCGGTCATTAAAAGTCTTAGTGACATCTGTAATTATTTTTCGATGCATTTTGTCTTTTGTCTTCAGTTACGGAACAAATGACAAGATGATACCTGGCCTTAATTAACAATGTAAATATGAGGTGGAGATATGACGCCTCTTGACATCTTTTAACCTTTTAAGATACTTTTGGATGGATAAAATAGGAATTAATGTCATGTGTTTATTTATATCCGCCTCTGTATTCGAAAGGTCATTTAATTTTTATACTGAATTCCCTCAAACGTTTATTTAAGCCATTGAATAACTGAGGTTTTTATTTTTCCATGACAGGTAACGTTCATTACATTGACTCTCTCTCTCTCTCTCTCTCTCTCTCTCTCTCTCTCTCTCTCTCTCTCTCTCTCTCTCTCTCTCTCTCTCTCTCTCTCTCTCTCACTCTAAGCACAGTACATAGAGTGGTATTTCTGGAAACATCAGACTCAAAACCCTAGATCACATCCGAGACAATAGGCGTGTTTATATTCCCCTTTTATGTCTCTTGCTTGTGTCAAGGCAAATGTGCGATCACCTTCCCTTTGTTCTCAACCCCCTGACAGCTATGAAGGCTATATAATGCTTGAGAAGGATCTACTGGGCTAAGTGCAGGCATGCTGTGCAGAGTTGACAGGTTTTCCTCTCCTTTATGCCTTGAGTTTTCCATATTTTCCATGTATGTATGTTACTATTTCCAAGGCTGACATCTATACCAGCAAAAACGTTTTATCATTGGTAGTATGTTTGTAGAGTCTATAAACATCTAAAAGGTAATTAACGGCTAAAAAGAAATATATTCGATTCTATTGGACGTATCTATGAGAGGCATGTTCTTCACTAATGCAAGCTCAATACATGATTCTCCATAAGGACACCAGAAGATATCTTATCTAGATAATGCATTCTGTTCAAGAGACCAATATATTAATTGGAGAAATTTCACCTGCCCAATTAAAAAAGGATCATGAAAATATTCAGTAACTTGATGGGAAAAAAAGCATAAGAGGAAAAAAAGGCAGAAAATATGTCTTCGAGGCCTACAATTGACTAATGTACAGAATCACTATACAGAGAAGCTAACAAGATCAATATTAAAAGAGGATTTAAATGTGAACAACGTAAGAACTCTATAATGTAGGATAAATGTAGCATAAACATGGAGTGTTGAATTACTACCAAACAATTGAGAGGAGATTGGGTAGTCTGAAGATCCTTAGCAAACATGAGGGAAAACCAAAGATCAGAACAGAACCATCAGGAGCACCACCAGGGAAGGACAAGTGAGCTAGTGCTATTACAACAAAGCAAGTTTAAATGACATTAAAGGAATATTAGGAGGTTATCTTACAAATAGGAGTAAAGCCCTTAGCAGAAAGTTTGACGAACAAAACCTTATGCTAGACTTTGTCAAATGCATTGGAAGTATTGAAAAATATGGAAAATTACTCCTCTATCCCATTCACAGATGATATCAGTCATATGTGAAAAAGAAAAGATCATTAGTATTGTTTTATGAAAGCCATAATAATGACGTGGTAGGTGAAAAGTGAGTTTAAGGAAGCGAGAGAGCAGTATTTTAAATATTGTACTTAGGCTATGGGTTGTTAGAAGATTAATTTTGTTTTCCGCTTCATTCATTTCTTATTTGTAATCAGTCTTTACTGCCATCTGCATAAAACCACTATCTCTATTGTGAACTATGTTATCAGTCTGTGCTTTTTTAGATCACTTATACTTTTGGTTGTTGTGTTATTTGAATTTTGAATTGGAAAGTTTCACTATGTCAGTCTATTATTTTTTTAACATGACTCAGGACCTAGATGGTTGGAATCTATTTTATCCTTAAGAGATTTAACTAGTTTTAATTGATCAGAATGAAAGGAAAACTGACCATAATAGAAATAATCTGATCAAAATTTATTTCCAATTTTAACTTACTCGATCCCATGGAATAACATTCAACTTAATGCCAACAAAAGAAGCTTCAGATGAACTACAAAAGCTTCACTGATGATGATTGTAAGAAAATCAGGATTTTTATTAGTCTTTGGTCTGTTTACTTTCACAAATAACTATTCTAATATTTTGAGGATCAATTGTAAAGTTGATGACCTTTTGTTTGTCTTATATCATGAAAGACAATTCTATGAAATCTTACGAGTTACATTTTAGATTTTTCAGTTTCTTAGCACCATTCTTTTTAAGGTTTATATTTTAGGGGGCAAGTAGCCTTTAAGGGCTACATTTGTTTTACACTTTTCGCCCTTCAAGTCCGTACTTGGCATATAAGATTGAATTAGTGTTTTACATGTCTGGTAAACAAAGGTTAAGGAAGTCGGTGTCTGCTCAACCCTTCTACCACCAACTTCTGTTCTTTGCCGCCATCGATTATGGCAAATCTCAAAAAACTCAACATAACATTGCTATATGATTGTTTTTCCTGATGCTAAGAATCATATTGGTGAAATATTTTAATATTTATTTTTATTTTCTTTTTTTACTTGTGTGCGCTGAAGATTTGACTATTTCCTTCCAATTCATCACCTTGTTTTTAATGCCATTCTTGAGAGACAGCAAAGTTCATATTGCCAAATAAATGTAGGCTTAAAACTTTGGCGGTCATCTTTCAGTTTCTGTTTATTATATTGCATTCTACGTTTACATCCCTAATCTAAGCCATCGCTTTAGAGACAGTTTGGCAACAATAGTTGACATCTCTTTAAGTCTTCATTTTATCTACTATAGTTGTATCTAATAGTGTTGATATAGAAGACTCCTTTCATATCTCAGTTTCATTGAGTTAAAAGGCAGGTTCCTGTTCCTCTCTGGATTTCCTTTTAAAAACCTTCACACCACCAATTCCAGTCTTTGTTGCTGAAATCTAACAATTCTTGGGTTGCTAAGCTTGGGCTTAATTTCTTTCCCTTCCCTACTAGATCAAAGACTTCATTCCTTGATTTCATTTTCTTTCATCCCTACCTTTCCGTTTTATCGCCATATTTTATAATTAATGTCTCTTTTTACAATTTTTTCCTTATTTCCATTGGACAATAGTATTAAACACATGGAGTTACAAATCCTCTGCCCTGACATATAAAACATGAATTTAGGTGTCACACTTGTCAATCAGTATGAAAAATCTTGTTAGATAGTGTATTCCAATAATCTACTTAAACCTCAGATTTAAAATCAACACAAATAATTTTTGAATGAGTGTAAGGAACCATTCAGAAATTATAATTGATTTTATTTTCTGATATGAAAGTTTTCTAATGATAGATATAAAAAACTACCACAGTGATCAAAATAATATGGGAAATAACTTTCAAATATCTACATGTGTCTATTACACTATTGTGTGTGAGAATGAAAAATAAGTTATGATTTAGAGCCATGTTCAGTAAACGTAGATAAAGTGTCCTGGAGAAGTTTTTTGCGGCGAATCCAAAGGAATATTTAATTTTTCTCGGTACATTGGACTGCAGTTACAGCTAATGAGCTAAGAAAGACTCAGTAACTTGTCCAGTAAGGTAAATACATCCGCTTGGTCTAAGAATTTAATTTCAGGAAATACTGCACCGCGTTTATATGACACAGTAAAATCTTTGTTAGATTATATTGCCATTTGAAAGTGAGCTCCATTTTGAAAAGTATTTTAGTCTGAGACCATGATGAAATTTTCTTACCCTAAACTGCATAATATTTGAGCAAATTTCAGCAATCAGCTCTGTGATTTGCGCATAGAACCATTTTATCAGATAAACAATAAATAAGCAAACATGTACATGAAAAAAAACTTTTTCTTGGAAAAGAATGAAAAAATTTGTGACTCCAAAGGAGGTTATTATACATGTGCTTGAATAATATTGATTTCTATATCGCAACCACTGTAAATGTTAAAGGACACAGTGAAACGTAATTCTTTCATCAACTTAGTATCAAAGGCTTTATGTCGATGGTTAAATGACCTTTGCTGGCCTTATGTTACAAAGAACATAGCAGGCAATGTTAAGTGCAGCGATTCGTGCATTGAATGTTGCTCGGTTACCGTTATGTGTATTGACCACATTAACACAATGACACTAGATAGCAATTCAAAACTTGGTCAGTTAAAATCTGTTTAAAGGCATAATTTATATGTAACGTAACCAGTGTTATTACTGTAGTGATCTGTGCGGATCTCTCTCTCTCTCTCTCTCTCTCTCTCTCTCTCTCTCTCTCTCTCTCTCTCTCTCTCTCTCTCTCTCCTTTGGTCAGAAATTGTTCCCATTGTATTGATGGATTAGCTTGGCACACGATGCCATCTTCCTACACCAACTTTTAACAATGCTAATGATAATTATGATGTTGAGTTTGATAAATTAGATGAAAGTACCATAACGTTTCTAAAAGTACAACGTTACATAATGACAAAAATAACAAGTTGCAGCAAAATCATTATAAAATTCAAAGTTATCTTTCATATGCTTATGTGATGTTGCCGGGACATTCAAAGAAATGCTAATAAAGAATATCAAGAAACGATTGCATGATCAAGAAGAATGAAATCCATTATGTTCTATACTGTAATTCATAACACATTGGGTTGTAAATTACATACAGAAGTGAAACTATATTTACTAAATATCCTACTCAAAATTCTTATAGAAAATGTCTGTGATTGATCAATTTGTTCCAGTCGTTGAATAACACTTGTAGTTGCAACTGACTGAATACATAGGTAAGGTATGAATTTGATGACAATGATAAGTGATTCATTTCGAAAATAGACATTAGATATATGTAATGCGTAATCTTGTTCTTTACAATTGTCATTTCGAAGCCGAAGCCAATGTTACTTCCAAGGAATCCCACGATTAAATTCACTTTAGGCGAACGGGGCAATTTTCGCCTCGGGCGGGAAATGACACTCTTCCTTTTCCTGATCGAGAAGCTAAAAGATTTGTCAGTTTAGTCGGTAAATATTTATGGTCAAAGAAGTCAATCACGGCCTTTTCCCCTCATGTGACTTTTTCATCTTATTTTAAACAGGAAACAATTTTCATGAAATAGTTTTCATTTGTTTTTCTTTGTGAAAGATTTTTAGTGATTTTCATGTCATGTTTTTTTGCTAATGCTTAATGGAATTAATGTTTGTATGTTAATATGAATTTACATAACCAAGAAAGGTTGATCATAGCAATGTGTGTGTGGTCTGTTAGGTTATAACAGAGCGTCGAAATAAATGTAACTAAGCTTTATTTAAACAGACAGCGAGCTTATATACAAGTACCTGTGAGCAAGAACGTCACTAAAATTCAAACCAGGTAATGGATGAAAAGGGCCATTCTAATCAGGTTCTTTTATCAGTGCGGGAAAGAACGAGATATATGCAAAAAAAAAAAATCCAATTACAATGTACGAGTGTGTGCTTAAACACGTGCAGTACATGGCTCTCCCCCCTAAAAAAAATTATACATGTGACATAGGGAACCCTGCTCTTGAGATGTGAACTGTCATCTTGCAGGAGGTATCAGGTTTTAGGTGATCATTGGAGACCAAATCTTCTTTGTTAATTAAGAAAACCTTCGGTGTGCGAGGGATCACAAGGAAAGGGCCCCTGTAATGCGGTGGTGGCTGGCCAGTGTTGTTCAAGAAAAAATGCGTTGCCATATGCAAGTCTGTCGGTATAAGTTGCTTCGCTGGGGGCTTGTAAGTTTGGTGGCGTCGTTTAAATTTTTCTTGCATCATGTAGTCACTGGAAATTGCCGTAGGAAGTTGCAGATGGAAAAAATTCGCCAGGCATGACCAACGTGTCAGCATACACCATTTCAGCTGCAAAGATAGCCAAGGTGTCTTTAGAGGGGTTTTTAGTCTCAGGTGGAACAAGGGAAGTTCAGTAAAACAGTTGGAGTTATTGCTTCCAGACATCAAAACTGCTTTGCGGGTGTGATGAAAATGTTCAACCATTCTGTTGGCTACAGGGCTGTAGGTGGTTATCTGATGTAGAGTGATACCCAGAAAATTCATGAATAATGTCTACAACTGAGAAGTGAAAGTGTTACCCCTATCAGAAGCAATATTTTCAAGAATGCCAAATCTCGTTATCCACCCTGAGAATAAGGCAGGTGTAAATGATGGAGACTCAGTTTCCATGGGGATGGGTTTAGGCCAGTAAGTAGAGTGGTCAAGGACAGTAAACAGATATCATTGTACATGTGATGGGGTTAAGAGACCTACTATGTTAACGTGAATGTTGTCAAAATGACAAAAGAATTAGTGTGTCCATGTACTTTTGAAGCTTGGCCTGAAGTACAGGCATGGATCCAATCTTTAGTATCCTTAGCTATGCCGTGCCAAATGAGCTTCGTCTTCAGGAGCTGTTCTGTAGATCGGCGTGGTGAGGGATATGTGAGGCCATAGATGAAATCAAACACCTGTCGACGCATATGGGCAGGTATCCACGGTCGCTGCCTACCAGTGCTGACATCATAGAGGAGGGTGGCGTTGGAGTCATCAAGGGCAACATCTTCCCAATGGAGGGATGTGCAGGATGTCCTACATGCTTGGTACTTTGGATCTTTTTGTTTGGCTTCTGCCAAGACGTCATACTCGAATCGTAGGAGAATGGCAACCTTTGTGTTTATTAACTAGGTATCAGCCATGTTACTCATCTCCCCAAGGACGTGTTGCAGGATACAGCTGTATTCAGCCATGGTGGAGAAATGTCACCGTTGACAGACAGCTCACTTGTCAGACTGTCGAGTGAAGGTTTGCAGCAGAGACTTGTGGTCCATGTGAATGACGAAGGGCATACCTTCTAAGAAGTAGTGAATGCTATGGACTGCTATGGACTGCCAGCAATACACATTCGAAGGTAGAG
>NC_090725.1:14653917-14658917 GCF_036898095.1 Palaemon carinicauda | reverse complement strand
TAAGTGACTAGTAACAATGCATTTTTTTTTATATTGACAATAATCAAACCACATTTTCCATGTATTTTTATATAATGGAAATTTTTTATTTGATAAACATTTATCATTTATATGTTTATCTTTAAAGTACTACATAGATAAACACTCTAACGTAAGAAATAAAGTTAACAAAGACCTTTAAAGGATGTGATTTGGCTACGTGCTCTCACGATAAATTTTAAAATAAAACATTAAGTTCTTCATTCAGTGTCTGCTATTAAATGACTGCATAGATTGTTGAAAAAATAAATAAAGCTATTTATCAATACAATACCTGTCTATTGACCGATATATTAAAAGTTACATTACCGTATTTAAATTCATCGTATCTTTATGTATAACACTTAAGTAGAAGTTTCTCATTTTTTTCTCATTTTCAAAACATTTGACTCTATTTTTTGCATATATATTTATATTTTGGTGATATTTTTTATTGAATTAAGATTAATTGTGTACAGTATATATTTACCTGTAAACTGGAAACACAATGAACATTAAAGTAAAAAATAAAGAAACCACGTCTCTTTCAGTTGAATTATTTCCCTGCATGAAATCGTCATAAATTTTAGAAGAAAACGAGAATTTCTTCAATAATTTTATGTTATTATTTACGTGCATAGAATATTGATCAAATTTGTAAAGTTGCATATGTTGAAAAAAGCAATTATTCAGCTATACAGCTGTATATTTTTTTTCTTTTTTTTTAATCACGAGGATTTTTTGCAAATAAGATTTTAGTCAAACTTTAGAAAAAAATTATTGCAACATTTTAATTTTTCCATGGGTATATTATTTTGGGTCATTTTTATTTATGTAAGATATATTATGCAAATATACAGCTGTTAAATATAACAAAACTAAAAATTGTAATGAGAAAGAATTTAGCATACGTAATCGCATGTTCATGTTTGATAAAATCTAAGAAAGAAATTTATAATATATAGGGAACTATTAGAAAGCTGATTTTTTCAACTTAAGATAAAAAAATCAATGTTGGTTTCCCTAATCACCATATTCTTTTAAATACCACTTAAACAAACTTAAAACATTTTTCGTTCATTGCTATCACACTTCAACTCGTTTATTTTATTTTCATATTTCTTATGTTTTTGGGTACATGTAGGCTAATCATTGTAAAATAATTCGCTTTTTTGCATTAAAGGAATACCTAAATGAATTCTCTATCGTAAAACATAAAGACATTACGATTATTTTAATGAAATTTCGTTTCACGTAGTTACACTTTGAATAAAGAAAATTTTGTCGTAATTTTTATTTCTTCTTTGGCTGTACAAGATTTATATATGATACAGAAATCTATGCATCAATAAAAAGGAAGTTTATATAGCCAATTTAAAAAGAAATTAAAACTCCTATCTATCATAGTTATTGTATTCATGTGAGTTAAGTTAAAGCATTTATCAAAAATTTCCTTTCCTACTGTATATAATCTTTTTGTTTAAATCCTATACTTATAAGCATAGGTTTAGGGAGTATTTATAGTTATAGAAGAGAGTTGAGTCAACCGATTGAAAAGCAAGAAAAAATAATGGGTGGAAAAACTTGTGGCTCTAGAACAGTTAGAAAAAAACGTTTTTTTACGATTTTTTCCCTAAAAGAAAACGCTTGGGTTTTGGGGTGAAAATTTTACGCTAGTGATTGGTACTAATAGGGTTATTAAAACAGCATTACTCTCTTGCATTAAATAGCAACTATTTAATCATTTTATTATCATCATCATCATCATCATCATCATCATCATCATTATTATTATTATTATTATTATTATTATTATTATTATTATTATTCAAGTGTGATTGAAGATACTGGCAACCTCAGTGACGTTAAGTTTATAACACACCTTTTCTATTTACCTAATTTTCTTCTCAACAATAATGCAATTTGCTAGTAACTATTCTTATTCTTAGAGAATGAATTCTTTCCTTCAAATGAGTACAATTGAACATAACTCCATATACCATGTCCAGAAGCGTTCCAAAGTTCGGTGATGTCTTTATTCGTCGTTAATTGGCGATACAGTCAAGTTGTAACGTGTTTCAAGCAGCAAAGTACGTCTGCTCATCATCAGACTTTATGAGCAAGTGGTAAATGAGGGCTATGTGTGAGTGGGCCGTTAGGTTATAAATGAGAGGCAAGGTGAATTCAACTGATACTATTTCAACTAATAGCGAGTTTATATACAACACTTTCCGGAGGAGAATGTCAAAATTTCTAGCAGACTTGTTCATGTAAAGGCAGGCTGAAAAAGGATATGTTAACAGTGAGAGGGAGCGTGTGATATACAAAAAAACAGAAAATACTGTTACACCGTAGGAACGTGTGAAACACGAGCGGTACATGGTTCCCCCCTAAAGGAATATATACATGTGAAATAGGGTGCCCTGCTCTTGAGTGGCGTATTGTAGGTGGGTCATCTTGAAGGAGATACGCAGGTTTTGGACGATCAATCAAGACCCAGTCTTCTTTGCAACGAATGTTAATTAAGAAAGCCTTCTGATTGTGACGGATCACATGGAAAGAGCTCGTGTAAGGGGGCATTAGCAGTGGCTTACTAGTGTCGTTATGCAGGAAAACGTGTATTGCAGAGTGTAATTCTGTTGGTATGTGTTGCTTCTCTGGGGACTGGTAAGTAGGGCTGCATGCAGTAAATTTTCACACAGCGTAGACACAGGAGATTGTCGGAGGAGGTTGCACACGGAAAAATTACGGCAGGGACGACCAACAGGTTGCCATACATCATTTCAGCTGCCAAGACATCCAGAGCATCTTTAGGAGTGGTCCTAAGTCCCAAGATAACCCAGGGGAGCTGAATAAATCAATTAGAGTCATTGCACCGGGATATCAAAGCTGCTTTTAGGGTGCAATAAAGATGTTAAACCCTTCCATTGGCACCAGGGTTATAATTGGTTGTCTGATGTAGGGTGATGTCCAGAAGATTCGCTAATGATTTCCTTAATTGAGATATGAAAGTGGTACTCCTGTCAGATGTAATATGCTCTCCACCATGAGATATGCATGAAGCGGTTGTTGCAGTTTCCATGGGAATGGCTTCTGACTAACAAATAGAGCGGTCGATGACAGTAAACTGGTAATTAGGTCCTTGTGATCTACATCGACATGAGTGTCGGCAAAATGAGGCTGAGGTTAAGGAAAGGTGCCCACTCCTGAATCCATGTGTCGATGTACTTTTTAAGCTTCGCAGGAAGTACAGGCCTGGATCCAATCCTTAGCTTTCTTAGTAATGCCATGCCAAAGGAACCTCGTCTTGAGTAGATGGACAGTAGATCAGTGAGAGGGATGTGATAGGCTCTGAATGAAATTAAACACCTGTCGGAGTATGTATCCATGGTCATTGTCTACCAGTACGGACATCACAGAGACAGGTAGCGGTGGAGTTGTTGAGGGTGACATCTTCGCAATGGAGGGATGAGCACAATGTCCTACATGCTTGGTCCTCTGGATCTTTTTGGTGGGCTCCTGCTAAGGCATTGTAATCCAATCCCAGGTGAATGGCAGCCAATATGTTTCTTGACAGGGCATTGCAGCAGGGTTCATTTTCCTAGGGATGTGTTGAAGGTTACAATTATATAATATCATATCAGAGAGATGCTGATGTTGATGGACGGACTACGCATTGGACTGTCGAGGGAAGGCGTGCATCGGAGTCATGTGATCCGTGCGTATAACGAAGAATGTACACTTTAAGAAGTGGCAAAATTTAAGGACAGCCAAGTGCACCGCCAGCAATTTATAGTCTAAGGTAGAGTAGCTGGATTCCAACTTGGACAGTTTTCTACTGAAGAAGGCCAATAGGCAGGGTGAACCTGCTTGAGTACTGTATCAATAGCGAAGTCGCTAGCCTTGATGAGGACAAAGAGAGGGCATGTGGACGGGGAAAAAGTGAGAGCAGCAGCAGTTGATAGGGCATTCTATGCATTGCAGAATGCCCCTTCTTGAATGAGACTCCACTTTGGGTTTTTTGGCTTGCCCTTTGGGATGGCATAGATGGGAAAAGAGTGGCAGTGATGGCTGGCAGGAAACGGTGATAATAGTTGATTATGCCAAAGAATTCTTGCAGCGCTTTGACGGTCGAGAGTGCGGGAAGGTTCTAAATGGATGCTACTTACTAAGGGAGGTGATGGACTTCTTCAGGAGTGATGCTGTGTCCTAAGAACGTTACTTCGTTGGCGCCAAAGGTACACTTGTCGTACAGGACTACAAGGCCGTTCTGTTATAGGTGGTTGTTGACAGAGGTTTTCCTCTTTGGAGGAAGAGAACACAAGAATGTCAGCCATTTAACATACTTAAAGGGTAAGGTCCCCTAAGATGCCATCCATGAGGTGTTAAAAAGTAACCCCAGCATTATGAAGGCCAAAATAGGAGTAATTGAAGGTATATATAGCGAAGGGGGTTGGTGATGTCAGTCTTGGGGAAGTGTTCTGGGTTCATGGGCACCTGGTAATACCACTTTAGGAGGTCAAGTGTAGAAAAAACCTTCGCTTTGTGTAAGTAGGAGGTTCCGTTGGAGGTGTTTGGAAGGGTGTCGTGATCCGGGTCTGTCTGCATGTTCAGACGCCTGTAATCCTTACACGGACACTGGGAGCAATCTTTCTTTGGGATGATATGAAAGAGTGACGACCATTGGCTCCAGGTCTCCATTTCTTCCACTTAGGCGAACATTTGTGGAGCACCTGCCGAACAATCCATAGTGTGTGTGTGTGTGTGTGTGTGTGTGTAATAATATAAGCCTTCATTACCTCTTAATATCGAAATATCTCTGCCTTTGGATCAGAGACAAGAGGAAGAATTAACTTTATGACAATAGTTTCTGGTCGGCCAAGGATTCAAACCCGTAAAATGTAGAAACTGAGAATATGATATCTTGTCTCTACCATTAGAACTTAAAGAGGTAAAGACGAGTCACTGTAATCTCAGTTTCA
>NC_090725.1:14633917-14648917 GCF_036898095.1 Palaemon carinicauda | reverse complement strand
CAGTTTTACAATTGATAGTTTGATTATAATCATTCATATGTTGAAAAAGACTGCTAACAATATTATCCGATCTTACTTTATATTGATGTTATTTTAATATTGTTTTCTAGGTTGATTGATTGAATGATTTGAGGTTTTCTGGCATATTGTTGTTTTCTATATATATATTTTGCCCCATTCATCACATAGAATTCCGTAAATACAAACCTTTGTCTGCTTTGGAGAAATTTTTATTAATATATTCTTTAGTGTATTGTTTTTAAAAATTGCATTAATTTCAAATCGTTTTAATATTCCAGGTAGAGGTACAAACCGTTTGCAAAGGGTAAAATCATTAAAATCATTGTTGGACACAAATTCATAAAAAGTTTTCTTTGCTTTTTGACACATTTTATCTGTGAAATGAGATGGATATTTTAAAACCAATGATATTTCATAAATTTTCCTGCACTCAACTTCAAGGAAATCCTGGCTACTTATCCGCAGTCTCTTCAAAACACGGATGAGAAATCCATTTTGGTTGACTGATGATGATTAGAATGAAAATGTGTATACGAATTACGATTTGTTAGTTCTCTGTACACTGAAAATTTAAAATCCCTTCCTCGTCTGAACGTTAATACATCTAAAAAGGGAAGGTTGTTATCATCTTCTATTAGAACCTTAGGTCACTCGAGATACTAGCTAGACCCAGCCACTAGAAAGGCTCCCTCCTGTACAGAAGTTGGTGCTACACATGTGCCATTTTGCTTTTTGCCGTTATTAAATTCCAGTCACAATATACTTTCACCCAATTCACTTGTCGAACTCATGCTAAGATGAACAGCACTGAAACGCCGTAGTAAGTCCACAGGTATTGATAAACAAATAAGTTAATTTAAGCATACATAAGTTTTCGTGTTTTCGTAGATTTCAGTGTGTTAGTATGTCTGTCTGTTTATATTCCAATGTTGATATATTTTATTTATTGTTAACTCTTCTTTTGGTGTCTGGTTTTATTTACGTAATCTGTATTGTAATTCTTTTGTTTTCCCTCTCATTGTTACTTTTATCGTAGACATTTAATTATTTTCACGCATTAGCTGGTTTTTGTGAAGAAAACATATAGAGCATCTTTTCATTTTCTTTGATTTACACGCATAAAGAGGAATAAATAAGGCTTTCGGGTGTGTTTGATATAAGAGTTATGCTGATTAAATAGAAAAGCAAATGAAGGGAGGCAGATGGAAAACTGCTTGTACTTGTCCATTAGAAATGTCAATAAAAGAGAGAGAGAGAGAGAGAGAGAGAGAGAGAGAGAGAGAGAGAGAGAGAGAGAGAGAGAGAGAGAGAGAGCTCAAATCCATTTCTACCACTATTCCCCATACTACTACAACATATGCGGCCCTAGTATAAAAAAGGGAAAGAACGTTGTGAACTGAAAAACTTTTGTGAAATACAAGTCCCAATCAGGCGCTGCTTCACAGACAATATAAAAATCTTTTTGAAATGCAACGCAGGTGACAAAAATTTTCGGAAATTGAGATCATCTGGGTATTTGAAAACTGAATTCAGAGGGTTTAAAAATGAAAGTAAATACAGTTCTAATTATAGAAATCAACCAAATCAGCAGTTATTTTATGGACGTTTTAAATTAGTTTTGGGAATGTCTCACTATTCGTGTAGGATTTTTATCTATAATCAGCGAGATTTGTAGAGCCAAGAGATGGAAATGTTATTAAACTCTTGTGATTACTTACATTGTTATTTTTGTAGTATTTTCTCCCCATTGTTTTTTTTTTTTTAGCTTTAAAACATAAACTGAAGCATTGATGTATTGAAAATGAATTTTCTTTGGAGTTAGTATACTGTAAGTGGTCATCGGCTATGCGACATAATTTTACACTATGCTTTATTGCAAATATTGATAGTGATTTATAAATTAGCGGATATCTGCAACAGAGAGGAGTCATTTTTTTTTTAAGTGGCTAAGGTATTGTTACAGAAAAATCCTGTCTTTGAAATTCCTAACCGCCACAACTTGGTAGTTGTGGATGGAGGTCATCTGTTCAGATGCAAACCATACATTAGGAAAAGCCAATTATATTTGAGAACAAGGACTTATCCATACTTCCAAGTTTTATAGGATTCTTATATTATTAAGTGAATTGTTTCCCATTCATATATTAAGCTCTGATTTTAGATCATTCCTTTGATATTAGTTTGATATTCAAGTTGTTGCTAAAGCATATTATGGAACACGTCAATGAATTTCAATCTTAGTGTGCGGATGCACTAGTTAATGTGTAGATGCACTAATTAGCGGGATGAATGCAACTAACTTTATTTCGACGGAGCATAAGTTATTATACAACCCATTCCAAGAAAGGCACAAAAATCAAAACACAATGATGCAAGAACATATAGGCTTAAACAGATTATCAGTGCGAGGGAAGAGCGATAATTATATTGAACAAGACAACATAAAATACCATTACAGTGTACAAGCGCGTGTATGATACATGTGCGGTACATGGCTTCCCCCTTGAAAAAGACATACATGTGAAATAGGGCGCCCTTCTCTGGAGAAACGCTCTGTAGGAGGGTCATCTTGCTGGAGATAAGACGGTTTAAGGAGACCTAGACCACGAACGTTTAGTAACAATGCCTTTGTTGTTCTAGGATTACAAGGAAAGGGCCTGTGTAATGGGGTGTTAGAGGTGGCTTGCTGGTGTCGTTGCACAGGAAAATGTTCAATGCCTTGTGCAACTCTGTCGGTATGTGTTGCTTCACTAAGAGCTTGTAGGTTTGGCGGCGTGGAGTAAATTTTCCCTCAACATGACATAGGCGCTGGAGATTGTTGGAGGAGATTATAGACGGAAAAAATCTGCATTGACGATCAACGAGTCACCATACACCATTTTAGCTGCCGAAACATCCAGGGTGTCTTTAGGAGTGGTCCTTAGTCCCAAGAGGACCCAGGGAAGCTGAGTAAACCAGCAGCTACGAGGATACAGGGTAAACATTCAACCATTTCGTTAGCAGCAGTGTTGTTTGCGGTTGTCTGATGCAGGGTGAATCATTGGAGATTCGATAATGATGTCCATAATTGAGAGGTGGAAGTAGTACCCCTGACAGAAGTAATATGCTCAGGGATACCAACCCTCTTGAGAGTAAGACTGGACGTTGCAGTTTTCATTAGAATGGCTTTAGGCCAACAAGTGGAGCAATCAATGACGGCAAACAGGTAACGATGTCCTTATGACGTGAGTAGGGGACCTACAACATCAATGTGAATGTGGGCAAAGCACCGCTAAGGCTGAGGAAAGGTGCCCTCTCTTAGATCTGTGTGTTAGTGTACTTTTGAGGATTGGCATGAAGTACAGGTGTGGACCAAATCCTTAGCATCCATAGTGATGCAGTGCCAAAGAAAATTTGTCTTCAGTAGCTGTGTAGTAGAACGGCGCAAGGGATGTGAAAGGCCATGGATGAAATCAAATACCTATTGGTGATTGGGAGAAGGTATTGATGGTTTAGGTCTACCTGTACTGACATCACAGACAAGGGTGGTTTTGGAGTCATCGAGAGGGACGTCCTCCAAACGGAGGGATGTACACACTGTCCTATATGCTTGGTCCTCTGAATCTTTTTGCTGGGATTCTGCTAAGACATTGTACTCTAATCACATGTGAATGCCACAATGTGTTTCTTGACAGGGCATCGGCAACGGATTAATTTTTCTGGGGACATGTTAATGGGTTCAATTATATATAGCCAGGGCGGAGAGATGTCGTCATTGACAGGTGGACCATGCGTCAGACTGTTGAGTGAAGGCATGCACCAGAGGCGTGTGGTCTGTGCGAATGTAGAAAGGGGTACTTTCCAAAAAGTGGTGAAAGGGACGAACAGCCAAGGGCATCACCAGCAATTTGTGGTCAAAGGTAGGGTAGCCGGATTCCTCCTTACACAGTTCTGTACTGACGAAGGCCAATGGGCGGGCAAGCCGTAGACCACCTGCTTGAGTACTGCCCCAGTAGCGATGTTACTGACATCGGTGGAGAGAAGGAGAGGTGCATGTGGTACAGGAAAAGTGAGAGCAGCAGTGGTTTATAGTGCATTCGTTGCGTTGCAGAAGGCCACTTCTTGTAGGGGACTCCACTTCAGGCTTTTTGGCTTGCCCTCGAGGGAGGCACAGAGTAGCGGTGATGGCTGGCAGGAAATATTGATAGTCCTGTACGACAAGTTTATCTTTGGCGCCAACGAAGTATCATTCTTACTGCACTGCATCACACCTAAAGGAGTCTCCCCCCCCCTCCCTGAGAAGGTAGCAGCCATTCAGAATTTATATGCTTGGTCCTCTGGATTTTTTTTGTTGGGATTCTGCTAAGGCATTATATTCCAATCGCATGTGAAGGTCTCCAATGTGTTTCTTGACAGGCCATCGACAATGGATTCATTTCCTCGGGGACATGTTGAAGGATACAATTTTATTCATCCACAGCAGAGAGTTGTCGTTGTAAGGGGGATCAACCATCAAACTGTTGAGTGAACGCGTGCACCAGAGGCGTGTGGTCTGTGCGAATGTAGAAGGGGGTACTTTCCAAGAAGTGGCGAAAGTGACAAACAGCCAAGTGCATCGCCAGCAACCATGGTCAAAAGTAGGGTAGACGGATTCCGCCTTACACAGTTCTCTACTGACAAAGGCCAATGAGCGGGGCAAGATGTTAACCACCTGCTCAAGTACTGCCCCAATAGCAATGTCGATGTCATCCATGGAGAAAAGGAGAGGTACATGTGGTACAGGAAAAGTGAGAGCAGCAGCAGTTTATAGTGCATTTGTTGCATTGCAAAAGGCCACTTCTTGTAGGGGACCCTATTTCAGGCTTTTTGGCTTGCCCTTGGGGGAGGCATAGAGTGGCAGCGAAGGCTGGCAGGAAATGGTGATAATAGTTGATTATGCCCAAGAGTTCTTGTAGCGCTTTTACTGTGAAGGCATGGATGAATTCTGAATGGTTGCTACCTTCTCAGGGAGGGGGTGGACTCCCTCTGGAGTTGCATTGTGAATGATACATCGTTGGCGCCAAAGATACACTTGTTGTACTGGACTACAAGGGCGTTCTGTTGTAGGTGGTCGAGCACAATGCGTACATAATGGAAGTGTTCCTCTCACTTGTCATACTGGACTACAAGGCCGTTCTGTTATAGGTGGTCAATCACAATCCGTAGATAATAAACGTGTTCTTTAGAGAAAGAGAACACAAGTATGTCGTAACATACACAAAAGGGGAGGTCCCTAAGATGCCGCCCATGAGACGTTGAAAAGTGGCCTCAGAATTATGAATGCCAAGCAGGAGTAATTAAAGGTATATATACCGAACAGGGTAGTGATGGCAGTTTGGGGATGTCTTCTGGGTCCATGGGCATCTGATAATACCCCTTCAGGGAGATGAGCATGGAGAAAAACTTGGGAGGGGCTAGTGATCCTGTTCTGTCTGCATGTTCAGCCTCCTGTTATCCCCACACAGATGCAGAGAGCCATCTTTCTTCAGGGTGATGTGTAAGGATGATGACCATTGGCTTGAGGCCTTTTGACAAAGACCCATTTCTTCCATTTTGGTGAATATTTGATAGCTGCTGTGCAAACGATCCGGTGCCAGACGTTTGAATCTGGCAAACACTTGGGGTCCCGTTGTCTTTATATTGGGATAAATGCCATGTTTAGCAGAAACCGTGGGCGTTTGACGAAGTTCTGGACAGAAAACTTCTGGGCACAACGTGAGGAGGTGGGTGTAGGCATCCATGGATGCACTGATGGGAAGAACAAGGTTGGAGATGTATCGAAGAGTATGTATTGGAGTTGACTAACCGACAGTTAACGACATAAACCAGGAGTTGGAAATATGAGAGGAAATCTGCACCGAGGATTGACAATGTAACATCAGCCACAAGAAACTTTCAATTATATTAGCTGCTTCCAAACGATAATGTGAGCGTTTCATAACTGTGGGTGGGTATCACATAGCCGGTGGCAGCTACCAGTTGGATGTCAGCAGACTTAGGCAGACTACGTAGTGTCCTGAAGAGTGGCCTTGGCAGAAAAGAACGCCAAGCACCCGCATGTACCATGAATCTCATCCCCGTACCAGCATCGTGTAAAAAGAAAAGATTAGTGACTTGAGAGGCCACTATCCACAAGCGATGGCCTACTTACATGCTTTTTGCCCACTGACAACCATTTACACATTTCTTCCTAGCAGCCCCGAATCTAGAGTGGTAGTAACATGACTATGACCACTGGGAATCAGGAAGTGGCTGTAGAGGTCGTTGGCTACGGCGTAAGCGAGTGGTGATTGGTGGGCTTGTTTTGTCGCGGTTCCTGAATGTCATGGGGTGGGCATCTGTGTCCTACCACATTCACGTCAGCTTCAGTCAATGTTGAATAGTTGTCCACTTCGTCAGGAGTGGAGGCGTTGATGGAGGACTTGAAGGGAGTCGACTTTGGTCATCAGGTCATCAGGTCCTTCATGAGCAAAATATCAACATCAGAGATTGCAGGGCTAACGGGTTTGGGTAGGCGCCGTACCCAAAGGGCACAAAGTGAATTCACTTCATACCCTGAGGGCGAGCGAAGCCTTTTGGTTCCTCAACGGTTGTTGGGAGGGACGAAAAAGTTTCACTCTGCAGGGGGCTGGTGATGGTGAGTACTGCTCCAGGAGGTAAGATTTGAGGGTATCATACATTATTTGTGTGTCCCCCTTCTTGCACAGCCAATCGGAGATTTCCGGGAAAGTCTCCTAGGGGATTACCGCAAGAACTTATCTGCTTTGACTGAGTCACGCCCTTGATGTGAAACTGGACTTCAGCACGCTAGAACGAGGCAAACGCTTTTCCGCTGGTGAAGGACGGTAGTTTCAGGGGCCTGACGTTGATAGTAGAGTCCGTGTCTGAGAGCGGTATCATCGAACAGTAAGACATAGCAGTGCGGGGGAAGGCGGGAAGGTGATGGACACTCTGGTGGACACTAAAGTGTGGATACAACAATTAATATGTGGATACACCAGTTAGGTAATAACTGAGAAGCGAGATGAATGCCACTAGCTTTATTTCAACAGTGCTTGAGTTTATATACAACCCGTTGCAAGGAAGAATGACACAAAAATTTAAACAGAATGATGCAAGAAAATACATACTTAAACATGTGATCATACAAGGTTAATATACAAGAAAACAGAAAAAAAAATTTGCAGTGTACGAGCATGTGTGATAAACATGTGGTACATTAGCAATGAAGTTACAATAGGAATTTGTCAATATCAGGCTATCTAAAAAAATAGCTTTTCTAATAAGAGAAAGGGAAAATGGTTGGGGCTTTGAAGTATTATTCTGCAAATTGTATACATAACAAGAACATCATAGCAATATCTAAAAATTTGTTGCTTCGTGCCCCCTTTTGTTCCTATTTTTCTTTGCAATCAGTTTTCAAATCTCGAATTTGGTTTGAATTCCTCCATGTTTAACGTATGTATAATTCCTACCAGTTTTGTAATCTGTAGATTTATACGAACTATAAATTTATTGTCTCTTGTACATTCAATCCCTTAGAGTTCATGGATACTTTTTATTGTATTCTTTCCACTTTATAGTGAAATTTGGGAGGATAAACTACATCACCAATCCAGTCTAATCCTTCACCACCATCACCAACATAGGAGACAACTCATTCCCTTGGAGTGCTCCACTGTGCACTGGAAATTTATTTGATGGGACTCCATTAACGTTAACTTTGCACTTGCTGTGCTCATGAACAGATTTAATGAAATTTACATATTTAAGAGAAATTCCTTGAACGGTACAAATGAGGTGTTTGTAAGGTAAGACCTATTTGTATTGGATATAGAGCAGTTCGAGGACGTACTGCTTGAATGATTGCCTGTCCAGCCCTTGCAACCTTTTGGCTCTTTCTTTTCCCACAAAAAAACATTTTTGTCGCGAACGAATCTCACCCAAGCCGTAGCTCAATCATATTCTATTATTTCGTCGGGTGGAAGGAGCAGCTGATATTTTCGGCGGCGGGGTCAATAACTCCTATGCCAATAAGAATATTCAAATTAGGTTTTAAGAGATTATTTATATATATATATATATATATATATATATATATATATATATATATATATATATATATATATATATGTATATATATATACATACACCCACCCACACACACACACACACATATATATATATATATATATATATATATATATATATATATATATATACAGTATATATATATATATATATATATATATATATATATATATATATATATATATATATATATATATATATATATATATATATATATATATATAAAAGCTTTGTTTCTGCAAATTTTCATGTTCATATCTGCTATAGGCATGCCCTGGCTGTTAATTTTGTTCGTAAGTGACGCTTTCTAGCTAGAAAATCAGTGAGGATCCGCTAACTACTCCTACAGTTTTACAGATATCCAAATGATTCTCACACGATTTGATGGGTGTTAGGTAAACTACATTCATACAAATTATCGTATTGATACTTGCCATAGAAAAGTCACAGTAGCTATTTTCTATATCAGCGCGACACCGATTTTCGCGTAAATCACTCGTAGAATACTTTACATATATAAATTAAATTTTCAGTGATTTATGGGATGGATATTTCCTTTCTCCATACCAATTTTCATGTTTATATCTGCCATAGAAAAGCCACGGAAAATCTTTATTTTGGCCGTGGAGTAAATTCTTCCTAGAATAATTCCCATTTCCAAGTGAAAATTTCAGAAATTGGTGGAAAACAGTTTCTCTGATCATGCCAAATTCCGTAGTAATATCTACAATTGAAAAGACACAGCTATCATGTAGCCTTCCTAAAAATGCTGTTAAATATAGCATCATTAGAGTGAACTGCGTGATAGTGAGCTACATCAACGAGGGACTATGCTAATCTCATAAACAATACCCGTCCCGAGTTGCAGCGAGTTAAGGAAGGAAACTCGAAGGGGGTGGGGTAATTTTTGCACTATGACATTGGAATTTGCACAGAATATACATCTATATGCATAAAATACTTCAGCCAATTTTAGTCTCCCTAAGTTGAATGTGTTTTTTTTTTTTTTTTTTCAAAATCTCTCTCCTCCCTTATTTATGAATCAATTTTAAAAATTTAAAAACCAGCATAGTTGCTTATAGTATATAAAATACAACCATAGTTAAATATTTTCAAATTTTCTTATATTCTTAGTTCAATCTCGTAAAAAAATGGTAAAAAAAAAAGTTTCGAATCTTTTTCCAATTTTTTTTTTTTTTTTTTTTTGCGGGGGCGATAGGAAAAATCTTGTAATATACTCTATTTCTACAATCATCCTGAATTATAATACTTTTTTAATTTTAAACCAGTCACTTCCCATCTACAGTAGTTATATTCTTTTTTTTTTCTTATTTGATAATAAAAGCATTGATTTTGCAGTTAAGGAAACTAACATTAACCACCAACTTTTATGAAAATATAATTTTTCAATAGTTATATCCATTTGCTTCTGCCACTTCTTAAAGTTTAAAGGTGTTTGAAAGGGAAAAACATTTAATCATCCTTTATATCAATTTGTATTTCTTGTAAAAAAGACTTAACCCGGTAAAGCCACGCTACTAGCCTTCAATATTCACATGTTTTCTGCGACAAGATTTTCCGTGATTTTGAATTCTAGTTTCCAAGATTAAATGAATAAAGCTACGATTTCTTTTATTCTCCCCTCCAATTCTTCCTGTACTTCTTGGTGCTCTCACATACATTTCCATTATTTATATGCTACAATTTTTCGAACATTTATGATTAACGATTCATATTTTGTTAGGGTTCGTGTTCAAGTGATCATTCTTTGTATTCAATGGTTAATCATTACAGTATATGCTGAATAACTGAAACGATAATTAATGGGAAAAAATTTAATTATTGATTGAAGTTTTGTTTTATGAGGTGTGATACGACAGAGAGAGAGAGAGAGAGAGAGAGAGAGAGAGAGAGAGAGAGAGAGAGAGAGAGAGAGAGAGAAAACGGCTGCATCTGTTATGGAAACAATGCATTAAAATCTCTATTTTTTATATAGCATTACTTCTTTCCACTTTTTAAAGATTCAAAGGAAGTAATCTTTTATGATCTTCTTAAAACCCGTCACCGCATAATGGCTCTCAAATATGATTCCGTTAAAACCTTTTCACTCTAGAACATTTTACCGGTGAGAAAGCTGGTACCGGATTAAACAATTTTAGAATCCTACGTAAGCTTGACAACCACTCACACATGAACACATAAGTATGACTATCAATGCTCATGCAAATGAAAAGAATTATTGTTTAGAACTGCTTTCCCCTTATCAATATATATATATATATATATATATATATATATATATATATATATATATATATATATATATATATATATATATATATATATATATATTTCTCTCCCACAGCTTTTTTCACTAACAGTGCATTGTGCTCTGTAGACAAAAGCTGCATCGATGAAACTTGGTGATTTCAAGTGAATTCAGTTAAGAAGAAGACTAGGAATGATAAAAATAGTTTTCCATATAGTTGGGTTTGAAATGACATGTTAACTAAAATGTGTGATTTTTATAGAAATAATTGATTCCGTTTTATTATTTTTCATCCTGAAATTTCTTTTTGACAAGATAACTTACGGGGAAATTTTCATGTACTGTATGTATTTAAGTTGATGGTTATAACCTTTTTTTAATCTCTGTTATTTAAAGAAATTAAAAAAAAATTTATTCTGTAGCCTATTTTCTAGCTTTGGGAGTAACGATAACAGTGTTTATCTTACTGGTTCCAACAATCTCTCTCTCTCTCTCTCTCTCTCTCTCTCTCTCTCTCTCTCTCTCTCTCTCTCTCTCTCTCTCTCTCTCTCTCATAGACCCGTAAAAACTGTTTCACATCTGCCACCACTCACTTATTTTTTATTTTATCAGCATAATTTTTATATCAAAACCCTTCCCTGCATTACCTAAGCTACTTTTAATCTAGAAATAAATAATGATTATACTAAGTATTTGGCAGATATATTTTTTTTTATATATTCGAAAACGATACTCGATGAGCATCAAAAATAAATCTTCAAACAAGGACATTTGAATTGAGGAGTAATGTAACCAACCAGATTTTATTTACAAAATATATTCATTCAAAATATCGAGGGAATAAATTTTGATAAATAGCTCTTGTCCTTGTTAAACGAACTTTTGTCGAGAGAGTGAATATTTTTATAAAACGTTCATACCACATCATTACGGGATATGGTATATTGCCCCTTTTTGTACTTCTAGGTTCAATTCATCGGCCTCCATTTCAGATGGATGATTATCGTCTCATGAGGAAGAAACCCCATTGACATACCTCTGTGCCTTACATATCAATTGTTCACTTCCTCTTCCGTTCATAATGAAATCTATCATCAGTAATCCAGTTTTTCTTTTGTGAATAGATTGATTTTATCATATAAAGGAATATGATCCACACACTTCCTTGCATGGGTGAAGCTAGACTCTTCTTCCTTATCAGTCCTTTTGTCATGTCTTGCCTACTCAGTCACTTCTATAGCCTTGGTTGTTATTTATACTGTAGAATAAATCTTCCGCTTCCTCCCCCCACCCGACATTGATTCCTTTTAGACTTTCCATCACCATCACAATCCTTGCAAAGTGTGGTCTGACAGTCGCTTTAAATCCCAATAACTCGTATTGTGTTTTCAATTTTCATTCACTCCTAGCATTCTACTCAGCTTATTTTAACTTTGACGAAGCACGAACTTGTTAGGTACACCAGGGATATCGCAAATATTTATTAAATCATTACTAATTTCGTCTCCATGGCTTCTTCAAGAGGACTGGTTTATTGATAGACATTTTCACAACATACATGGTACAGTGAGAGTACGAAGATGCAGACGAACTTTCGCAAAACAAAACATCTAATAAATATGCTACTTGTTAAAAAGAAAAAAAAAAAACCCCTACAGGTGCCTTCGTGGGCAGATGCCAAGGTTATTTTCTTTGGGTTTAAATATATATACACGTGATATATATACAGTATATCTATCTATCTATAGCCTATATATATATATATATATATATATATATATATATATATATATATATATATATACACATATATAGATAGATAGATAGATAGATAGATAGATATATATATATATATATATATATATATATGTTATATATATATGTTATATATATATATATATATATATATATATATATATATATATATATATCTATATATACACGCTACATATATGTATATATATATATATATATATATATATATATATATATATATATATATATATATATATATAAATATATATATATATATATATATATATATATATATATATATGTATGTGTGTGTGTGTGTGTGTATGTGTTTATGTGTGTGAGTATGTGATATATAAATTCTGAGTGGGGGATACCTTAACGTGGTAAAAGGACTTGTGTATCGCTGTAATCAGCAAAGCTCTGCTAGTTAGGGCCACCTATACTTGTGTGTTGTCTGTGACCAATCATACAAATGTCTCCCGCAGTATCCAGCGTGGTGATAAAAAACTGATCAACACCCAGTAATGAATAAAACGACCTTGTTTCAGACCAGTCACCAGTGGCAGTGGAACAACTATCCAAGGTGGTAGGGATATACGTCCCACTGCTTGTTTAAAAAAAATCTGGACTATAAGCGGCCACCTTTGGGAACTTGACGTCGCAAAATACAATGTTAGAGCCCTGTGTGGGGAAGAAGAGTTGGCTGTATTACTAGAAGAGCTGAAATAAATAAATTGGGATATGATAGGATTGAGTGAAATTAGAAAAACTGAAGAATCTTATATAGAGTTAAATTTACGGGTCATAAAGGCTTCAGAGTACATGAGAGGAAAAGGGAAAATGAAGTTGGATTGCATACTACCAAAAATATTGCTTGTAACATGGACAAATTTTATAGCTTTAGTGATAGAATTGAAGGATTGATTATCAAACTAAATAAGAAGTATAAACTGGGGAGCATTGAAACGTATGCATCACGAACATACCACGCAGAGGAAAAAATAGATTTTTTTTTAATGAAGATGTGGAGATATCATTAAGAAAAAAAAACATGAGACTGAATTTACATTTCTTTTGTGTGATTTCAATGTTAAAGTAGGTCAAAGGAAGAGAGGAGAATCAGCTGTATGCAAATTTAGAAGAGGCATCAGAAATGACAGAGGAGACACGCTTGTAGAATTTGCTGAAAGAAACAATCGAAAAATCAGGAGCACTATCTTTTATAAAAAAATGAACATGGCGAAGCACAAATAGAGGAAAGAAAAACGAGATAAATTTTATTTTCAGTGAAAAAGCTAGTTTAGTTAAAGTTGTAACAGGGCTGAAAAGGTTATAATAAACGACGATAAAATGGTGAGAGATTTTTCTTTCTAAAATCTAAGAAAAGAAAGATAAAACTATTACTATGAAAGAAAAAAAACAATATTATAATGAGGGAAAAGTGCGATTAGTTTAGTTTAGTAACATCAAATAGGTACTCCCAGCTATATGATGAAATGGAACCAAGTAAAGAAAAGATGAACAGTAATTCAACGAAATTTGCATTTGAAGCAGCACAAGAGATATGTGGAAAGTTTCTTAAATAAGGTCATGGAAAAATGTCAAACACCAAAAACCTAATAAATAAGAGATAGAAAATGAATGTAAAATTCTAGAGAGATAGAATAAAATTAGCAGAACGATCCAAAACAATAAACAAACAAAACATTCAAGACATTCCTAAACACCATCATCAAGAATAGAAGAAGCGTTAGGTTTATGAACAAAAGATTGGAAAAGGAGGACAACAGATATTTGCTTTAAATTAAAGGATGGAAATAGAAATATTATCAATAAAGGAGACGAAAGGATAAGAATTTCCGAGGATTCTATATGGTGCTATACAATAGAGATATTAGAAATAACTATGCCATTAGATATTATGATACACTGAGCCCGTACCAAAAGCAATAGTAGCAATATATATATATATATATATATATATATATATATATATATATATATATATATATATATATATATATATATATATGCATATATATATGCATATATATATATGCATATATATATGCATATATATATATATATATATATATATATATATATATATATATATGCATATATATATATGCATATATATATATATATATATATATATATATATATGCATATATATATATATATATGCATATATATATATATATGCATATATATATATATATATATATATATATATATATATATACATATATATGCATATATATATATATATATATATATATATATATATATGTATATATATATACATATATATGTATATATATATATATACATATATATGTATATATATATATATATACATATATATATATATATATATATATATATATATATATACATATATATGTATATATATATATATACATATATATATATATATATATATATATATATATATATATATATATATATATATATATGCATATATATACATATATATATATATATATATATATATATATATATATATGTATATATATATATATATATATATATATATATACATATATATATATATATATATATATATATATATATATATATATATATATATGTGAGTGTGTGTCCTAATTCTTGTATGAAGATATGTGTTGTGCGTCAAGGTAGATGAACTCTATAATATTGAGAATTCCACAAAACCTATAACTCAGCATGTTGTTGTAACAAGATTGCATTTCAATAGCGAGGGGTAGTTAGTTGCCTTTGTGCTTTCTCTGAGACAAGGCTCTCGCCTGAGAGTGTCTTTTGTACAGTGTAATTTCGAATCTTTTGTAATAAAGTGAAAA
>NC_090725.1:14626417-14628917 GCF_036898095.1 Palaemon carinicauda | reverse complement strand
CACTTCAAGACCTCCATCAACGCCTCCACCCCTGATGACGAGGATGCCTATTCAACGTCAACCGAAGCTGACATGAATGCCGTAGGACATACACGCCTACACCGTGACGTGCCGAAGCAGCGACAAAGCCGCCCACCACCCACCAATCGCTCGCGCCCCAACGAACGACTTCTACAGCCACTTACTACCTCCCATCCGCCGCAGTTTTGCTACTACCACTTGAGATTCGGGGCAACCGCGAAGAAATGTGCCAAAGATTGTCAGTGGCCAAAAAACGTGTAAGTAGGCCATCGCTTGTGGCGGTGGCCTCCCATGTTTCTAATCTTTTCTTTTTACAGGATGCAGGAACGGGCGTGCGATTTTTGGTAGACACGGGTGCTTGTCGTTCTCTTTTGCCAAGGAAACTCTTCAAGGCACAACGTAGTCTGTCTACATCTGCCGACGTCCGCTTGGTAGCTGCCAACGGATCTGCGATACCCACCTACGGTTACGAGAACCTCACATTATCGTTCAGAAACGGTAAATTCAATTGGAAGTTTCTCATTACTGACGTCACAATGCCAATCCTCGGTGCGGATTTCCTCTCTCATTTCCACCTTCTGGTCGATGTCGCCCACCGACGATTGTTCAACGCAGACTCGTACTTGTCGACACCTCTTCAACCCGCCCCCTCTAACCTCGCTCTCCACATCAGCACACCCACAGATGCCTACGCCCACCTCCTCACGACGTACCCGGAAGTTTTCCGTCCAGAACTTCGCCAAACGCCCACGGTTCCTGCCAAGCATGGTATTTATCACCATATCAAGACGACGGGACCCCCAGTCTTCGCAAAATTCAGACGTCTAGCACCGGAACGATTGGCAGCCGCCAAACAGACGTTCGCTGAAATGGAGAAAATGGGCCTTTGCCAAAAGGCCTCCAGCCCATGGTCGTCACCCTTACACATCGTTCTGAAGAAAGAAGGCTCCCTCCGTCCGTGCGGGGATTACAGGCGCCTGAACATGCAAACAGAACCGGATCACTACCCCCTCCCAAACATTGCTGATGTAACCTCCTACCTGCACAAAGCGAAGGTTTTCTCTACGCTCGACCTCCTGAAGTGGTATTATCAGGTGCCTATGAACCCAGAAGACATCCCCAAGACCGCCATCACCACTCCGTTTGGCACATACACCTTCAATTACTCCTGTTTTGGCCTTCGTAATGCTGGGGCAACGTTTCAACGTCTCATGGATGGCATCTTAGGGGACCTCCCTTTCTGTGTATGTTATGTGGACGACATACTTGTGTTCTCCTCCTCAAAAGAGGAACACCTCCGTCACCTGCGCATCGTGCTCGACCGCCTGCAACAAAACGGCCTTGTAGTCCGGTACGACAAGTGTACCTTTGGCGCCAACGAAGTGTCGTTCTTAGGGCACCGTATCACTCCTGAAGGAGTCCATCCCCTCCCTGAGAAGGTAGCAGCCGTTCAGAATTTCCCCACGCCCTCGACCGTCAAAGCTCTGCAGGAATTCTTGGGCATGATCAACTATTATCACCGTTTTCTGCCAGCCATTGCCGCCACTCTTGCTCCCCTCTACGCCTCCCTCAAGGGCAAGCCAAAGGACCTGAAGTGGGGTCCCCTTCAAGAAGCAGCCTTCTGCAATGCAAAGAAGGCCCTATCAACTGCTGCGGCTCTCACTTTTCCTATCCCACACGCCCCTCTCCTTCTCTCCACCGATGCCAGCGACGTCGCTATTGGTGCAGTACTCGAGCAGGTGGTCAAAGGCTCACCCCGCCCATTGGCCTTCTTCAGCAGAAAACTGTCCAAGGCAGAATCGGGTTATTCTACCTTCGATCGAGAATTGCTGGCGGTGCACTTGGCTGTCCGTCACTTTCGCCATTTCTTAGAAGGTACGCCCTTCGTCATTCGTACAGACCACATGCCTCTGGTGCACGCCTTCACTCGACAGTCTGATGCCTGGTCCCCCGTCAACGCCGACATCTCTCCACCGTGGCTGAATACAATTGCACCCTCCAATACGTCCCTGGGAAAATGAATCCTGTTGCCGATGCCCTGTCAAGAAACACGTTGGCTGCCGTTCAACTGGGACTGGATTACAACGCCCTGGCTGAAGCCCAAAGACAGGATCCAGAGTATCAAGCTTGTAGGACATCCTGCACGTCCCTCCGTTGGGAGGATTTTCCCCTCGAAGACTCCAACACCACCCTCCTCTGTGACGTCAGTACTGGTAGACCGCGACCTTGGATTCCTGCTCCCATGCGCCGACAGGTGTTTGATTTCATCCACGGCCTTTCACATCCTCGTGCCGTTCTACTGCACAGCTGCTGAAGGCAAAGTTCATTTGGCACGGCATTTCTAAGGATGCTAAGGATTGGGTCCGTGCCTGTAATTCTTGCCAAACTTCCAAAGTACATCGACACACGGATTCAGGAGTGGCCACCTTTCCTCAACCTCAGCATCGTTTCACACATTCACGTCGACGTTGCAGGCCCC
>NC_090725.1:14613917-14621417 GCF_036898095.1 Palaemon carinicauda | reverse complement strand
ACATGTGAAATAGGGCGCCCCTTTCTTGAGAAGCGCTCTTTAGGGGGGTCATCTTGCGGGAGATAAGACGGTTTAAGGAGACCTAGACCACGAACGTTTAGTAACAATGCCTTTGTTGTTCTAGGATTACAAGGAAAGGGCCTGTGTAATGGGGTGTTAGAGGTGGCTTGCTGGTGTCGTTGCACAGGAAAATGTTCAATGCCTTGTGCAACTCTGTCGGTATGTGTTGCTTCACTGAGAGCTTGTAGGTTTGGCGGCGTGGAGTAAATTTTCCCTCAACATGACATAGGCGCTGGAGATTGTTGGAGGAGATTATAGACGGAAAAAATCTGCATTGACGATCAACGAGTCACCATACACCATTTTAGCTGCCGAAACATCCAGGGTGTCTTTAGGAGTGGTCCTTAGTCCCAAGAGGACCCAGAGAAGCTGAGTAAACCAGCAGCTACGAGGATATAGGGTAAACGTTCAACCATTTCGTTATCAGCAGTGTTGTTTGCGGTTGTCTGATGCAGGGTGAATCCCAGGAGTTTCGATAATGATGTCCATAATTGAGAGGTGGAAGTAGTACCCCTGACAGAAGTAATATGCTCAGGGATACCAACCCTCTTGAGAGTAAGACTGGACGTTGCAGTTTTCATTAGAATGGCTTTAGGCCAACAAGTGGAGCAATCAATGACGGCAAACAGGTAACGATGTTCTTATGACGTGAGTAGGGGACCTACAACATCAATGTGAATGTGGGCAAAGCACCGCTAAGGCCGAGGAAAGGTGCCCTCTCCTAGATCTGTGTGTTAGTGTACTTTTGAGGATTGGCATGAAGTACAGGTGCGGACCAAATCCTTAGCATCCATAATAATGCAGTGCCAAAGGAAATTTGTCTTCGGTAGCTATGCAGTAGAACGGCGCAAGGGATGTGAAAGGCCATGGATGAAATCAAACATCTATCGGTGATTGGGAGAAGGTATTCATGGTCTAGGTCTACCAGTACTGACATCACAGACGAGGGTGGTGTTGGAGTCATCAAGAGGGACGTCCTCCAAACGGAGGGATGTACACACTGTCCTATATGCTTGGTCCTCTGAATCTCTTTGCTGGGATTCTGCTAAGACATTGTACTCTAATCGCATGTGAATGCCACCAATGTGTTTCTTGACAGGGCATCGGCAACGGATTAATTTTCCCGGGGACATGTTGATGGGTTCAATTATATATAGCCAGGGCGGAGAGATGTCGTCATTGTCAGGTGGACCATGCGTCAGACTGTTGAGTGAAGGCATGCACCAGAGGCGTGTGGTCTGTGCAAATGTAGAAAGGGGTGCTTTCCAAAAAGTGGTGAAAGGGACGAACAGCCAAGGGCATCGCCAGCAATTTGTGGTCAAAGGTAGGGTAGCCGGATTCCGCCTTACACAGTTCTCTACTGACGAAGGCCAATGGGCAGGCAAGCCATAGACCACCGGTTTGAGTACTGCCCCAGTAGCGATGTTACTGACATCGGTGGAGAGAAGGAGAGGTGCATGTGGTACAGGAAAAGTGAGAGCAGCAGTGGTTTATAGTGCATTCGTTGCGTGGCAGAAGGCCACTTCTTGTAGGGGACTCCACTTCAGGCTTTTTGGTTTGCCCTCGAGGGAGGCACAGAGTGGTGGCGATGGCTGGCAGGAAATAGTGATAGTCCTGTACGACAAGTTTATCTTTGGCGCCAACGAAGTATCATTCTTACTGCACTGCATCACACCTAAAGGAGTCCCCCCCCCCTCTCCCTGAGAAGGTAGCAGCCATTCAGAATTTATATGCTTGGTCCTCTGGATTTTTTTTGTTGGGATTCTGCTAAGGCATTATATTCCAATCGCATGTGAAGGTCTCCAATGTGTTTCTTGACAGGGCATCGACAACAGATTCATTTTCTCGGGGACATGTTGAAGGATACAATTTTATTCATCCACAGCAGAGAGTTGTCGTAAGGGGGATCAACCATCAAACTGTTGAGTGAAGGTGTGCACCAGAGGCATGTGGTCTGTGCAAATGTAGAAGGGGGTACTTTCCAAGAAGTGGCGAAAGTAACAAACAGCGAAGTGCATCGCCAGCAACCGTGGTCAAAGGTAGGGTAGACGGATTCCGCCTTACACAGTTCTCTACTGACAAAGGCCAATGAGCGGGGCAAGATGTTACCCGCCTGCTCAAGAACTGCCCCAATAGCGATGTAGCTGCCATCAATGGAGAAAAGGAGAAGTGCATGTGGTACAGGAAAAGTGAGAGCAGCAGCAGTTTATAGTGCATTTGTTGCATTGTAGAAGACCACTTCTTGTAGGGGACCCTATTTCAGGCTTTTTGGGTTGCCCTTGGGGGAGGCATAGAGTGGCAGCGAAGGCTGGCAGGAAATGGTGATAATAATTGATCATGCCCAAGAGTTCTTGTAGCGCTTTGACTGTGAAGGCATGAATAAATTCTGAATGGTTGCTACCTTCTCAGGGAGGGGGTGGACTCCTTCTGGAGTTGCATTGTGAATGATACATCGTTGGCGCCAAAGATACACTTGTTGTACTGAAGTACGAGGGTGTTCTGTTGTGGGTGGTCGAGCACAATGCGTAGATAATGGAAGTGTTCCTCTCACTTGTCGTACTGGACTACAAGACCGTTCTGTTATAGGTGGTCGATCACAATCCGTAGATAATAAACGTGTTCCTCTTTAGAGAAAGAGAACACAAGTATGTCGTAACATACACAAAAGGGGAGGTCCCCTAAGATGCCACCCATGAGACGTTGAAAAGTGGCCTCAGAATTATGAATGCCAAAACAGGAGTAATTAAAGGTATATATACCGAACGGGGTAGTGATGGCAGTTTGGGGATGTCTTCTGGGTCCATGGGCATCTGATAAAACCCCTTCAGGGAGATGAGCATGGAGAAAAGCTTGTGAAGGGCTAGTGATCCTGTTCTGTCTGCATGTTCAGCCTCCTGTTATCCCCACACAGATGCAGAGAGCCATCCTTCTTCAGAGTGATGTGTAAGGATGGTGACCATTGGCTTAAGGCCTTTTGACAAAGACCCATTTCTTCCATTTTGGTGAATATTTGATAGCTGCTGTGCAAACGATCCGGTGCCAGACGTTTAAATCTGGCAAACACTTGGGGCCCCGTTGTCTTTATATTGGGATAAATGCCATGTATAGCAGAAACCGTGGGCGTTTGACGAAGTTCTGGACAGAAAACTTCTGGGCACAACGTGAGGAGGTGGGTGTAGGCATCCATGGATGCACTAATGTGAAGAACAAGGTTGGAGAGGTATCAAAGAGTATATATCGGAGTTGACTAACCGACAGTGAACGACATAAACCAGGAATTGGAAATGTGAGAGGAAATCTGCACCAAGGATTGACAATGTAACATCAGCCACAAGAAACTTTCAATTATATTAGCTGCTTCCAAACGATAATGTGAGCGTTTCATAACTGTGGGTGGGTATCACATAGCTGGTGGCAGCTACCAGTTGGGTGTCAGCAGACTTAGGCAGACTACGTCGTGTCCTGAAGAGTGGCCTTGGCAGAAGAGAACGCCAAGCACCTGCATGTACCATAAATCTCATCCTCGTACCTGCATCGTGTAAAAAGAAAAGATTAGTGACTTGGGAGGCCACTATCCACAAACGATGGCCTACTTACATGGTTTTTGCCCACTGACAACCATTTACACATTTTTTTCGTAGCAGCCCCGAATCTGGAGTGGTAGTAACATGACTATAACCACTGGGAAGCAGGAAGTGGCTGTAGAGGTCCTTGGCTACGGCGTAAGCGAGTGGTGATTGTTGGGCTTGTTTGATCGCCGTTTCTGAATGTCACGGGGTGGGCGTCTGTGTCCTACCATATTCACGTCAGCTTTAGTCGATGTTGAATAGTTGTTCACTTTGTCAGGAGTGGAGGCGTTGATGGAGGACCTGAAAGTGGTGGCTGTCAATAAGGGGGTCGACTTTGGTCATCAGGTCCTTCATGAGCAAAATATTAACATTGGAGATTGCAGTGCTTACGGGTTTGGGTAGGCGCCGTACCCAAAGGGCACAAAGTTAATTCACTTCACACCCTGAGGGCGAGCGAAGCCTTTTGGTTCCTCAACGGTTGTTGGGAGGGACGAAAAAGTTTCACTCTGCAGGGGGCTGGTGATGGTGAGTACTGCTCCAGGAGGTAAGATTTGAGGGTACCATACGTTATTTGTGTGTCCCCCTTCTTGCACAGCCAATCGGAGATTTCCGGGAAAGTCTCCAAGGGGATTACCGCAAGAACTTATCTGCTTTGACTGAGTCACGCCCTTGATGTGATACTGGACCTCAGCACGCTGGAACAAGGCAAACGCTTTTCCGCTGGTGAAGGACGGTAGTTTCAGGGGCCTGACATTGATAGTTGAGTCCGTGTCTGAGAGCGGTATCATCAAACAGTAAGACATAGCAATGCGGGGGAAGGCGGAAGGTGATGGACACTCTGGTGGACACTAATGTGTGGATACACCAATTAATATGTGGATACACCAGTTAGGTAATAACTGAGAAGCGAGATGAATGCCACTAGCTTTATTTCAACAGTGCTTGAGTTTATATACAACCCATTGCAAGGAAGAATGACACAAAAATTTAAACAGAATGATGCAAAAAAATACATACTTAAACATGTTATCATACAAGGTTAATATATAAGAAAACAGAAAAAAAATTGCATTGTACTAGCGAGTGTGATAAACAAGTGGTACATTAGCAATGAAATTACAATAGGAATTTGTCAATATCAGGCTATCTGAAAAAATAGCTTTTCTAATAAGAGAAAGGGAAAATGTTTGGGGCTTTGAAGTATTAGTCTACAAATTGTATACATTCCAAGAACATCATAGCAATATCAAACATTTTTTTGCTTCGTGCCCCCTTTTGTTCCTATTTTTCTTTGCAATCAATTTTCAAATCTCGATTTTTTTTTAATTCCTCCATGTCTATCGTATGTATAATTCCTATCAGCTTTGTAATCTGTAGATTTATAAGAACTATAAATTTATTGTCTCTTGTACATTCAATCCCTTAGAGTTTATGGATACTTTTTATTGTATTCTTTCCACTTTATAGTGAAATTTGGGAGAATAAACTACATCACCAATCCAGTCTAATCCTTCACCGCCATCACCAACATAGGAGACAACTCATTCCCTTGGAGTACTCCACTGTGCACTGGAAATTCATTTGATGGGACTCCATTAACATTAACTTTGCACTTGCTGTGCTCATGAACAGATTTAATGAAATTCACATATTTAAGAGAAATTTCTTGAACGGTACAATTGAGGTGTTTGTAAGGTAAGACCTATTTGTATTGGATATAGAGCAGCTCGAGGTCGTACTGCTTGAATGATTGCCTGTCCAGTCCTTGCAACCTTTTGGCTCTTATCTTTTCTCACAAACAAAATTTTGTCGCGAACGAATATCACCCAAGCCGTAGCCCAATCATATTCTATTATCGCTGGGAGGGAGGAGCAGCTGATATTTTCGGTGGCGGGGTCAATAACTCTTATGCCAATAAAAATATTCAAATTAGGTTTTAAAAGATATATATATATATATATATATATATATATATATATATATATATATATATATATATATATATATAAGTTTTGTTTCTGCAAATTTTTATGTTCATATCTGCTATAGGCATGCCTTGGCTGTTACTTTTGTTAGTAAGTGACGCTTTCTAGCTAGAAAATCAGTGAGGATCCGCTAACTACTCCTACAGTTTTACAGATATCCAAATGATTCTCACACGATTTGATGGGTGTTAGGTAAACTACATTCATACAAATTATCGTATTGATACTTGCCATAGAAAAGTCACAGTAGCTATTTTCTATATCAGCGTGACATCGATTTTCGCGTAAATCACTCGTAGAATACTTTACATAATGTAAATTAAATTTTCAGTGATTTATGTGATGGATATTTCCTTTCTCCATACCAATTTTCATGTTTATATTTGCCATAGAAAAGCCACGGAAAATCTTTATTTTGGCCGTGGAGTAAATTCTTCCTAGAATAATTCCCATTTCCAAGTGAAAATTTCAGAAATTGTGGAAAACAGTTTCTCTGATCATGCCAAATTCCGTATATCTACTATTGAAAAGACACAGCTATCATGTAGCCTTCCTAAAAATGCTGTTAAATATAGCAACATTAGAGTGAACTTAATAGTGAGCTACATCAACGAGGGACAATGCTAATCTCATAAACAATATCCGTCCCGAGTTGCAGCTAGTTAAGGAAGGAAACTCGAGGGGGGTGGGGTAATTTTTGCACTATGACATTGGAATTTGCACAGAACATACATCTATATGTATAAAATACTTCAGCCAATTTTAGTCTCCCTAAGTTGAATAGTTTCTTTTTTTTCTTGTTTTTTTGTGGAATTTTTCTCCTATTTTAAAAATCTATCTCCTCACTTATTTATGAATCAATTTTAAAAATTTAAAAATCAGCATAGTGCTTATAGAATATACAATACAACCATAGTTACATATTTTCAAATTTTCTTATATTTTTAGTTCAATCTCGTAAAAAAAGTAAAAAAGAAACATTTCAAATCTGTTTCCAATTATTATTTTATTTTTTTTTTGCCGGGGCGATAGGAAAAATCTTGTAATATACTCTTTTTCTACAATCATCCACAATTATAATACTTTTTTAATTTTAAACCAGTCACTTCCCATCTACAGTAGTTATATTCTTTTTTCTTCTTCTTCTTCTTATTTGATAATAAAAGCATGATTTTTCAGTTAAGGAAACTAACATTAACCACCGGCTTTTATGAAAATATCATTTTTCAATTGTTATATCCATTTTTTTTGCCACTTCTTAAAGTTTAAAGGCGTTTGAAAGGGAAAAAACTTTTAATCATCCATTATATCAATTTGCATTTCTTGTAACAAAGACTTAACCCGGTAAAGCCACGCTACTAGCCTTCAATATTCACATGTTTTCTGCGACAAGATTTTCCGTGATTTTGAATCCTAGTTTCGAAGATTAACTAAATAAAGCTACGATTTCTTTTATTCTCCCCTCCAATTAATCCTGTACTTCTTGATGCTCTCACATACATTTCCATTTTTTTATATGCTACAATTTTTCGAACATTTATGATTAACGATTCATATTTGTTTAGGGTTCGTATTCATGTGACCATTCTTTGTATTCAATAGTTAATCATTACAGTATGTGCTGAATAACTGAAACTATAATTAATGGGAAAAAAAATAGAATTATTGATTGAAGTTTTGTTGTATGAGGTGTGATACGAGAGAGAGAGAGAGAGAGAGAGAGAGAGAGAGAGAGAGAGAGAGAGAGAGAGAGAGAGAGAGAACGGCTGCATCTGTTATGGAAACAATGCATTAAAATCTCTATTTTTTATATAGCATTACTTCTTTCCACTTTTTAAAGATTCAAAGGAAGTAATCTTTTATGATCTTCTTAAAACCCGTCACCG
>NC_090725.1:14596417-14611417 GCF_036898095.1 Palaemon carinicauda | reverse complement strand
TACATGGTACAGTGAGAGTACGAAGATGCAGACGAACTTTCGTAAAACAAAACATGCTACTTGTTAAAAAAAAAAAAAACCTACAGGTGCCTTCGTGGGCAGAGCACATATCCTATTACCCACATGAGATTCTTCAAGGGGGACCTCAGATGCCAAGGTTATTTTCTTTTGGTTTAGATATATATATACGCGATATATATATATATATATATATATATATATATATATATATATATATATATATATACAGTATATATATATATATATATATATATATATATATATATATATATATGTGTGTGTGTGTGTATATATATACACGCTACATATATATATATATATATATATATATATATATATATATATATATATATATATAAGTGTATATATATATATATATGCATATATATATATATATATATATATATATATATATATATATATATATATATGTATATATATATATGTGTGTGTGTGTGTGTTTGTGTGTGTGAGTATGTGATATATAAATTCTGAGTGGGGAATACCTTAATGTGGCGAAAGGACTTGTGTAACGCTGTAATCAGCAAAGCTCTGCTAGTCAGGGCCACCTATACTAGTGTGTTTTCTGTGAGAAATCAGACAAAAGTCTCCCGCCATCACCAAAACCCAGTAATGAATAAAACGACCTTGTTTCGGACCACAGTCACCACTGGCAGTGTAACAACTATCCAAGGTGGTAGGTATATACGTCCCACTGCTTGTTTAAAAAAAATCTGGACTATAAGCGGCCACCTTTGGGAAGTTGACGTCGCAAAATACAATGTTAGAGCCCTATGTAAGGAAGAAGAGTTGGCTGTATTACTAGAAGAGCTGAAATAAATAAAGTGGGATATGATAGGATTGAGTGAAATGAGAAAACTGAGGAATCTTATATACAGTTAAATTTACGGGTCATATATCTGGCTTCAGAGGATATGAGTGGAAAAAGGAAAATGAAGTTTGATTACATACTACCAAAAATATTGCTTGTAACATGGACAAATTTTATAGCTTTAGTGATAGAATTGAAGGATTTATTATCAAAGTAAATAAGAAGTATAAACTGGGGGGCATTGAAACGTATGCATCACGAACATACCATGCAGAGGAAAAAATAGACATTTTTTTAATGAAGATGTGGAGATATCATTAAGAAAAAACATGAGACTGAATTTACATTTTTTTTTTTGTGATTTCAATGTTAAAGTAGGTCAAAGGAAGAAAGGAGAATCAGCTGTATACAAATTTAGAGGAGGCATCAGAAATGACAGAGGAGACACGCTTGTAGAATTTGCTGAAAGAAACAATCGAAAAATCAGGAGCACTATCTTTTATAAAAAAATGAACATGGCGAAGCACAAATAGAGGAACGAAAAACGAGATAAATTTTATTTTTAGTGAAAAAGCTAGTTTAGTTAAAGTTGTAACAGGGCTGAAGAGGTTATAATAAACGACGATAAAATGGTGAGAAATTTTTCTTTCTAAAATCTAAGAAAAGAAAGATAAATCTATTACTATGAAAGAAAATAAATAATCTTATAATGAGGGAAAAGTGCGATTAGTTTAGAATAGGTAATCCCAGCTATATGATGGCATGGAACCAAGTAAAGAAAAGATGAACAGTAATTCAACGAAATTTGCATTTGAAGCAGCACGAGAGATATGTGGAAAGGTTCTTAAATAAGGGCATGGAAAAATGTCAAACACTGAACGATCCAAAAACAATAAACAAACAAAACATTTAAGACATTCCTAAACACCATCATCAAGAATAGAAGAAGCGTTAGGTTTATGAACAAAAGACTTGGAAAAGGAGGACAACAGATATTTGCTTTAAATTAAAGGATGGAAATAGAAATATTATCAATAAAGGAGACGAAAGGATAAGAATTTCCGAGGATTCTATATGGTGCTATACAATAGAGATATAGGAAATAACTTTGCCATTAGATATTATGATACACTGAGCCCGTACTAAAAGCAATAGTAGCAATATACATTTATATATATATATATATATATATATATATATATATATATAGAAAACATGTCTTAATATGCAAAATATATAATATATATATATATATATATATATATATATATATATATATATATATATATATATATATATATATGAGTGTGTGTGTCCTAATTCTTGTATGAAGATATGTGTTGTGCATCAAGGTAGATAAACTCTACAATATTGAGAATTCCACAAAACCTATAACTCAGCATGATGTTGTAACAAGATTGTATTTCAATAGCAAGGGGTAGTTAGTTGCCTTTGTGCTTTCTCTGAGACAAGGCTCTCACCTGAGAGTGTCTGTTGTACAGTGTACTTTCGAACCTTTTGTAATAAAGCGAAAAAATCCCATATTCCGATGTCTCGTTATCCGTGGACATGGGACATATTGGTGTCAGGTGTAAAAATATGTCTGTTTGTGTATGCTGTAAGCAAAGTTGTTCTTTGAGCCTGTAAGATAAAAGTTCAAGAAGCCTAGATACACAAGGACTAACATATCAGATGGTGGTGCTGCAGGAGATGAGAACAAAGGAGCAGTGGGATATAGCACTCCCGATGAAAAATATAGACAGGAAATTAGAACGCAAGAAATGGAAAATAAGTTAGATAACTTAGAACAGTTAATAAACAGAATCTTGGTTGAACGAGTAGAGTGGCGCGCAATCACAGCATATCCGACGTACATTAACGAAGTCCAAACGCACACGAGTGAAAGTACACATGCACAGCCGAGTGAAGATATGCAAATCGTAGTTCGAAAGTTGCTAGAACTCCAGGCAAGTGTTAGGCCTTTTGATGATGAACTGCTTAATGAAAGGTTTCAATCGATTGAAGTGCTTTTGAGCGACTTTGAAGTAGCCACATATGGGTGGTCGGAAAGAGAAAAAGCTATTCAAGTAATTAGATTGCTGAAAAATGCTTGTGCAATGAAGGTAATTTGTTGGCCACAAGACAGTTTAAGAAGTTATATTGAAATAAAACGACGTTTGATTGAGAAGTATGCCTTACCTGTTGTGAGAAAGTGCGACCTAAAAGAAAATTACAAACCCAAAATTGGGGAATTTGAATCCGTTCTTAGTTTTGCAACTCGCGTTTTTCAGGATTGTGATTCGTTTGCTACCTGGAGCGCCAATCTCCCAGAAGGTGATAAAAAAGTGATTGCCCGTAAACATATTCACAGATTAGTAAACCCGTATTTATGTGGTTATTTGTTCGATGACAATCACCCATTAGCAGACGTAGTGAGTACGATACAAAATCTTTTAGACATTTAGCCAGAAGGAAAAATGACAGGGAATAACTGGTCTGATTCCGAGAAGTTGGCAGCCATGAGAGGCACTCATCAACCTCCCAAAGCGGGAGAAGGGAGAACGCAGTCAGCAGGTGAGAAGAGTCTTCAGATGCTGGCAGTGTGGGGGAGAGGGGCACCGACGAGTGGAGTGCCCCACCCAAGGATCCCCCTTTGTTACACTTGTCAGGCCTACGGTTATCTATCTCGAGAGTGTCCAGCAAAAAACAGCGATGGCAGGCGGGCTGTGGCACACGCACACCTCTCTCCCCCCCCCCCCCCCCCCCCCCCCAACATCCGAGGAAAATGAAAGTGAGGAAGGGGGAGACAGGGAGTTAGATGCCTCCCCCCACCCCCGCATGACATCACAAGCAGTAGCTGAGGCAGCGTTCACATCGACGACAGACTTACAGCAGGCACTGGGACCTCAATCGGTACTCCCGACCTCACACCCGCAGCACTAGGGAGCAGCGGCATTGCAACTGAGGTCATTGGCCCGTGCCCCATATCTCGTAATGGCCGGCTAGGAATGTTAGCAGTTAGGATTGACGTGCCAGATAAATCCATTCGAGCACTGATCGACACAGGAGCCAGCGTTTCACCGATTGAAAAAAGATTCTCCTCGACCCCACTACAGTCAGTGGCATCCCTCGTCCTTGACACGCCAGGAGGAAATAAAATATGCATAAATCATACTACGATCGTCAACTTTAAGGTGGGATCTGTGAAGTTTACCCTTACCAAGAGGAGAGTTGAAATGAATAAGGGACATCATCAACCAAAAAGATTATGACGTCATCATATCTGTCAATTATTGTAGTCTTATCAATTCTGAGCTATAATCTTCTATAGCAGGCATATAGACAACGGCCATATAGATGATAATACCAATTAACACCAAACTTTCACAGTTGTCTTTCTGTCTTACACAGAGGTTTGTCTGGTATACAAAGTTTTCCAAGACAAACAGTGTAAACATGGCCTGAAAAAAACGGTTAAGAAGAGTGGATTGATACTAGGGATGGGTGAACGAAGTCATCGTCCTTCTCCAGCCATTCCTTGAACTCGGTGCTCTGAAAGTTGCTTTGGTCCTACACGACTCACAAAACCATTTGATGATGAATGTAGAAGTATTGAACTAAAAACTCAAGATAGAGACAACTGACGAAATCTAACCGAGGCCCTTTGCGTCAATAGGCGTGGGAGTTGATGATGATGAAGGTCCTTTTATGTTAGTATGAAAGGTATCTATATATTCTGCTTTTCCGTTTTATAACGATCGCTTTATCTTGTTTTGCTATTTTTTATCTCTCAAAATTAAATCACTTCTTCCATTCCTAATTTGTTTTGTCTAATGATAGCTATTTTCTTATTTAGGTTACTTTTATCCCTCTACCGTTGTGATCAAATTACATTACTCTTTCTTCACTTTCATCGTCAATATTTCTCTGCTTTTGGAGTATCTTCCATTCCCATCCTTCAGTATTCAATAACCCTGCGTTTTCTCTGCTTCGTTTTTTACCTATATTTATAATTAAGTAGGTTCTGTTCTGGTTTTCGCTCCCCTCCCCCCTTTTTTTTGTGTGTTTTTAATTCCTTCCTTTCTGGCAGGGTTCTTTTAGGGCATTTTTTTTTTTTTTTTTTTTTTTTTACTTTCCTTGACCTACCTTCTTCTCTTTTTTTTATTCCTTTCCCCTTCACCTCAAGCCTTGATTAGTTAAATGAAAGAAATCCTCCATTTTCGCTTATATAATCCAGGGAGATGAACCTTGTTGATTAAGCCACCGAGTATACTATAAGAAAGTCAATTTCGAATAATTAGGATGTTCACATTTTATGTTGTATATTAAGAATACCAGCTACACTGCACAGGTGGTCCCCTGTTTTTTATGTGTAGAATCTCTGGTGTGGAAAGGGCACTTGGGGCTTTTGCAGATAATTTAATTTCAAAATTAATTCAGAAATAGCTGACCTTTTAGTTGTCTTTAAAGCCAACGTTTACAAAGGACGCAAATGGTTGGTAAAGGAATTACATTCAGACACTTCCATGAAAATACATAACACCAGTATATTTAGACAACAAAATTTATCATTTACTGATACTCATCACACCAGTTTTAAGAATTAACTTATTTTCTCTATTCCCTAATAATCTCAGGTCAAATTCCTATCGAAAATCTTCAAATCCTCAAATAAGATAATTAATAATATTTCTATCCTCTTGATGAATTTGACCCAACACTAGTTAACTGAGCAAGGCTACTACGAAGAGCCTATAACATCTAAGATGCATAAATTTACTTCCTTATTTACATTAATTGGCGTTTACATTCTTCTCGGTAGTATTCCTGTCCGTCTATGTTGTCTTCCTGGTACTTCCCTACACACCTGTGCACTTGTAAACAAACATTTCGAAGATATTCTAAACCTATCAAGTTTCCAAAAGATATTCTTATAATAACTAGTTTCCCATTTCATTCAGAAACACCATTATATCAATATAAAAAATGTGAATCACATAGGAATTCAAAATACTAGAAAAGCCTCTGTTGATTATCAGATACAAAAAACAAGTTTATATTTCTCTTTTGTGAAAGTCAAAATTTTCATTTCGTTTGATCTCAGTTCCTGATACGCAGATGAACTCTGCTTCCGATTTTTTATGTCGAAGCTGCTTTCCATAAAGATATTTTTAACTTCTGTGAATCGGCAACTGATTAGAACTTGAATATCTCATGCGTTTCTATATTTACTTCCGATCTTTTCATCTTTTTTTTTTCTTTTTCTTTTTTTTGACATCTTTTCCATCCAGAAAGCCCAGATTACAAAAAAAAAAAAAAAAAAAATGTTAGAATGACGCACATTCTTCTTCTGCTTCGATCTCGACATTCAAAGGCATCTGGTGCTCTCATTATTTAGGACTATCCTTTTTTCGATTAAATGTAGTTTCATACTCTTATCTTGAAAATTGATAGTTGTAAAAGGAATTAAAGACTATGAACAAGAAGTTGGAAGATTATCCGAAACTATAATAAGTCGTGACATTTTGTTGTGCGCAAAGAACACAGTTTTCTCAATTTTAGGCAAATGAAGATATCCTATTAATTAGGTAACCACAATCTATATCAAGCAATCTACGTAACATAATGTGATTAGTGTGAATTACACACATGTACGATTTTTTAAATCGTTGCCGAAAGAATTGTGATGAAGATAAAGAATATGGTGATGTCAATATAAAATCAATATAACGTCAATATAACTTCAATACGGCAGTGTGTCTTCCTATCATTTACGTTTTATGAAAGGGATTGGCTCAAACATATAAACAGCCAATCATCTATACCGAGGCTTTAGTGAGTGATAATGAAATATTCAGTCATAAATGATTAACGAGATACTCGTGAATAGCCATCTTTGCCTAGGCATCCAATCAAGGTAATGAAACACGGGAGATGAATAGAAAAACTTGTTTGTAGAACATACACAAAACTTGTAAGCCGTTGGAGTTCGTTCCAGAGGATCGGGAGACGTGACAATTATGGATCGGGAGTAGGGGCAGGGTTATAGTCCATAACATGTACGTTATATTGAAAATAATTTAAAGGCAATGGATCAGGTTGAGTAACAAAATTACAATGATTAATCTATATATAAAGTTTAAACGTAAAATTATATGAATAATATGTGAGAGAGAGAGAGAGAGAGAGAGAGAGAGAGAGAGAGAGAGAGAGAGAGAGAGAGAGAGAGAGAGAGAGAGAGAGAGAGAGAGAGAGTGTGTGTTATAACGAGTTACAAGGATTGTGGACCTCTCAAAGACTTTTTAGCCCATCCCTGAAGACTCCATTTGCTTTGGGTTACAGCGAATTTAAACGTTTAGAGAGATTTTATGATTTTGTGTAACTTATTCTTGAACTCGTTTACCATGTTACTGTGTACTACATTGGCTCGAAGTCTGTTCTATGTATTTGCTATTTTATATGTAAAGAAATTACTACATTGAATGTGTATCTTTTCAATCCCAGTTCGTATCCGATACCTCTGGTCTGATTTGTGCTGAGCATGAATAAATTGTTGTAGTGTACAATTGCTATAAATCTAAGAATTTTAAATGTCTCTATTAGCTGTCCCTATAGTCTTCGAGTTTGTAGATCAAATAAGTTCTAACGTTCCATTTTCCATTTATATCCAGAATTCCTTAGTTTTGGAACTAGTTTGATGGTCCTATCTTGTACCACTTCCAGTCTATCTACAGTATATTCTTCCTAATACTTAAAGCCCAGAACTGGACTCCGTATTCTATATGAGGTATTACTAGTAACGTGTACAGGCGTACAACAGTGTTTTTATTTCTGTATTTGAATTGTCTTTTTATGTAACCTATTAGTTTTTTTTTTGTTTCTTTTCAGATTCTATGCACTGTTTGGTGAACTTCAAATCTTTGCTAATAATAATGCTGAGATATTCCTCCTGGTCCCACACTTTCTATATCATTACCCACCATTCAGAGAGAGAGAGAGAGAGAGAGAGAGAGAGAGAGAGAGAGAGAGAGAGAGAGAGAGTATGCACATCTGATTAATGATAAAATAAACGACAAGTGCAATTTAGATAAAGGATTTTTTTTAGAAGTTTTGTTTGTGTGTTCGGCTACTGGTAAAAACATTTCTCCTAACCTCTACCAAGATTGAAAGGGAGCAGATAGTTCTCATATCAGATTGCGCGTGCAGTGAAGGCTAATACATTTTGAAAAGCGGCAACCTGACTTTCATGTATCTTTGAGTTCAAAGCTGGTGATTCTTTTTACCTCAAAGTTTGACAGAACATTTACAAACAGGTAATGCGTGTAGTGATGATTCCTAATTTGTGATTGGAGTTCGTCCGACAAGAAGCCAGTAAGGTGTTTGACATGACCCATATTTTGAGTTGTCTTACGAAATTGAATTGCCCAATTTCATTCAGTTTGTGAATCAAATACTCCCAAAACTGTTAGTACTTGGCCTTCACTTGGCTTAATAAAACTTTTCTCATCAAAGGTTTACCAAGCACTGGTTTTAGTATGGTCTGATAAGAGCCTACTATGCATTTCTGTCAGAAAAAAATGTGTTTTTCTTTAATATCTCCCATACTAATTCCTTGATCAGAATGATACTTTGACACAGCACTCTATAGACCTCCCCCTCATTTTTGATACTATAATGCATTTTAAAATCTCGTTAATTAAGTGGTTTACTCTTATACTAATAACGCTTAAGCAAAGTGAATCGGGTCATCAGGTAAAGCCCTTCGAATACCTTCTCTCCCCAGTCCCTCCCCGGTCCTTCCCCCTCTTTCTTTACCCTCCGCCTATCCCTCCTGTAACCCCCTCTCGTAGTCTCTCCATCGTCGCTTACTCAACCTTTTCTGTAATATGTTGTATTTTTTGATAACTTATAGAATGGATATGTTGGATTCTTGTTATAATTCTTATTAATATTTCATGATATTGTTGTATTTCGGCAAGGTGTATAAGGAGTTTATAGTCTTTAGCCTATCTATGATAATTACATTTCCAGTTCTATTATAACATTATTTATAAAAAATCGTTCTTTTATACTTATATTGAGCTGAACACGTTTACTTTACATTTTCTCTCAGTTGTTCTCGCCGAGCTTGGTGCCATAATGCTTTCGTTGATATAATAGCTTCTCATGCTGGCTTACTAGAGACTGCAAGATTGAGGTCGTGTGGCAGCTGCATTTACATTTATTGTAATAACAGGGAGAATTGTTTCTCTCAGATCAAAAGATAAAAATGTGTCATCCTAGAAGCAGCTCAATTCCATGTTTTTATTATTTATTACATTTTAGATATTTTAAATAAAGTCGATTTAACAAGAAAATGAGAATTCTAACTGTTTGGAATATTGGATCATACCTCACATGTAAGCATGTAAGCCGTTATATGTGGAGTTAAAAATCGAAAGGAATTATTTCAAATACACTTTTTCATACTTTTCATCTCTTGAGAATCCTTTCCATGAAAGATATGAATATTATCTTGTTCCTCCCCTTCAAATCCGCCAATGTTTCCTTAGTTTTCTCCATGCACTTTATCTTTGACTTAGTATTTACATTTATGATCCCGTTTTCCAAAGGGCCTTTCTCTGTTTTAATACATGTTGACGACCAACCTTTTACTATTTCTGAGCCCTCTTTTCCATTTGTCTTTTTTATTTCTGTTATGCCTGTTAGTAATTTCTTTGTTTGTTCTACGCACAATATTATCTCTTCAAGATATGAGAAAATCAGTGAACGTGCAATATTCATTATCATTATTATTATTATTATTATTATTATTATTATTATTATTATTAGGAAGATAATTCGTTATACATCAGTCACATACTCGTAAGAGAACCGGCATAAGCAAAAACACATATGTAAATATATATGTTTGGTTATGGATGTGCTCTTGCAAGCAATTGTGTGACTGATTTATAACGAAATATCTTCCTTATATTGTATTCTTGGAGCGTTAACATACATTTTACTTCTTATAGTTAAGGTCATCCCCCTTTTATAGTTAAACCAGCATTATCAATTCGTTTTTTTTTTTAGTCAAATTAAGCTGCTTGGAATGAAACATATTGAGGTTCATATTTTTCTTCTGCGACCCGATACTTTTTAATGATTGAAAACAACGTTTGGTTTGTTCCCAAAAGATCATGTAAAATTGTGGAAGATGATAAATGATATAATCCCTCAAAATAGGACAACCATTATCTTTCTTGACAATATGAGAGAAGATGGCATGCAAAATTTTTTGTGAAGCAAGATGGACCCCTGTTTCTTCTCTAGCCCCACTGTGAAGAGATAATATGTAGACTACCAATGATCGTTAAATTTATCCTCAATTAAGTCTTTAGAAAGATGGTGTACAGTTTAAAAAGAGGTAAAGTCATTTGTAAACCTTTAAAATTTTCATTTTAAATATCAATTGCAGTGGTGATTTTTAAACATTTGATTATTTCATTATGGCATAAGACTATTACATGATAATTCACAGATATACGTAAAAATATCTAAAAAACAAAGAAAGAATCATCAAACACCAAAAGTATTTAACACTACTGTCTATCTCAACAAATTCTTCAAATCACATACCCTTATTGAGAGATGCATTGAAACCGTAGCTTAAGCAAAATGTTTCCTTCTGATGATTTTTGTAAAAGAACATTAAATTTACGATCAAACTAAAGGTGTGACTATTCTGAATTCAAAACCATCAACAATATTTACCTATGGATTGTTAGCATTAAGATATGGCTCACTTCTATGAGTACTCTTTTTCAATTTCTCGATGGGCTACCTTGAACAATGGCACTTGAGGGAATTTGACAATAGTTTTAACCAAAGATTATGATAATTAAGAAATTTCTTAGAAGCACAGAGCCAACGAATACTTGAAATTTCACAGCTTAAACTTTGGTGTATTGAATTATGTGTAAAGTATTGTTTGTAATCGGCAAGTCTGTATTAGCACCAATAAGTACCTTGTTGATGCAAGAGAGCTCCGTCGAATTGTAATGGGAGGAGGCCAATGTTTATATTGGTAGGCCCCTCAAAGTCCGAATAAATCTAAAAAATAAGACTTGATTCTGGTTTTGGGACCGAACTGGTTTCGTAGCAGACTTGTTATTAGATAGTTTGGTGTGATGTCTACTAAATGTTTAGAAGTTCATGCTAAAGAAATCAGTATATATTTATTATTAGAATTGGAAAAAAATCGATTGGGGTTATTGTTGCTTTAAAGTGATGGAAAATCACACCACGATTATATACGTCTTGTAAATTTAAGCTTGGCCTTGATAAAAGCACTTACTGACTGTTGTTTCTATTTGTTACTTTATATGGCTGTCCTTTTCTGAATGGGGTTACCATAACTTATGAAAGGGATTGCGAATCGCCATGATCAGCAAAGCTGTACTAGTCAGGGTTATCCATACTACGTTGATTTGCGATCAGAAGTGATGAAAACTGGCCAGCCACCAGACTTCAGTTGACATGTATGAGGCCTTTGCCTGCAATGAACTAGAAACAGCTCCATATGTTGTTGTTGCTGTTTATATGGTGGTGACGGCAGCAGGAAGGGTAGTACTGATAGAAAATTTGTTTGCTCTCTGGAAAAATATGACCGTCTGGTAAACTGTTATGTAAAAAAGAAGGAACAGTTCGACTAAAAAGGATCATGGAAAATCTAAATCACCGCACACTCTATGAAGGCATAGAGCATCGAGAGAAATGCTATAACTGGAATCCTCTGTCGACAGAGAGAGCAGAAATGTCACCATCCGAGGGAAGCGAGAAATCCAGGAATTTTTCCGACGTGCACAACATCCAGGGAAATACGCATAAGAGACGCTGCGATTCTCTGTTTCGGCGCTAAAAATAACCGACGCGTATTGGGTGATTTCGAAGCGAAAGAGGATTAGTATCTTTGTGTTCGTTTAACGAGTCCCCGGATGTATTTGCGAAGGAGCTTAGGGGATTCAGTGAGTTTTTATTGTATAAATCGCGAACAATTTTGTTGTAAACCCATACTTTCACCAATTATCTAACTTTTTGCAAATAATTAATAACGTTTTGGTTGAATCTGGGATATGTTGGTTAGAATCGCAATTTTATTTATTATTCTTAGCATTGGTATATAAATACCAATTGCTTTTCTGAGTTATAATAGCGGTAGAATTAAGTTTAATATAAAATCTCGTGATATCCAGTACAGTAATATAAGTTCTGAAAATAAAAGGAATATCATCATCGTGTTTCATAAAACTTTTGCGAACGCAAGAGATTAACAGAATGACAGTAAATTGCTATTTAACCTGCTCAGTGTTCCAGCATTTACAATAAAAAACCATTAAATGGTTGAAAATATCTGTAGCGGGTTACACAACACATATACGGTATATAGACACACAGATACACGCACACTCATACGCACACACATACACACACACACACACATATATATATATATATATATATATATATATATATATATATATATATGTGTGTGTGTGTGTGTGTGTGCACGCGTATGTATGTGCGCGTGAGTGGTATTTAGACATGTCACACTATGTTTGCAATTAATAGATGATACCTTAGTGGCGTCTAAGAAATAGGAGACTGCTTCACTCTGGGCGAACTGAGCTCCAGAAAGTTTTCAGAATAACAAGAAAACTGGATTAATGTTTTTCTATTCAGTATTTGTTGTCGATACGTGTTTCAAATCACTACACCTCAATATAAAAGCCATGTTAATGAAAATTCAAGATAAAAAAATATTTGGGTACTCTGAACTTAATTAACAAGAATTGACAAATTAAAACTTTAAAGTTCTTTGAAATGAGGAAAATGTTAAAGATTAAGTTGATAATACATAATTGATTTTTTTACACGGCTTTAGAGAATTTATTGACCCAACTCATAAGCTCTCTCCTCACTTAGACGAATCACAGTTCCATTCCCGCAACGGGACCGACTTCGGTTATCAAAGGAACGTTATCTCAAGACCAAAGTCGATTAGATTATAAGGTTTACTCTACTAAAAAAAAAAAAAAAAAAAAAAAAAAAACGAGATTTCTAAGCTGTGTTGATCTCTGATACCATTCCCTTTAAAGTGGTGTTTTTCCTATGATAGAATATGGTCTCTTTTCTATACCAATTTTCTTTGCAATGAACTAGATTCTTCACTCCATGGTGTTTCATTTTTTCTCCGATGAGGTTCACAATTCCACTGATAAAATGGGTTGACGTACCATTTTCATACCTGGTTTCAATTGTGCAACGCAGTTAAAACGTGAGGTTTACGCAACCCCTTAAAATATGTAAGCTTGCTAACTATGTTGGTTTTTTATTCCTGTTCTTCTAGAACATCATTCCTCACAGAACCTTGTCGTCTCATGGATCGAGAATGTTTCCTGCAGTTATGTATCTTATGCAGTTCCATACATCTATGCCTTGAACTTCTAAATACTTTACTAATACAATTGATAGATAATATCTCAGCGGCTTCTAAAAATCGAAGGCAGCATCTCTCCTGCCAACTGTGCTTCAGATAGTTTTCTGGATAACACGGAAACTGCATTTACGTTTTTCCATTTAATATTTAGTGTCGACAAATGTTTTGAATCACTTTTTTACGGGATTCTTCGCCAGGACTTCATTGGTGTAAGGATGAAATTGCACTTCAGTAGAAAGGTTATGATAATGAAAATTTAAGATAAAAATATTTTGATAGGCTTCTCAAGAATTGACAAACAAATGTTCATAATATAAACTTTAAAGAGTCTTTGCAATGTAAACAATCCTAAAGTTTGAATGTATCAATACGTATTAATTGATTTTAGTATCCAAATGTTTTCTTCATTTCAAATTTTGACTACCATACGCTATTTTGAATTGTAATTCCATCGTTACAACAGAGTAGTCCTGACAAAAAAAAAAAAAAAGAAAAAAAAAAGGAATTATTTGAAACGTGACGATACCAAATAATGAAGAGAAAAACTTAGAATACAATTTTTGTGTTCACCTTAAAACTAATTTGGTGCTTGGTTTGTCCGAGAGAAGTTGTTTCCTATTTTTAGACTTTTCGACTTTAAGACGCCAATAAGATATTATATATGTGTGGATAAATAGATAGATAATTAAATAGATAGATATGTAAATACATAAATACATACATAAACGAATATATATATATATATATATATATATATATATATATATATATATATATATATATATATATATATATATATATACATAGCCGCGGCCGCTATTTTTGTTTTATAATAGTTTTTGTGTTTCACCATTGTTATCTTAACCAAATTATCGTAAGTATTTCTTGTCTGTTGTTGAATTCAGAAGAAATGTTAACAAAATAAAAAGGAAGAGTGGCGACTGGGACATGGTCAGTAGAGTTCGGCCTTCAAAGCGCAATGAAAGCTTCTTTTGGAAGGTTTTATATTATTCAGGATAAATTGCCGCAAAGAGAGAGAGAGAGAGAGAGAGAGAGAGAGAGAGAGAGAGAGAGAGAGAGAGAGAGAGAGAGAGAGAGAGAGAGAGAGAGAGAGGAGGGGGCGTGTTTTTTTTCTGTAGTCTGCTTGTCATTTTTTTTTACTTTCTGATCATTGTTGGGTCTGTCAAAGTGATTGTTTTTTTCTTGTTACGTAGAGTGGAACTTGTAGTGAGGGTAGTTTATCCAAATGGATTTAAAATATACTTAATGTTTTATATATGCTTACTCATATTACAATAATCTATTTATACATTTAGTTAAAGGCCATGTTGAGAATGTACATCGCTTAAACATGATAATATACGTACCCTACTTTCGAGAAAAATAGATGGCAAAAGCCCCTTTATTGGATAGTTAAACAAATGCAAGTTGAAGTAGACTGCTGACTGTCAATTTAGATTTGCAACGTTGGTTAACAAGAATTGTGAAATATGTCTTCCCGAAGTATTCGGTAGTCATGTTTGAAGTGCTTGATGTAAAAAGGTCAAAGAAAAAGATTTTGCTTGGGGAGGGATGTGACCAATATTGTATCTTGTGATGGTCAAGTTCCAGACTTTACCGAAAAAGCTCAGTAAAGGTAAAACTGTCATCCAAAATGTAACTGCAT
>NC_090725.1:14580805-14583417 GCF_036898095.1 Palaemon carinicauda | reverse complement strand
AGACGCTGACTCAGAGACATCAGACAGAATGGCAGAATGTATTCACAACAGTTTCGTATAAAGGAAAAAATCTTCGGTATTACGACTTTCTGAAAATTAGGATTATATTACAATATGCATGGGGTCCCCACTTTCTTCAGTGTTATGCAAAAAAAAAAAAAAAAAAAGAGAAAAAAAAATCTTACTATGTACGAGAACAAGAGGTGAGCGTGGAATTTTCTTATTAGGTTATATGTTCCGGAAAGGGTCCAAGATGATGATTTTTTCCTGAGGACAATCTATACCATAATTACTATTGAAGGCATTATATGTTCCAAACAAATTAATTTAAAATAAGAAAACTACATGGAAGGTAGAGGTATCTTTTCTAAATTAATCTCCAAAACTGGTAAAAGGAAAAATATTTTTCCTTCAATTCAGAATAGAAAAACAAGAGGCTGTAATACCCTATATTTATAATAATATGATAAAAGAAACTAAAGGGGAAATTGTTCTCATCAAAAAAAAAAAAAAAAAAAAAAAAAATTCTTCCAAAGAAAATCTATGAAAATTATCGATTTTATTAGCCCTTATCTTTATTTAACAAAGAAAAGGTAATACTGTATTTAGCGTATACTTATCAGTTGTTATTTTGTGATACTTTTGGATAACTTTGTATTAACCCACTTTATATTTCAGATAAAAATTTCGCACATACATTTATATCGCTAAAAGTTAATGGCTAAAAAAACGTATAAACTACATACCTCTTAGAATTAAGAAAAAAATATAATAATACTCTACGTAACATCAGACTTTTGTATCTGGATTCACAGTGAAAATCTTATGAATATACGCTATGGTAGTTTTTAGAAAATTAGAGATAAAACTTTTATCCTATATCCTTTCCACAATTATAGCCATCAAAATATATTTAGGCTATACATTTCTAGTACTTCATAATTTCTAGACATATCTCACAGCAATATTAAATCAACTGCGGTAATGAACACCGAGGCTTGAAAAAGTAGCAATGTTAGAAGAAGTAATAAGGTTGTTATTCATAGTAGTACGTGGGCCAAATATTTTTTATGTTTTCTATTATCTTTTTACAAAACACCTAAGTAAAAATGTTGAAAATAATGCCCTATTTTACACTTTGGTTTTCATAAAGGCCGTTGAGCATGTGATGCCTTTCTTACAATTTCCCATGCTGTACACAACCCGATGATTGTAGCTAGAAATTTTGTATGATTGCCAGCTTTGATTTTAGTGTTGCCTTTGGCCGTGTTAAATTGAGGACCTCGTTTTCAAACCTAAACAGAAGGGATTGAGTTGGTCTTTCCTTAGAATCAATATGGAATTTCTAAGCAATATATTACAAAGTGTAGGTGTTGACCGACTCCATAGTGAATATATGAATGTAGCATTTGGTGTTCTACAGAGTAGTATTTTGGCCTATTAATTTTCTTATCATATACGTACTATATGTGATTCGCTCTTGAAAACAAGAGTAGATGATGCTATTCTCTGCATATAATTTCCATTCCATAGATGTACCGATTCCTGAATCCCTAAATAGAGATCTAGCTTTTGTTAGGATCCATTCCTCATAATTATGAAGAATGGACCCTAACAAAACTCAAAAGCATAACTGTCAGTAGATCAAGGATTTTTGTTTCGTGACATCCACATTTTCTCATTGATAAAATCTTTTTTAAGAGAATGAAACTTATCTAAACTTCTAAGTGATATTCCTTATTGCATATTTATTTTGGAAAAGCCAATCCAGTCTGTTTCATTTTTGATTGCAAAAAATACTTGCACACTGAGAAAGACTTTTAAGTGTTTTGGTGATCAATCTAATCTGAAGATATATAATAATTTTTTTTTCTTCTGACATATAAAGTGAATATTTTTTTCTTTTCTGGCATCCAGTTGCTGATTGTTATCTAAATTTGTTGGAAAAAATACTGCAGTCTATTAATTTCATTACAATTGATCAGGGTTTCAATCTTAGGTACAATAGTTCAGTTAAGGACACTTCAAAATAAAACTATTGTTCTCTAGTCGTTGGTAGTGCCATAGCCTCTGTATTATGGTCGTCTTCTGCTGTCTTGGGGTAGAGTTCTCTTGCTTGAGGGTACACTCAGGCATAATATTCTATATTATTTCTCTTTTTCGTGTTTTGAAGTTTTTATAGCTTATATATGAAAGGTCTAATTTAATGTTAATGTTCTTAGAATATTTGGTTTTGATTGTTTATTACTTTTCTTGTAGTTTACTTATTTCCTTATTTCCAATCCTTAGTGAGCAATTTTTCCCTGTTGGGGCCCTAGGGCATATAACGTCTTGCTATTCCAACTAGGGTTATGGATTAGCTTGTAATAATAGTAAAAATGATAGCTTGGATAACAACAACAACAACAACAACAACAACAACAACAACAACAATAATAATAACAATAATATAATAATAATAATAATAATAATAATAATAATAATAATAATAATAATATTGTAGCTAAAAATTTTATCAAATGTGAAATTCACCATTTCTTCAATTAAGACCCAATAATGAAAATCTGCAGTAGGCTAACGACACAAATACAAGGATCGCTGTAGGAAACGCA
>NC_090725.1:14555805-14573305 GCF_036898095.1 Palaemon carinicauda | reverse complement strand
ACATTCTCGAGCCATGAGACGACAAGGTTCTGTGAGGAATGACGTTCTAGAAGAACAGGAATCACAAACCAACATAGTTAGCAAGCTTACATATTTTAAGGGGTTGCGTAAACCTCACGTTTTAACTGCGTTGCACAATTGAAACCAGGTATGAAAATTGTACGTCAACCCATTTTATCAATGGAATCGTGAACCTCATCGGAGAAAAAATGAAACACCATTGAGTGGAGAATCAAGTTCATTGCAAAGAAAATTGGTATAGAAAAGAGACCATATTCTATCATAGAAAAAACACCACTTTAAAGGGAATGGTATCCGAGATCAACAGCTTAGAAATCTCGATTTTTTTTAGTAGAGTAAACCTTATAATCTAATCTACTGTGGTCTTGAGATAACGTTCCTTTGATAACCGAAGTCGGTCCCGTTGCGGGAATGGAACTGTGATTCGTCAAAGTGAGGGGAGAGCTTATGAGTTGGGTCAATAAATTCTCTAAAGCCGTGTAAAAAAAAAAAATCAATTATGTATTAACAACTTAATCTTTAACATTTTCCTCATTTCAAAGAACTTTAAAGTTTTAATGTGTCAATTCTTGTTAATTAAGTTCAGAGTACCCAAATATTTTTGTATCTTAAATTTTCATTACCATGGCTTTTATATTGAGGTATAGTGATTTGAAACACGTATCGACAACAAACACTGAATAGAAAAACATTAATCTAGTTTTCTTGTTATTCTGAAAACTATCTGGAGCTCGGTTCCCCCAGAGTGAAACAGTCTCCTATTTCTTAGACGCCAGTAAGGTATTATCTATTAATTGCAAACATAGTGTGACATTTCTAAATACCACACACGCGCACATACATACGCGTGCACACACACACACACACACACATATATATATATATATATATATATATATATATATATATATATATATATATATACATATATATATATATATATATATATACACACACACACACACATATATATATATATATATATATATATATATATATATATATATATATATATTTGTGTGTGTGTATGAGTGTGCGTGTATCTGTGTGTCTATATACCGTATATGTGTTGTGTAACCCGCTACAGATATTTTCAACCATTTAATGGTTTTTATTGTAAATGCTGGAACACTGAGCAGGTTAAATAGCAATATACTGCCATTCTGGTAATCTCTGCGTTCGCAAAAGTTTTATGAAACACGATGATGATATTCCTTTTATTTTCAGAACTTATATTACTGTACTGGATATCACGAGATTTTATATTAAACTTAATTCTACCTCTATTATAACTCAGAAATGCAATAGCTATTTATATACCAATGCCAAGAATAATAAATAAAATTACGATTCTAACCAACATATCCAAGATTCAACAGAAGAGAGTTATCAATTATTTGCAAAAAGTTAGATAATTGGTGAAAGTATGGGTTTACAACAAAATCGTTCCCGTTTTATACAATAAAAATTCGCTGAATCCCCTAAGCTCCTTCGCAAATACATCCGGGGACTCGTTAAACGAACACAAAGATACTAATCCTCTTTCGCTTCGAAATCACCCAATACGCGACGGTTATTTTTAGCGCCGAAACAGAGAATCGGAGCGTCTCTTATGCGTATTTCCCTGGATGTTGTGCACGACGGAAAAAATATCCTGGATTTCTCGCTTCCCTCGGATGGTGACATTTCTGCTCTCTCTGTCGACAGAGGATTCCAGTTATAGCATTTCTCTCGATGCTCTATGCCTTCATAGAGTGTGCGGTGATTTAGATTTTCCATGATCCTTTTATTCGAACTGTTCCTTCTTTTTTTACAAACATTTTACCAGACGGTCATATTTTTCCAGAGAGCAAACAAATTTTCTATCAGTACTACCCTTCGTGCTGCCGTCACCACCATATAAACAGCAACAGCAACATATGGAGCTGTTTCTAGTTCATTGCAGGCAAAGGCCTCATACATGTCAACTGAAGTCTGGCGGATGGCCAGTTTTCATCACTTCTGATCGCAAATTAACGTAGTATGGATAACCCTGACTAGTACAGCTTTGCTGATCATGGTGATTCGCAATCCCTTTCACAATGTTATGGTAACCCCATTCGGAAAAGGACCACCATATAAAGTAACAAATAAAAACAACCGTCAGTAAGTGCTTTTATCAAGGCACAGCTTAAATCTACAAGACGTATATAATCGTGGTATAATTTTCCATCACTTGAAAGCAACAATAACTCCAACCGATTTTTTCCAATTTTAAGGATAAATATATAATGATTCCTTTAGCATGAACTTCTAAACATTTAGTAGACATCACACCAAACTATCTAATAACAAATCTGCTACGAAACCAGTTCGGTCCCAGAACCAGAATCAAGTCTTATTTTTTAGATTAATTCGGACTTTAAGGGGCCTACCAATATAAACATTGGCCTCCTGCCATTACAATTCGACGGAGCTCTCTTGCATCAACAAGGTACTTATTGGTGCTAATACAGACTTGCTGATTACAAACAATACTTTATACATACTTCAATACACCAAAGTTTAAGCTGTCAAATTTCAAGTATACGTTGGCTCTGTGCTTCAAAGTAATTTCTTAATGATCATAAACTTTGGTCAAAACTATTGTCAAATTCCCTCAGGTGCCATTGTTCAAGGTAGCCCATCGAGAAATTGAAAAAGAGTACTCGTAGAAGTGAGCCATATCTTAATGCTAACAGTCCATAGGTAAATATTGTTGATGGTTTTGAATTCAGAATAGTCACACCTTTACTTTTATCGTAAATTTAATGTTCTTTTACTAAAATCCTCAGAAGGAAACATTTTGCTTAAGCTACGGTTTCAATGCATCTCTCAATAAGGGTATGTGATTTGAAAAATTTGTTGAGATAGACAGCAGTGTTAAAATACTTTTGGTATTTGATGATTCTTTCTTTGTTTTTTTAGATATTTTTACGTATATCTGTGAATTATCATGTAATAGTTTTATGGCATAATGAAATAATCAAAGGCTTAAAAATCACCACTGCAATTGATATCTAAAATGAAAATTTTAAAGGTTTACAAATGACTTTGCATCTTTTTAAGCTGTACACCATCTTTCTAAAGACTTAATTGGGGATAAATTTTAACGAATATTGGTAGTCTACATATTATCTCTTCACAGTGGGGCTAGAGAAGGAACAGGGGTCCATCTTGTTTCACAAAGAATTTTGCATGCCATCTTTTCTCATAACGTCAAGAAAGATAATGGTTGTCATATTTTGAGGGATTATATCATTTATCATCATCCACAATTTTACATAATATTTTGGGAACAAACCAAACGTTATTTTCAATCGTTAATAAGTATCGGGTCGAAGATGAAAGAATTAACCTCAATATGTTTCATTCCAAGCAGCTTTATTTGACATGGAAAAAAAAAAAAAAAAAAAAAACACACAATTGATGATGTTGGTTTAACTATAAAAGGGGGATGACCTTAACTATAAGAAGTAAAACGTATGTTAACGTTCCAAGAATATAATATAAGGAAGATATTTCGTTATAAATCAGTCACACAATTGCTTGCAAGAGCACACCCTTAAGAAAGCATATATATTTACATATGTGTTTTTGCTTATGCCGGTTCTCTTACGAGTATGTGACTGATGTATAACGAATTATCTTAATAATAATAATAATAATAATAATAATAATAATAATAATAATAATAATAATAATAATAATAATAATAATAATAAATAATGGATATTGCACGTTCACTGATTTTCTCTTATCTTGAAGAGATAATATTGTACGGAGAACAAACAAAGAAATTACTAACAGGCATAACAGAAACAAAAAACCGAATGGAAAACAGGGCACAAAAATAGTAAAAGGTTGGTCGTCAACATGTATTAAAACAGAGAAAAGCCCTTCAGAAAACGGGATCATAAATGTAAATACTAAGTCAAAGATAAAGTGCATGGAGAAAACTAAGGAAACATTGGCGGATTTGAAGGGGAGGAACAAGATAATATTCATATCTTTCATGGAAAGGATTCTCAAGAGATGAAAAGTATGAAAAAAAGTGTATTTGAAATAATTCCTTTCGATTTTTAACTCCACATATAACGGCTTACATGTGAGGTATGATCCAATATTCCAAACAGTTAGAATTCTCATTTTCTTGTTAAATCGACTTTATTTAAAATATCTAAAATGTAATATACAATAAAAACATGGAATTGAGCTGCTTCTAGGATGACACATTTTTATCTTTTGATCTGAGAGAAACAATTCTTCCTGTTATTACAATAAATGTAAATGCAGCTGCCTTACGACCTTTATCTTGCAGTCTCTAGTAAGCTAGCATGAGAAGCTATTATATCAACGAAAGCATTATGGCACCAAGCTCGGCGAGAACAACTGAGAGAAAATGTAAAGTAAACGTGTTCAGCTCAATATAAGTATAACAGAACGATTTTTTATAAATAATGTTATAATAGAACTGGAAATGTAATTATCATAGATAGGCTAAAGACTATAAACTCCTTATATACCCTGCCGAAATACAACAATATCATGAAATATTAATAAGAATTCTAACAAGAATCCAACACTTCCATTCTATAAGTTATCAAAAAATATAACATATTACAGAAAAGGTAGAGTAAGCGACGCCCGGGAGACTAGGAAAGGGGGTTACTGGAAAGATAGGAAGAGAGTTAAGAAAGTGGGGGAAGGACCGGGAAGGGACCGGTTAGTGAATGTATTCGAAGGGCTTTACCCAATCACTCGATTCACTTGGCTTAAGCTTTATTAGTACAAGAGTAAACAACTCAATTAACATGATTTGAAAATGCACGATAGTATCAAAAATTAGGGGGAGGTCTATAGAGTGCTGTGTCAAAGTATCATTCTGATCAAGTAATAAGTATGGGAGATATTAAAGAAAAACACACTATTTTCTGACAGAAATGTATAGTAGGCTCTTATCAGACCATACTAAAACCAGTGCTTGGTAAATTTTTGATGAGAAAAGTTTTATTAAGCCAAGTGAAGGCCAAGTACTAACAGTTTTGGGAGTATTTGATTCACAAACTGAATGAAATTGGGCAATTCGAGTTCGTAAGACAACTCAAAATATGGGTCATGTCAAACACCTTACTGGCTTCTTGTCGGACGAACTCCAATCACAAATTAGGAATCATCACTACACGCATTACCTGCTTGTAAATGTCCTGTCAAACTTTGAGGTAAAAAGAATCACCAGCTTTGAACTGAAAGATACATGAAAGTCAGCTTGCCGCTTTTTAAAATGTATTAGCCTTCACTGTACGCGCAATCTGATATGAGAACTATCTATTCCCTTTTAATTTTAGTAGAGGTTAGGAGAAATGTTTTCACCAGTTGCCGAACTAAAATAAAACTTCTAAAAAAATCCTTTATCTAAACTGCACTTGTCGTTTATTTTATTATTAATCAGATGTGCATACACACACGCTCTCTCTCTCTCTCTCTCTCTCTCTCTCTCTCTCTCTCTCTCTCTCTCTCTCTCTCTCTCTCTCTCTCTCTGAATGGTGGGTAATGATATAGAAAGTGTGGGACCAGGAGGAATATCTCAGCATTATTATTAGCAAAGATTTGAAGTTCACCAAACAGAGCATAGAATCTGAAAAGAAACAACAAAACTAATAGATTACATAAAAAGACAATTCAAATACAGAAATAAAAACACTGTAGTACATCTGTACACGTTACTAGTAATACCTCATATAGTTCTGGCCTCTAAGTATTCGGAAGAATATACTGTAGATAAGACTGTAAGTGGTACGAGATAGGACCATCAAACTAGTTCCAAAACTAAGGAATTCTGGATATAGACGGAAAATGGAACGTTAGAACTTATTTGATCTACCAACTCCAAGACTATGGGGACAGCTAAGAGACATTTAAAATTCTTAGATCTATAGCAATTGTACACTACAACAATTTATTCATGCTCAGCACAAATAAGACCAGAGGTAACGGATACGAACTGGGATTAAAAAGATTCACCACTCAATGTAGTAATTTCTTTACATATAAAATAGCAAATACATAGAACAGATTTCAAGCCAATGTAGTACATAGTAACATGGTAAACAGGTTCAAGAATAAGTTGGATAAAATCATAAAATCTCTCTAAACGTTTAAATTCACTGTAACCCAAGGCAAATGGAGTCTCCACGGACGGGCTGAAAAGTCTTTGAGAGGTCCACAATCCTTTAACTCGTTATAACACACACACACACACTCTCTCTCTCTCTCTCTCTCTCTCTCTCTCTCTCTCTCTCTCTCTCTCTCTCTCTCTCTCTCTCTCTCTCATATTATTCATATGATTTTACGTTTAAACTTTATATATAGATTGATCATTGTAATTTTGCTGCTCAACATGATCCCTTGTCTTTCAATTATTTTCAATGTAACGTACATGTTTATGGACTATAACCCTGCCCCTACTCCCGATCCATAATTGTCACGTCTCCCGATCCTCCGGAATGAACTCCAACGGCTTACAAGTTTTGTGTATGTTCTAAAAACTAGTTTTTCTATTCATCTCCTGTGTTTCATTACCTTGATTGGAGGCTGAGGCAAAGAAGGCTATTCACGAGTATCTCGTTAATCATTTATGACTGAATATTTCATTACCACTCACTAAAGCCTCTGTTTAGATGATTGGCTGTTTATATGTTTGAGCCAATCCCTTTCATAATACGTAAACGATAGGAAGACACACTGCTATATTGAAGTTATATTGACGTTATATTGATTTTATATTGACACTACCATATTTCTTATCTTCATCACAATTCTTTCGGCAACAAATTGAAAAAATCCTACATGTGTGTAATTCACACTAATCATATTAAGTTACATAGATTGCTTGATATAGATTGTGGTTACCTAATTAATAGGATATCTTCATTTGCCTAAAATTGAGAAAAACTGTGTTCTTTGCGTACAACAAAATGTTCCGACTTATTATAGTTTCGGATAATCTTCCAACTTCTTGTTCATAGTCTTTAATTCCTTTTACAACTATCAATTTTCAAGATAGGGTATGAAACTACATTTAATCGAAAAATGGATAGTCCTAAATAATGAGAGCACCAGATGCTTTTGAATGTCGAGATCGAAGCAGAAGAAGAATGTGCGTCATTCTAACATTTTTTTTTTTTTTTTTTTTTTGGTAATCTGGGCTTTCTGGATGGAAAAGATGTCAAAAAAAAGAAAAAGAAAAAGAAAAAGAAAAAAAAAGATGAAAAGATCGGAAGTAAATATAGAAACGCATGAGATATTCAAGTCCTAATCAGTTGCCGATTCACAGACGTTAAAAATATCTTTATGGAAAGCAGCTTCGACATAAAAAATCGGAAGCAGAGTTCATCTGCGTATCAGGAACTGAGATCAAACGAAATGAAAATTTTGACTTTCACAAAAGAGAAATATAAACCTGTTTTTTGTATCTGATAATCAATAGAGGCTTTTCTAATATTTGGAATTCCTATGTGATTCACATTTTTTTTTATATTGATATAATGATGTTTCTGAATGAAATGGGAAACTACTATGGGATTCAAGGCCTCTGTAACACGGTTTTTTCGCAATAATTTTTTATCTATGAATTTCATAAATATAACGCTTATTCAGAATGCACATTATCTCAACACGTAAATTTTGACTATATTCTGCATTACGTAGGTTGAATAAATTTTGTACTTGTACTGTAAAAGTGACGTTTTTTGAAGACGGGCCAACTTACTCAGAGAAAAGGTTTCGAACGCACTCGTTACGTAACTTATGACGGCATTTCTTCACTGTTTCTCGATCGATGATTGGCTATACGTAACGAAGGCTATACCTCTGCCAACAATGACACAAAAGTTTAAATAAAAGCAAAGCAGTACACCTTTATGAACTCTGAAACCTCTCCACTGATAATTGTCATAATGAACAAACCAACAAAACATGTTAATAAATACAAAAACACTTCGATTATTAGTCTAACTCCCAAAATAAGGTTCCTAAGAAATTACAGTCTACTTTATAGGTCACAATCAGATTGACAAGGTGTAGGGAATAGTTGGTAATTTTCAAAAACTTAGTAGACAAGCTTGATTTGATAACTGCTATATCCAATGTCAAGCAATTTTTATTTATTGTCTATCTACCTACCTATTTACTGAAAAAAAAAAATAGCCGGTACCGTATTTTGGCTTTAAACCTTCACGAATAATTATCGTCAGAATGATGACTTCATGAGGGTCCACCCACTTTGGCTTCGTTATAATTCAGGATAACACTAGGCTATCATGGGCATTGTTGGATTAGAAAATTTATATTCTGGCTACAAAAACCCATTTCTCGAGTAGTTGTAAGAAGTCCTAAATGATCCTCAAGGATCCCAACAGTTGGCCTAAACGTTTAATTCATGTATACTACTGTTGCGGCACTACTGCTACAGTAGTATTACTATACTAGCACAGATACCCCACCCACATTTATGTATCGTTCCGCCATTCATAAAGTCTTTGTCATATTTTTTCACTGTGCAATAAGCCATGGTCTCATCAGAAATTAAGTTAAACATTAGATGATTGGTTATTTCATTAAGCTGACAAATTATGGCAACTGGGTATGTTATTACCGATGTGGAAGCTAAAGATAAAGTATGGTATCATTCCTTCATTGCATTATCATCTTTACTACTATTTGTTTTGCTACATGTAGTAATTATCTTAAAGGATAAATGAATTATGTTCACTTTACTTCTATAAATTCCCATTAGATGTACAAATAAAACTCCTAAAACTATTCATGATTTATTTACAAAATGCAGTCATGCCCAAAACATAGCCAACACGGTCGTACGGCCTAAAAAGAAGAAAGAAAATTATATCGGATGATCCGTTGGTCTGATGGAGATTTTAGCACCAAATTCTTATTTCAACAAAAATAGTTAAATTAAGACTGTGTACAAACAATCTCTCTCTTTCTCTCTCTCAAGTGGCATAGTGAATAGTTAATGGAAATGTTCAAAAGCCTGAATGACATTACATGTATTATAATCATGTTACGCTACATACAAATCAGTCCATAAACATTAGGTTTAAACTAGAAACTGAATAATTACCTATTCAGGCTATAGTAAATATGGCCACGGGCTTTCTCTTGACTGTATAAAGTTGCAAGTCGTTAGACAAATGCAGTTTTGCAACCACGGGGCAATTCCAAATCCTGTTAGCCATTCTTGACTGTTATGGGTTTCAGAGCCGATGGAACAAGGTGAATGGGTGTCTGGTGGATGGGCGGGGCAAAATTTTGTCAAAAGGTGTTTACATTACTTACGTAATGAATGTTTTCGACTCTTGGCTCGTTATCACTGGCCATGGCGTCAGCTAGATCATTTTTATTCTATAAAAATTAAAACTATCGGGTTTAGGTTATTGATAATGCTGACGAAATTTGTGTGTGGTTGTAAAATATACATATGTCAACTTTCAGCTACATCCGATGCTTTGATAAGGAGCAAAGTCCAAAAAACCGTGTTACAGAGGTCCTGAATCTCACAGTAGTTATTATAAGAATATCTTTGGGAAACTGGATATGCTGAGAACATCTTCGAAATTTTTGTTTACAAGTGCACAGGTGTGTAGGGAAGTACCAGGAAGACAACATAGACGGACAAGAATACTACCGGGAAGAATGTAAATGCCAATTAATGTAAATGACGAAATAAATTTATGCATCTTAGATGTTATAGGCTCTTCGTAGTAGCCTTACTCAGTTAACTAGTGTTGGCTCAAATTCATCAAGAGGATGGAAATATTATTAATTATCTTATTTGAGGATTTGAAGATTTTCGATAGGAATTTTACCTGAGATTATTAGGGAATAGAGAAAATATGTTAATTCTTAAAACTGGTGTGATGAGTATCAGTAAATGATGAATTTTGTTGTCTGAATGTAATTCCTTTACCAACCATTTGCGTCCTTTGTAAACGTTGGCTTTAAAGACAACTAAAAGGTCAGCTATTTCTGAATTAATTTTGAATTAAAATGATCTGCAAAAGCCCCAAGTGCCCTTCCCACACCAGAGATTCCACACATAAAAAACAGGGGACCTCCTGTGCAGTGTAGCTGGTATTTTTAATATACAACATAAAATGTGAACATCCTAATTATTCGAAATTGACTTTCTTATAGTATACTCGGTGGCTTAATTAACAAGGTTCATCTCCCTGGATTATAAAAGCGAAAATGAAGGATTTCTTTCATTAAATAATCAAGGCTTGGGGTGAAGGGGAAAGGAATAAGAAAAAGAGAAGGAGGTAGGTCGAGGAAAGTAAAAAAAAAAAAAAAAACTGCCCTAAAAGAATCCTGCCAGAAAGGAAGGAATTAAAAACACACAAAAAAAAAGGAAAAAAAAAAAAAAAAAAAAAAACAGAGCAGAACCTACTTGATTATAAATATAGGTAAAAAAAAACGAAGCAGAGAAAACGCAGGGTTATTGAATACTGAGGGATGGAAATGGAAGATACTCCAAAAGCAGAGAAATGTTGACGATGAAAGTGAAGAAAGAGTAATGTAATTTGATCACAACGGTAGAGGGATAAAATTAACCTAAATAAGCAAATAGCTATCATTAGACAAAACAAATTAGGAATGGAAGAAGTGAATTAATTTTGAAAGATAAAAAATAGCAAAACAAGATAAAGCGATCGTAATAAAACGGAAAAGCAGAATATATGGATACATTTCATACTAACATAAAAGGACCTTCATCATCATCAACTCCCACGCCTATTGACGCAAAGGGCCTCGGTTAGATTTCGTCAGTTGTCTCTATCTTGAGCTTTTAGTTCAATACTTCTACATTCATCATCAAAAGGTTTTGTGAGTCGTGTAGGACCAAAGCAACTTTCAGAGCACCAAGTTCAAGGAATGGCTGGAGAAGGACGACGACTTCGTTCACCCATCCCTAGTATCAATCCACTCTTCTTAACCGTTTTTTTCAGGCCATGTTTACACTGTTTGTCTTGGAAAACTTTGTATACCAGACAAACTTTTGTGTAAGACAGAAAGACAACTGTGAAAGTTTGGTGTTAATTGGTATCATCATCTATATGGCCGTTGTCTATATGCCTGCTATAGAAGATTATAGCTCAGAATTGATACGACTACAATAGTTGGCAGATATGATGACGTCATAATCTTTTTGGTTGATGATGTCCCTTATTCATTTCAACTTTCCTCTTGGTAAGGGTAGAAGAGACTCTTTAGCTATGGTAAGCAGCTCTTCTAGGAGGAGGACACTCCAAAATCAAACCAATGTTCTCTTGTCTTGGGTAGTGCCATAGCATCCTGTATCATGGTCTTCCACTGTCTTGAATTAGAGTTCTCTTGCTTGATTGTACACTTGGGCACACTATTTTAATCTTATTTATATTCCTCCTTTTTTTTTTAAGTTTTTATAGTTTATAGAGGAAATATTCATTTTAATGGTGTTACTGATCTTGAAATATTCTATTTTTTCTTGTTTCCTTTCCTGGGCTTATAGCATCCTGCTTTTCCAACTAGGGTTGTAGCTTAGCAAGTAATAATAATAATAATAATAATAATAATAATAATAATAATAATGATAATAATAATAATAATAATGTCAAAGCTACCAGTGATTAATTCTTAAAGATTTGACCATTCATTATTTCTGTGACAAGGGAGTTCTTGATGGTGACCAAGACTCTAAGACACTCTGCCTTTATTCTACCAAAGAGAACAAAGGGGAGATGGGTGGCACTGACCATGTTAATATGTCCACACATCTCTAAAAGACTCTCACGTTTGCTAGACGGTGCTACATTAAGCTCCTTCGATACATCCTAGAATTGAACATTTGAAATGACTTACTGTTCTATTAGAGAGAATACAGGTTCTTGAATGTGAAGCCCATACTTCTGAGTAACTTTCAGTTTAAATCTCGCAAGATGCCAGGTGTAAGAAGACCTTGGCACCAAGATCAACAAATAACTCTTTGTACATGAAGCCTAGGCCAGTGCCAGAAAGGACAAAAGACCAACATGCCACAAAACATTCAGCGGTATATGCCAGTTTTTTTCTCAACAGGCAGACCTGCAAGTTCTGTTACAAGGTGGACGATATCCATGTACTGTAACTCTATGGTTGGACAATGCGTGCAAGTGGCCCTCCGCTTTTTTAACACCAGGAACATTCTCATTCCCATTCTCTTTCTCATTTGTAGATTTGTGACTGCATATTCTTTATAGATTTGTGATGGTAAGAAAAAGATTATTACCGTAAAGGTGAATAAAGAACTTATCAACAAGCATGAACAATTTATGCGAGTGGCAGACCTGGCAAAAATGTACAAATGTGAACATCCCCAATTTGTACAATTCTGACGAAATAGAGGAAATTAAAGCAATTTATATTGTGAAAGAAGTGCTGAAATTGACAAATCAACAGCAATATGTGCTTGATAACATAGAAATTTACTTTTCGTGTGGGTCAATGAGAAGCATTTGGCAAAAGATACGATTACAAAGAACATTATTTGTGAAAAAGTAAAGGTAATGTGCGCTGAACTTGTTTAAAAATGAATCAGATATGTCAGCAGGCAAAGAAAAAGAAGCATTCAAGGCAAGCTGTGACTGGTTTGAAAATTTCAAGAGAAATACTCACATTCATACTGTTATACAACATGCTACGAGCTGTGATGCCCAGTCATAAGATGTATTCTTTGTAAAATTAAAAGGGTTTGGGGAGTCTGAGCATTCCAAGTCAGAGCAAGTATTCAACTGCAACAAGACATGTCAATTTTGGATGAAGACACCCAGGAGGACCTTTATTACGGCAGAAGGAAAGGAAATTCCCAGCATTAAGCCCATAAAACTGTCTAACCTTGCTGTTGCCAGAGGGAATTGCAAAATTAAACCTCTCCTGGTGTATAACTAGAAAAAGTGCAGTTGATGCAAGTGAACTTTATAGAGGTTAAACACCAAGGCTTCGGTGACTTGCATTTTGGTCCTGAGCTCCTATTGGAAAAGAACCTCCCACTTCAAGCCTTGTTGCTTATGAACAATGCTCCTGCCTGTATTCCAGCCAATAAAGACAACCTAATGGAGGAGCTCAAATTCATAAGGATCAAGTTCTTGGTAACCAGCACCATTAAAGTATTATAAAACATGGATCAGCAAGAGAGCTTGAACTTCAAGAAGCTTTACTCAAAGGCAACTTTCTAGAGATGCTTCGAGGCCATCAAAGGGACCAATCTCACCTTCGAAAACTTTTGGAAGTGAGTTTATCCATCATCAGCTGTCAGAAAATTATTTATAAAACCTGGGAAATGGACTTTCAACAGACCTCTCAATTATTCATGGAGTAAACTGTAGTCTGAATGCATTCCTGAACAGGAGTTAGAAAGAATCAAAGCCAAGCTGGAGGCAGGCAGGCAGTTGATTATGAAATTATGCCCCTGGGCGGGCAAAAAAATGGGGTTGGAGGTGAACAAAGATGACATCAACAATCATTGACTGAGGAGCTGATGGAGTTGAACAAGGAGCAACAACAAGATATTGTGGAGGATATTTCATCTGTGGAGGAGGAGGAGGAAGAGAATGACAAACCTATCGCTTCATGTGAAAATGGGGAGAAGCTAAGTATGTTGAAAAACCATGCTCCCCTCCCCCCCAAAAAAAACATCAAGATAAGGTTTTACCATTGGGAGTAGCGATTCTATTTACCATCAATATGATGTCACAGTTTCATACAATTATAAAGATAGCTCAAAATCAGTTGTCTCTAAATAAGTTCCTTTTGAAAGGGGACTGTAAAAGTGTAAGAAAAATATGATCAAACTTACAATATGGGTGAACTAGTTGATTCAATTAGTGGTAGTAAATGTCATTTAAGAAGAAAATTCACGATATTTTACCAGAAGTTCTCATGTTTCATACACGCCCATACAATTTAATGCTATTTGTAACGAATTGTAACTAAATACGCATGTGTAGTGCGTTATTCAATGATCTTTGATACTCTCCCGAGTCTATATTATTATCATGTTGTTGTTCCTTGGGTATTCGCTTTCATACAGACATTGGAGTTAGAAGGCACTATTTTAAAGTACATTTTTATGTTGGTGTTGTAATTATTTTGTATTTCAGCCAAAAAAATATGAATAAGAACGAACAGAGTATTCTTGCTACCACAATGACAATATGCTAACCTGTTTAAACTTGCTATATCATTCTTCAGTTTATATTAACTTTTGTGACATTCTTGCTCGCAAGTGTTTCTATATAAGCTTGTTATAGGTTGAATAAAGGCGACTTGCATTCACCTCTCATCTCTGCTAACAACTAGGAGTTACGTTGCTACACCCGATTCTAGTACCTCCCTGCTCTCTTGGTTGATGAAAGTTTATCTGTCTTTCTATTGGGCCTAATGTGATCTTTGTAAATATTCTATATATTACTGAGAGTAAACTATTGTAATTAGGTAGTGATATTTCATGTCTTTTGTGTTTCCCTTTTTTGAATTAATATATTGATAAAATTTTTCCAAACGGTCAGCATACAGCATACAAGCAGATATTTTGTGTAAAGTTCAATGAGTCTTACTACACTACTATGATATCCCTTCCATTTATTATTAAATATATACGTATATATATACTGTACATACACACACCCACACACACACACACACACACACATATATATATATATATATATATATATATATATATATATATATATATATATATATATATATATATATATATATATATATATAAATGTATATGACATCAACCCACACAGAAGTGGAAAAAGATGTAGACAAAGAGGAAGATATATATATATATATATATATATATATATATATATATATATATATATATATATATATAAATGTATATAACATCAACCAACACAGAAGTGGAAAAAGATGTAGACAAAGAGGAAGATATATAAATATATATATATATATATATATATATATATATATATATACATTTATATGTTATAGATTTTGTACATTAAAACGTGTTTTATATATATGTACACACACACACACACACAAACACACATATATATATATATATATATATATATATATATATATATATATATATATATATATATATATATATATATATCTCCCAAGATCCCGTTATTAGCAATTTCACATAACTCTAATTCACACACAGAATCACTTCCTAATTTGACAAATTAACTATAGTCATATCAGCTTTGTTCTCTTTTATTTCCGATAAGCCCTCTAAAATTACTTGCGCTCCATTGTCATAGGATTTAACAACGATCTTGGATCCTTCCGGAAGAGGGCGACACGGGGTCACTGATATGCTCGCAAGTGTTTGGGAAGATAACACTTCTCCTCTCTCAGGTACAGCTGTTACCTTACTTAAATGTCTCTCCATGCCCGCACAAGCACTTACTCTCTCATGACTTACTATCGGCAAAATACACCATCCTGCTTTTACTGTTATTGTATCTTTTCCCCCAAAAATGCATATTTGATTACATGAAATGAAATCTATTCCTAAAATAACCTCGATTCCTGGAATTCCCAAGGTGGGCAAGACAAAAAAATCATGTGTAAACTTCACAGATCCCACCTTAAAGTTGACGATCATTGTATGGTTTATGCATATTTTATTTCCTCCTGGCGTGTTAAGGACCAGGGATGCCACTGACTGTAGTGGGGTTGAGGAGAAATCTTATTTTCAATCGGTGAAACGCTGTCTCCTGTGTCGATCAGCGCTCGAATGGATTCATCTGGCAGGTCAATCCTACCTGCTAACATTCCTAGATGGCCATTACAAGGTATGGGGCACAGGCCAATGACCTTAGCTGCAATGCCGCTGCTCCCTAGTGCTGAGGGGCTGCAGTCGGGAGTACCAATTGAGGTCTTAGTGCCTGCTCTAAGTCCGTCGTCGATGGGAACGCTGCCTCAGCTACTGCTTGTGATGTCATGTGTCATGCGGGGGGTGAAGGGGGCATCGAACTCCCTCGTCTCCCCCTTCCTCATTTTCCTTTTCCTCGGAGTTTAGGGGGGGGGGGGGGTGCGTGTGCCACAGCCCGCCTGCCATCGGTGTTTTTTGCTGGGCACTCTCGAGATTGATAACCGTAGGCCTGACAAGTGTAACAGCGGGGTATCCTTGGGTGGGGCACTCCACTCGTCGGTGCCCCTCTCCCCCCCACTGCCAGCATCTGAAGACTCTTCTCACCTGCTGACTGCGTTCTCCCCTCTCCCGCTTTGGGGGGTTGATGAGTGCCTCTCATGGCTGCCAACTTCTCGGAATCAGACCAGTTATTCCCTGTCATTTTCTCTTCTGGCTAACTGTCTAAAATATTTTGTATCGTGCTCACTAGATCTGCTAACGAGTGATTGTCATCGAACAAATAACCACATAAATACTGGTTTACTAATCTGCGAATATGTTTACGGGCAATCACTTTTTTATCACCTTCTGGGAGATTGGCACTCTGGGTAGCAAACGAATCACAATCCTGAAAAATGCGAGTTGCAAAACTAAGAACGGATTCAAATTCCCCAATTTTGGGTTTATAATTTTCTTTTAGGTCCCCCTTCATCACATCAGGGAAGGCATACTTCTCAATCAAACGTCGTTTTATTTCAGTATAAATTCTTAAACTGTCTTGTGGCCAACACATTACCTTCATTGCAGAAGCATTTTTCCGCAATCTAAATTATTTGAATAGCTTTTTCTCTTTCCAACCACCCATATGTGGCTACTTCAAAGTCGCTCAAAAAAACTTCAATCGATTAAAACCTTTCATTAGGCCGTTGATCATCAAAAGGCCTAACACTTGCCTGGAGTTCTAGTAACTTTCGAACTACGATTTGTGTATCTTCACTCGGCTGTGCATGTTTACTTTCACTTGTGTGCGTTTGGACTTCGTTAATGTACGTTGGATATGCTGTGATTGCGGGCCACTCCTCTTCTCGTTCAACCAAGATTCTGTTCATCAACTGTTCTAAGTTATCTAACTTATTTTCCAATTCTTGCATTCTAATTTCCTGTCTATATTTTTCATCGGGAATGCTATATCACACTGCTCCTTTGTTTTCATCTCCTGCAGCACCACCGTCTGCTATGCTAGTACTCGTGTATCTAGGCTTCTTGAACCTTTATTTTACAGGCTCAAAGAACAACTTTGCTTACAGCATACTCAAACAGACATATTTTAACACCTGATACCAATATGTCCCATGTCCACGGATGACATCGGAACCTGGGTTTTTTTCACTTTATTACAAAAGGTTCGAAAGTACACTGTACAACAGACACTCTCAGGCGAGAGCCTTGTCTCAGAGAAAACACAAAGGCAACTAACTACCCCTTGTTATTAAAATGCAATCTTGTTACAACAACATTCTGAGT
>NC_090725.1:14523305-14550805 GCF_036898095.1 Palaemon carinicauda | reverse complement strand
TTGTTATTCTGAAAACTTTCTGGAGCTCAGTTCGCCCAGAGTGAAGCAGTCTCCTATTTCTTAGACGCCACTAAGGTATTATCTATTAATTGCAAACATAAAGTGACATGTCTAAATACCACACACGCACACACACATACGCGTGCACACACACACATATATAATTATATATATATATATATATATATATATATATATATATATATATATATATATATATATACATATATATATATATATATATATATATATATATAAATATATATATATATATATATATATAAATATATATATATATATATATATATATATATATTTATATATATATATATATATTTATATATATATATATATATATATTTATATATATATGTATATATATATATATATATATATATATATATATATATATATATATATGTGTGTGTGTGTGTGTGTGTGTGCGTGTATCTGTGTGTCTATATACCGTATATGTGTTGTGTAACCAGCTACAGATATTTTTAACCATTTAATGGTTTTTATTGTAAATGATGGAACACTGAGCAGGTTAAATAACAATATACAGCCATTCTGTTAATCTCTGCGTTCGCAAAAGTTTTATGAAACACGATGATGATATTCCTTTTATTTTCAGAACTTATATTACTGTACTGGATATCACGAGATTTTATATTAAACTTATTTCCACCTCTATTATAACTTAGATAAGCAATAGCTATTTATATACCAATGCCAAGAATAATAAATATGCGATTCTAACCAACATATCCAAGATTCAACCGAAAAGAGTTATTAATTATTTGCAAAAAGTTGGATAATTGGTGAAAGTATGGGTTTACAACAAAATTGTTCCCGTTTTATACAATAAAAACTCGCTGAATCCCCTAAGCTCCTTCGCAAATACATCCGGGGACTCGTTAAACGAACACAAAGATACTAATCCTCTTTCGCTTCGAAATCACCCAATACGCGACGGTTATTTTTAGCGCCGAAACAGAGAATCGCAGAGTCTCTTACGCGTATTTCCCTGGATGTTGTGAACGTCGGAAAAAATTTCCTGGATTTCTCGCTTCCCTCGGATGGTGACATTTCTGCTCTCTCTGTCGACAGAGGATTCCAGTTATAGCACTTCTCTCGATGCTCTATGCCTTCATAGTGTGTGCGGTGATTTAGATTTTCCATGATCCTTTTTAGTCGAACTGTTCCTTCTTTTTTATATAACAGTTTACCAGACGGTCATATTTTTTCCAGAGAGAAAACAACTTTTCTATCAGTACTACCCTTCGTGCTGCCGTCACCACCATATAAACAGCAGCAACAACACATGGAGCTGTTTCTAGTTCATTGCAGGCAAAGGCCTCATACATGTCAACTGAAGTCTGGCGGCTGGCCAGTTTTCATCACTTCTGATCGCAAATCAACGTAGTATGGATAACCCTGACTAGTACAGCTCTGCTGATCATGGCGATTCGCAATCCCTTTCACAAAGTCATGGTAACCCCATTCAGAAAAGGACCACCATATAAAGTAACAAATAGAAATAACAGTCAGTAAGTGCTTTTATCAAGGCCAAGCTTAAATCTACAAGACATATTTAATCGTGGTGTGATTTTCCATCACTTGAAAGCAACAATAACTCCAACCGATTTTTTTCCAATTCTAATGATAAATATATAATGATTCCTTTAGCATGAACTTCTAAACATTTAGTAGACATCACACCAAACTATCTAATAACAAATCTGCTACGAAACCAGTTCGGTCCCAGAACCAGAATCAAGTCTTATTTTAGATTAATTCGGACTTTAAGGGGCCTACCAATATAAACATTGGCCTCCTGTCATTACAATTCGACGGAGCTCTCTTGCATCTACAGGGTACTTATTGGTGCTAATACAGACTTACTGAGTACAAACAATACTTTACACATACTTCAATACACCAAAGTTTAAGTTGTGAAATTTCCAGTATTCGTTGGCTCTGTGCTTTTAAGTAATTTCTTAATTATCATAAACTTTGGTCAAAACTATTGTCAAATTCCCTCAAGTGCCATTGTTCAAGGTACCCCATCGAGAAATTGAAAAAGAGTACTCGTAGAAGTGAGCCATATCTTAATGCTAACAAACCATAGGTAAATATTGTTGATGGTTTTGAATTCAGAATAGTCACACCTTTAGTTTGATCGTAAATTTAATGTTCTTTTACTAAAATCCTCAGAAGTAAACATTTTGCTTAGGCTACGGTTTCAATGCATATCTCAATAAGGGTATGTGATTTGAAGAATTTTTTGAGATAGACAGTAGTGTTAAATACTTTTGGTGTTTGATGATTCTTTCTTTGCTTTTTAGATATTTTTACGTATATCTGTGAATTATCATGTAATAGTCTTATGCCATAATGAAATAATCAGAGGTTTAAAAATCACCACTGCAATTGATATTTAAAATGAAAATTTTAAAGGTTTACAAATGACTTTGCATCTCTTTAAACTGTACACCATCTTTCTAAAGACTTAATTGAGGATAAATTTAACGAACATTGGTAGTCTACATATTATCTCATCACAGTGGGGCTAGAGAAGAAACAGGGGTCCATCTTGCTTCACAAAGAATTTTGCATGCCATCTTCTCTCATAACGTCAAGAAAGATAATGCTTGTCATATTTTGAGGGATTATATCATTTATCATCTTCCACAATTTTACATAATATTTTGGGAACAAACCAAACGTTATTTACAATCGTTAATAAGCATCGGGTCGCAGAAGAAGAATATGAACCTAAATATGTTTCATTCCAAGCAGCTTAATTTGACAAAAAAAAAAAAAAAAAAAAAAAAATGATGATGCTGGTTTAATTATAAAAGGGGGATGACCTTAACTATAAGAAGTAAAACGTACGTTAACGTTCAAGGAATACAATATAAGGAAGATATTTCGTTATAAATCAGTCACATAATTGCTTTCAAGAGCACACCCATAACCAAACATATATATTTACATATGTGTTTTTGCTTATGCCGGTTCTCTTACGAGTATGTGACTGATGTATAACGAATTATCTTCCTAATAACACCAATAATAATAATAATAACAATAATAATAATAATAATAATAATAATAATAATAATAATAATAATAATAATAATAATAATAATAATGATGAATATTGCACGTTCACTGATTTTCTCATATCTTGAAGAGATAATATTGTACGGAGAACAAACAAAGAAGTTACTAACAGGCATAACAGAAATAAAAAACCGAATGGAAAACAGGGCACAAAAATAGTAAAAGGTTGGTCGTCAACATGTATTAAAACAGAGAAAGGCCCTTTGGAAAACAGGATCATAAATGTAAATACTAAGTCAAAGATAAAGTGCATGGAGAAAACTAAGGAAACATTGGCGGATTTGAAGGGGAGGAACAAGATAATATTCATATCTTTCATGGAAAGGATTCTCAAGAGATGAAAAGCATGAAAAAGTTTATTCAAAATAATTCCTTTCGATTTTTAACTCCACGTATAACGGCTTACAGTTAGAATTTTTATCTTTTAAAATGGACTTCACTTAGAATATCTGAAATTTAATATGTAATAAAAACATATAATTGAGCTGGTTCTTGGATGACACATTTTTATCTTTTGATCTGAGAGAAACAATTCTCCCTGTTATTACAATAAATGTAAATGCAGCTGCCTCACGACCTTTATCTTGCAGTCTCTAGTAAGCCAGCATGAGAAGCTATTATATCAACGAAAGCATTATGGCACCAAACTCGGCGAGAACAACTGAGAGAAAATGTAAAGTAAACGTGTTCAGCTCAATATAAGTATAACAGAACGATTTTTTATAAATAATGTTATAATAGAACTGGAAATGTAATTATCATACATAGGCTAAAGACTACAGCCTCCTTATACACCCTGCCGAAATACAACAATATCATGAAATATTAATAAGAATTATAACAAGAATCAAACATATCCATTCTATAAGTTATCAACAAATATAACATATTACAGAAAGGTTGAGTAAGCGACGCCCGGGAGACTAGGAAAGGGGGTTGGATACCGGAAAGATAGGAAGAGAGTTAAGAAAGTGTGGGAAGGACCGGGGAGGGACGGGGTAGTGAAGGTATTCGAAGGGCTTTACCTAATCACTCGATTCACTTGGCTTAAGCTTTATTAGTATAAGAGTAAACAACTTAATTAACGAGATTTTGAAATGCATTAAAGTATGAAAAATTAGGAGGAGGTCTATAGAGTGCTGTGTCAAAGTATCATTCTAATCAAGTAATTAGTATGTGAGATATTAAAGAAAAACACACTATTTTCTGACAGAAATGCATAGTAGGCTCTTATCAGACCATACTAAAACCAGTGCTTGGTAAACCTTTTATGAGAAAAGTTTTATTAATCCAAGTGAAGGCCAAGTACTAACAGTTTTGGGAGTATTTGATTCACAAACTGAATGAAATTGGGCAATTCAAGTTCGTAAGACAACTCAAAATATGTCATGTCAAACACCATATTGACATCCTGTCGGACGAACACCATTCACAAATTAGGAATCATCACTACACACATTATCTGTTTGTAAATGTCCTGACAAACTTTGAGGTAAAAAGAATCACCAGCTTTGATCTCAATAGATAAATGAAAGTCAGCTTGTCGCTTTTTAAAATGTATTAGCCTTCACTGTACGCGCAATCTGATATGAAAACTATCTATTCCCTTTTAATTTTGGTAGAGGTTAGGGGAAATGTTTTCACCAGTCGCCGAACTAAAATAAAACTTCTAAAAAATTCCTTTATCTAAATTGCACTTGTCGTTTATTTTATTATTAATAAGATGTGCATACTCTCTCTCTCTCTCTCTCTCTCTCTCTCTCTCTCTCTCTCTCTCTCTCTCTCTCTCTCTCTCTCTCTCTCAATGGTGGGTAATGATATAGAAAGTGTGGGACCAGGAGGAATATCTCAGCATTATTATTAGCAAAGATTTGAAGTTCACCAAACAGAGCATAAAATCTGGAAAGAAACAACAAAAACTAATAGGTTACATAAAAAGACAATTCAAATACAGAAATAAAAACACTGTAGTACATCTGTACACGTTACTAGTAGTACCTTATATAGAATACGGAGTCCAGTTCTGGGCTCTAAGTATTCAGAAGGATATACTGTAGATAGGCTGGAAGTGGTACAAGATAGGACCATCAAACTAGTTCCAAAACTAAGGAATTCTGGATATAGACGGAAAATGGAACGTTAGAACTTATTTGATCTACAAACTCTAAGACTATGGGACCAGCTAATAGAGACATTTAAAATTCTTAGATTTATAACAATTGTTCACTACAACAATTTATTCATGCTCAGTGCAAATCAGACCAGAGGTAACGGATACGAACTGGGATTGAAAAGATACACCACTCAATGTAGTAATTTCTTTACATATAAAATAGAAAATACATAGAACAGACTTCAAGCCAATGTAGTACACAGTAACACGGTAAACGGGTTTAAGAATAAGTTAGACGAAATCATAAAATCTCTCTAAACGTTTGAATTGGCTGTAACCCAAAGCAAATGGAGGCTCCACGGATGGGCTAAAAAGTCTTTGAGAGGTCCACAATCCTTGTAACTCGTTATAACACACACACACACACACTCTCTCTCTCTCTCTCTCTCTCTCTCTCTCTCTCTCTCTCTCTCTCTCTCTCTCTCTCTCTCTCTCTCTCTCTCTCTCTCTCATATTATTTCTATGATTTAAGTTTAAACTTTATATAGAGATTGATCATTGTAATTTTGTTGCTCAACCTGATCCATTGTCTTTCAATTATTTTCAATGTAACATACATGTTTATGGACTATAACCCTGCCCCTACTCCCGATCCATAATCGTCACGTCTCCTGATCCTCCAGAATGAACTCCAACGGCTTACAAGTTTTGTGTATGTTCTACAAACTAGTTTTTCTATTCATCTCCTGTGTTTCATTACCTTGATTGGAGGCTGAGGCAACGATGGCTATTCACGAGTATCTCGTTAATCATTTATGACTGAATATTTCATTATCACTCACTAAAGCCTCGGTTTAGATGATTGGCTGTTTATATGTTTGAGCCAATCCCTTTCATAAAACGTAAATGATAGGAAGACACGCTGCTATATTGAAGTTATATTGACGTTATACTGATTTTATATTGACACCACCATATTCTTTATCTTCATCACAATTCTTTCGGCAACGAATTAAAAAAATCGTACATGTGTGTAATTCACATTAATCACATTATGTTACAAAGATTGCTTGATATAGATTGTGGTTACTTAATTAATAGGATATCTTCATTTGCCTAAAATTGAGAAAACTGTGTTCTTTGCGTACAACAAAATGTTACGACTTATTATAGTTTCGGATAATCTTCCAACTTCTTGTTCATAGTCTTTAATTCCTTTTACAACTATTAATTTTCAAGATAGAGTATGGAACTACATTTAATCGAAAAAAGGATAGTCCTAAATAATGAGAGCACCAGATGCTTTTGAATGTCGAGATCGAACCAGAAGAAGAATGTGCGTCATTCTAACATTTTTTTTTTTTTTTTTTGTAATCTAGGCTATCTGGATTGAAAATTTGCCAAAAAAAAGAAAAAAAAAACAAGAAAAAGAAAAAAAAAGATGAAAAGATCGGAAGTAAATATAGAAACGCATGAGATATTCAAGTCCTAATCAGTTGCCGATTCACAGACGCTAAAAATATCTTTATGGAAAGCAGCTTCGACATAAAAAACTGGAAGCAGAGTTCATCTGCGTATCAGGAACTGAGATCAAACGAAATGAAAATTTTGACTTTCACAAAAGAGAAATATAAACTTGTTTTTTTTTTTTGTATCTGATAATCAATAAAGTCTTTTCTAATATTTGGAATTCCTATGTGATTCACAATATTTTATATTGATATAATGGTGTTTCTGAATGAAATGGGAAACTAGTTATTATAAGAATATCTTTGGGAAATTGGATATGTTGAGAATATCTTCGAAATTTTTGTTTACAAGTGCACAGGTGTGTAGGGAAGTACCAGGAAGACAACATAGTCGGACAGGAATACTACCGGGAAGAATGTAAATGACAATTAATGTAAATGACGAAGTAAATTTATGCATCTTAGATGTTATAGGCTCTTCGTAGTAGCCTTACTCAGTTAACTAGTGTTGGCTCAAATTCATCAAGAGGATGGAAATATTATTAATTATCTTATTTAAAGATTTGAAGGTTTTCGATAGGAATTTTACCTGAGATTATTTGGGAATAGAGAAAATATGTTAATTCTTAAAACTGGTGTGATGAGTATCAGTAAATGATAAATTTTGTTGTCTAAATATACTGGTGTTATGTATTTTCATGGAAGTGTCTGAATGTAATTCCTTTACCAACCATTTGCGTCCTTTGTAAACGTTGGCTTTAAAGACAACTAAAAGGTCAGCTATTTCTGAATTAATTTTGAATTAAAATTATCTGCAAAAGCCCCAAGTGCCCTTTCCACACCAGAGATTCCACACATAAAAAACAGGGGACCTCCTGTGCAGTGTAGCTGGTATTCTTAATATACAACATAAAATGTGAACATCCTAATTATTCGAAATTGACTTTCTTATAGTATACTCGGTGGCTTAATCAACAAGGTTCATCTCCCGGGATTATAAAAGCGAAAATGAAGGATTTCTTTCATTTAACTAATCAAGGCTTGGGGTGAAGGGGAAAGGAATAAGAAAAAGAGAAGAAGGTAGGTCGAGGAAAGTAAAAAAAAAAAACTGCCCCAAAAGAACCCTGCCAGAAAGGAAGGACTTAGAAACAGAAAAAAGGAAAAAAAGCAGAACAGAACCTACTTAATTATAAATATAGGTACAAAACGAAGCAGAGAAAACACAGGGTTATTGAATGCTGAAGGATGGAAATGGAAGATACTCCAAAAGCAGAGAAATATTGACGATGAAAGTGAAGGAAGAGTAATGTAATTTGATCACAACGGTAGAGGGATGAAAGTGACCTAAATAAGCAAATAGCTATCATTAGACAAAACAAATTAGGAATGGAAGAAGTGAATTACTTTTGAAAGATAAAAAGTAGCAAAACAAGATAAAGCGATCGTAATAAAACGGAAAAGCAGAATATATGGATACCTTTCATACTAACATAAAAAGACCTTCATCATCATCAATTCCCACGCCCATTGACGCAAAAGGGCCTCGGTTAGATTTCGCCAGTTGTCTCTATCTTGAGCTTTTAGTTCAATACTTCTACATTCATCATCAAAAGGTTTTGTGAGTCGTGTGGGACCAAAGCAACTTTCAGAGCACCAAGTTCAAGGAATGGCTGGAGAAGGACGATGACTTCCTTCACCCATCCCTAGTATCAATCCACTCTTCTTAACTGTTTTTTACAGGCCATGTTTACACTGTTTGTCTTGGAAAACTTTGTATACCAGACAAACCTCTGTGTAAGACAGAAAGACAACTGTGAAAGTTTGGTGTTAATTGGTATCATTATCTATATGGCTGTTGTCTAGTGCCTGCTATAGAAGATTATAGCTCAGAATTGATAAGACTACAATAGTTGGCAGATATGATGACGTCATAATCTTTTTGGTTAATGATGTCCCTTATTCATTTCAACTTTCCTCTTGGTAAGGGTAAAAGAGACTCTTTAGCTATGGTAAGCAACTCTTCTAGGAGAAGGACACTCCAAAATCAAACCATTGTTCTCTTTTTTTGGGTAGTGCCATAGCATCCTGTACCATGGTCTTCAACTGTCTTGGATTAGAGTTCTCTTGCTTGATGGTACACTTGGGCACACTATTTTAATCTTATTTCTCTTCCTCTTTTCTTTTTTAAGTTTTTATAGTTTAGAGAGGAAATATTTATTTTAATGGTGTTACTGATCTTGAAATATTCTATTTCTTCTTGTTTCCTTTCCTCACTGGACTATTTTCCCTGTTGGAGCTCCTGGACTTATAGCATCCTGCTTTTCCACCTAGGGTTGTAGCTTAGCAAGTAATAATAATAATAATAATAATAATAATAATAATAATAATAATAATGTCAAAACTACCAGTGATTAATTCTTAAAGATTTGACCACTCTTTATTTGTGGGACAAGGGAGTTCTTGATGGTGACCAAGACTCTAAGTCAGTCTGCCTTTATGCCACCAAAGAGAACAAAGGGAAGATGGGTGGCACTGACCATGCCAATATGTCCACACATCTAACGTTTGCTAGATGGTGCTACATTAAACTCCTTCGATACATCCTGGAATTGAACATTTGAAATGACTTACTGTTCTGTTAGAGAGAATACAAGTTCTTGAATGTGAAACCCATACCTCTGAGTAACTTTCAGTTTAAATCTTGCAAGAGGCCAGGTGTAAGAAGACCTTGGCACCAAGATCAACAAATAACTCTTTGTACATGAAGCCTAGGCCAGTGCCAGAAAGGACAAAAGACCAACATGCCACAAAACATTCAGCGGTATATGCCCGTTTTTTTCTCAACAGGCAGACCTGCAAGTTCTGTTACAAGGTGGACGATATCCAAGTACTGTAACTCTATGGTTGGACAATGTGTGCCAAGTGGCCCTCCGCTTTTTTAACACCAGGAACATTCTCATTCCCATTCTCTTTCTCTTTTGTAGAGTTGTGACAGCATATTCTTTATAGATTCGTGATGGTAAGAAAAATATTATTACCGTAAAGGTGAATAAAGAACTTATCAACAAGCATGAACAATTTATGCGCGTGGCAGACCTGGCAAAAATGTATAAATGTAAACATCCATAATTTGTACAATTATGACGAAATAGAGGAAATTAAAGCAATTCATATTGTGAAAGAGGTGCTGAAATTGACAAAACAACAGCAATATGTGCTTGATAACAGAAATTTACCTTTCGTCTGGGTCAATGAGAAGCAATTGGCAAAAGATACGATTACAAAGAACATTATTTGTGAAAAAGTAAAGGCAATGTGCGCTGAAGTTGTTAAAAATTAATCAGGTATGTCAGCAGGCAAAGAAAAAAAAGCATTCAAGGCAAGCTGTGACTGGTTTGAAAATTTCAAGAGAAATACTCACATTCATACTGTTATACAACATGCTACGATCTGTGATGCCCAGTCATAAGATGCTTTCTTTGTCAAATTAAAAGGGTTTGGGGAGTCTGAGCATTCCAAGTCAGAGCAAGTATTCAACTGCAACAAGACATGTCAATTTTGGATGAAGACACCCAGGAGGACCTTTATTACGGCAGAAGAAAAGGAAATTCCCAGTAATAAGACCATAAAACTGTCTAACCTTGCTGTTTTGGGCTACTGCCAGAGGGAATTGCAAAATTAAACCTCTCGTGGTGTATAACTAGAAAAAGTGCAGTTGATGCAAGTGAACTTTATAGAGGTTAAACACCAAGGCTTCGATGACTTGCATTTTGGTCCTGAGCTCCTATTGGAAAAGAACTTCCTACTTCAAGCCTTGTTGCTTATGAACAATGCTCCTGCCTGTATTCCAGCCAATAAAGACAACCTAATGGAGGAGCTCAAATTCATAAGGATCAAGTTCTTGGCAACCAGCACCATTAAAGTATTATAAAACATGGATCAGCAGGAGAGCTTGAACTTCAAGAAGCTTTACTCAAAGGCAACTTTCTAGAGATGCTTCGAGGCCATCAAAGGGACCAATCTCACCTTCGAAAAGTTTTGGAAGTGAGTTTATCCATCATCAGCTATCAGAAAATTATTTATAAAACCTGGAAAATGGACCTTCAACAGACCTCTCAATTATTCATGGAGTAAACTGTGGTCTGAATGCATTCCTGAACAGGAGTTAGAGAGAATCAAAGCCAAGCTGGAGGCAGGCAGGCAGTTGATTATGAAATTATGCCCCTGGGCGGGCAAAAACATGGGGTTGGAGGTGAACAAAGATGACATCAACAATAATCTAAACAAGTAGCTATAGACTGAGGAGCTGATGGAGTTGAACAAGGAGCAACAACAAGATATTGTGGAGGATATTTCATCTGTGGAGGAGGAGGAGGAGGAGGAAGAGAATGACAAACCTATCGCTTCATGTGAAAATGGGGAGAAGCTAAGTATGTTGAAAAACCATGCCCCCCCCCCCCAAAAAAAAAAGCACCAAGATAAGGTTTTACCATTGGGAGTAGCGATTCTATTTACCATCAATATCATGTCACAGTTTCATACAATTATGAAGATAGCTCAAAATCAGTTGTCTCTAAATAAGTTCCTTTTGAAAGGGGACTGTAAAAGTGTAAGAAAAATATGATCAAACTTACAATAAGGGTGAATTAGTTGATTCAGTTAGTGGTAGTGAATGTCATTTAAGAAGAAAACTCACGATATTTTACCAGACGTTCTCATGTTTCATACACGCCCATACAATTTAATGCTATTTGTAACGAATTGTAAGTAACTAAATACGCATGTGTTGTGCATTATTCAATGATCTTTGATACTCTCCCGAGTCTATATTATTACCATGTTGTTTTTGCTTGGGTATTCGTTTTCATACAGACATTGGAGTAGAAGGCACTATTTAAAAGTACATTTTTATGTTGATGTTGTAATTATTTTCTGTTCCAGCTAAAAAAATATGAATAAGAACGAACAGAGTATTCTTGCAACCACATGTTTTTTTTTTTATCTCTCGCTCTCTCCCACAATGATAATATGCTAACCTGTTTAAACTTGCTATATCATTCTTCATTTTATTTTAATTTTTGTGACATTCTTGCTCGCAAGTGCTTGTATATAAGCTTGTTATTGGTTGAATAAAGGCGACTTGCATTCACCTCTCATCTCTGCTAACAACTAGGAGTTACGTTGCTACACCCGATTCTAGTACCTGCCTGCTCTCTTGGTTGATGAAAGTCTATCTGTCTTTCTATTGGGCCTAATGTGATCTTTGTAAATATTCTATATATTACTGAGAGTAAACTACTGTAATTAGGTAGTGATATTTCATGTCTTTTGTGTTTCCCTATTTTTGAATTAATATATTGATAAAGTTTTTCCAAACGGTAAGCATACAGCATACAAGCAGATATTATGTGTAAAGTTCAACGAGTCATACTACACTACTATGATATCCCTACCATTTATTAATAAATATATACGTATACATATACTGTACATACACACACGCACACACACACACACACACACATATATATATATATATATATATATATATATATATATACAGTATATACATATATATATATATATATATATATATATATATATATATATATATGTATATAACATCGACCCACATATAAGTGGGAAAAGATGTAGACATAAAAGAAGATATAAAAATGTATATATATATATATATATATATATATATATATTCATTTATTTATTATAGATTTTGCACATTAAGATGTGTTTAAATATATATATATATATATATATATATATATATATATATATATATATATATATATATATATATATATATATATAACATCGACCCACATATAAGTGGGAAAAGATGTAGACAAAAAAGAAGATATAAAAATGTATATATATATATATATATATATATATATATATATATATATATATATATATATATATATATATATATATATATATATTTATTTATTATAGATTTTGCACATTAAGACGTCTTTAAATATATATATATATATATATATATATATATATATATATATGTATATATATATATATATACATGTATATATATATATATATATATATATATATATATATATATATATATATATATATATATATATATATATATATATCCCAAGATCCCATTATTACCAATTCCATATAACTCTAATTCACACGCAGAATCACTTCCTAACACAACTCTTTTATTTGACAAATTAACTATCGTCTTATCAGCTTTGTTCTCTTTTATTTCTGACAAGCCCTCTAAAATTACTTGCGCTCAATTGTCATAGGGTTTAACAACGACCTTGGTTCCTTCCGGAAGAGGGCGACACGGGGTCACTGATATGCTCGTAAGTGTTTGGGGAGACAACTCTACTCCCCTCTTAGGTACAGCTGTTACCTTACTTAAATGTCTCTCCATGCCCGCACAAGCACTTACTCTCTTATGACTTTCTATCGGCAAAATACACCCTCCTGCTTTTACTGTTATTGTATCTTTTCCCCCAAAAATGCATATTTGATTACATGAAATGAAATCTATTCCTAAAATAACCTCGATTCCTGGAATTCCCAAGGTGGGCAAGACAAAAAAATCATGTGTAAACTTCACAGATCCCACCTTAAAGTGGACGATCGTTGTATGGTTTATGCATATTTTATTTCCTCCTGGCGTGTCAAGGACGAGGGATGCCACTGACTGAAATGGGGTTGAGGAGAATCTTTTTTCAATCGGTGAAACGCTGGCTCCCGTGTCGATCAGGGCTCGAATGGATTTATCTGGCAGGTCAATCTTAACTGCTAACATTCCTAGCCGGCCATTACGAGATATGGGGCACAGGCCAATGCCCTCAGCTGCAATGCCGCTGCTCCCTAGTGCTGCGGGGGTGAGGTCAGGAGCACTGATTGAGGTCCCAGTGCCTGCTCTATGTCCGTCGTCGATGGGAACACTGCCTCAGCTACTGCTTGTGATGTCATGTGTCTGGCGGGGGGGGGGGGGGGGGGGGCATCGAACTCCCTCGTCTCCCCCTTCCTCATTTTCCTTTTCCTCGGATGTTGGGGGGGGGGGGGTAAGATGTGCGTGTTCCACAGTCCGCCTGCCATCGGTGTTTTTTGCTGGGCATTCTCGAGATAGATAACCGTAGGCCTGACAAATGTAACAGCGGGGGATCCTTGGGTGGGGCACTCCACTCGTTGGTGCCCCTCTCCCCCACACTGCCAGCATCTGAAGACTCTTCTCACCTGCTGACTGCGATCTCCCATCTCCCGCTTTGGCTTTGGGGGGGTTGATGAGTGGCTCTCATTGCTGCCAACTTCTCGGAATCAGACCAGTTATTCCCTGTCATTTTTTCTTCTGGCTCACTGCCTAAAAGATTTTGTATCGTGCTCACTAGGTCTGCTAACGGGTGATTGTCATCGAACAAATAACCACATAAATACTGGTTTACTAATCTGCGAATATGTTTACGGGCAATCGCTTTTTTATCACCTTCTGGGAGATGGGCACTCCGGGTAGCAAACGAATCACAATCCTGAAAAATGCGAGTTGCAAAACTAAGAACGGATTCAAATTCCCCAATTTTGGGTTTATAATTTTCTTTTAGGTCCCCCTTCCGCGCATCAGGTAAGGCATACTTCTCAATCAAACGTCGTTTAATTTCAGTATAACTTCTTAAACTGTCTTGTGGCCAACAAATTACCTTCATTGCAGAAACATTTTTCCGCAATCTAATTACTTGAATAGCTTTTTCTCTCTCCGACCACTCATATGTGGCTACTTCAAAGTCCCTCAAAAACACTTCAATCGATTGAAACCTTTCATTAGGCCGTTGATCATCAAAAGGCCTAACACTTGCCTGGAGTTCTAGCAACTTTCGAACTACGATTTGCGTGTCTTCACTCGGCTGTTCATGTTTACTTTCACTTGTGTGCATTTGGACATCGTTAATGTACGTTGGATATGCTGTGGTTGCGCGCCACTCCTCTTCTCGTTCAACCAAGATTCTGTTCATTAACTGTTCTAAGATATCTAACTTATTTTCCAATTCTTGCGTTCTAATTTCTGTCTATATTTTTCATCGGGAATGCTATATCCCACTGCTCCTTTGTTCTCATCTCCTGCAGCACCACCGTCTGCTATGTTAGTCCTCGTGTATTTAGGCTTCTTGAGCTTTTATTTTACAGGCTCAAAGAACAACTTTGCTTACAGCATACACAAACAGACATATATTTACACCTGACACAAATATGTCCATTGTCCACGGATAATGAGACATCGGAACATGGGTTTTTTCACTTTATTACAAAAGGTTCGAAAGTACACTGTACAACAGACTCTCAGGCGAGAGCCTTATCTCAGAGAAAGCACAAAGGCAACTAACTACCCCTCGCTATTGAAATGCAATCTTGTTACAACAACATGCTGAGTAATAGGTTTTGTGGAATTCTCAATATTGTAGAGTTCATCTACCTTGACGCACAATACATATCTTCATACAAGGATTAGGACACACACACTCACACACACACACACACATAAATATATATATATATATATATATATATATATATATATATATATATATATATATATATATATATATATATATATATATATTTATAGACTGCATATTAAGATATGTTTTATATATATATATATATATATATATATATATATATATATATATATATATATATATATACTGCTACTATTGCTTTTGGTACGGGCTCAGTGTATCATAATATTTAATGGCAGTTAATATCTAATGGCAGTTATTTCCTATATCTCTACTGTATAGCACCATATAGAATCCTCGGAAATTCTTATCCTTTCGTCTCCTTTATTGATAATATTTCTATTTCCATCCTTTAATTTAAAGCAAATATCTGTTGTGCTCCTTTTCCAAGTCTTTTGTTCATAAACCTAACGCTTCTTCTATTCTTGACTGATGGTGTTTAGGAATGTCTTGAATGTTTTGTTTGTTTATTGTTTTGGATCGTTCTGCTAATTTTATTCTATCTCTCTAGAATTTTACCTTCATTTTCTATCTCTTATTTATTAGGTTTTCGGTGTTTGACATTTTTCCATGACCTTATTTAAGAACCTTTCCACATATCTCTTGTGCTGCTTCAAATGCAAATTTCGTTGAATTACTGTTTATCTTTTCTTTACTTGGTTCCATTTCATCATATATCTGGGAGTACCTATTTGATATTACTAAACTTAATCGCACTTTTCCCTCATTATATGATTGTTTATTTTCCTTCATAGTAATAGTTTTATCTTTCTTTTCTTAGATTTTAGAAAGAAAAATTTCTCACCATTTTATCGTCATTTATTATAACCTCTTCAGCCCTGTTACAACTTTAACTAAACTAGCTTTTCACTGAAAATAAAATTTATCTCGTTTTTCGTCTCTCTATTTGTGCTTCTCCATGTTCATTTTTTATAAAAGATAGTGCTCCTGATTTTTCGATTGTTTCTTTCAGCTAATTCTACAAACGTGTCTCCTCTGTCATTTCTGGTGCCTACTCTAAATTTGCATACAGCTGATTCTCCTCTCTTCCTTTGACCTACTTTAACATTGAAATCACACAAAAGAAATGTAAATTCAGTCTCATGTTTTTTTTTCTTAATGATATCTCACATCTTCATTAAAAAAAGAATGTCTATTTTTTCCTCTGCATGGTATGTTCGTGATGCATACGTTTCAATGCGCCCCAGTTTATACTTCTTATTTAGTTTGATAATCAATCCTTCAATTCTATCACTAAAGCTATAAAATTTGTCCATGTTAAAAGCAATATTTTTGGTAGTATGTAATCAAACTTCATTTTCCTTTTTCCACTCATATCCTCTGAAGCCAGATATATGACCCGTAAATTTAACTGTATATAAGATTCCTCAGTTTTCTCATTTCACTCAATCCTATCATATCCCACTTTATTTATTTCAGCTCTTCTAGTAATACAGCCAACTCTTCTTCCTTACATAGGGCTCTAACATTGTATTTTGCGACGTCAAGTTCCCAAAGGTGGCCGCTTATAGTCCAGATTTTTTTTAAACAAGCAGTGGGACGTATATACCTACCACCTTGGATAGTTGTTCCACTGCCAGTGGTGACTGTGGTCCGAAACAAGGTCGTTTTATTCATTACTGGGTTTTAGTGATGGCGGGAGACTTTTGTCTGATTTCTCACAGAAAACACACTAGTATAGGTGGCTCTGACTAGCAGAGCTTTGCTGATTACAGCGTTACACAAGTCCTTTCACCACATTAAGGTATCCCCCACTCAGAATTTATATATCACATACTCACACACACAAACACACACACACACATATATACATATATATATATATATATATATATATATATGCACATATATATATATATATATATATATATATATATGCACATATATATATATATATATATATATATATATATATATATATATATATATATATATGTATATATATATATATATATATATATATATATAGCGTGTATATATATACACACACACACACACATATATATATATATATATACTGTGTGTATATATATATATATATATATATATATATATATATATATATCGCGTATATATATATATATTTAAACCAAAAGAAAATAACCTTGGCATCTGAGGTCCCCCTTGAAGAATCTCATGTGGGTAATAGGATATGTGCTCTGCCCACGAAGGCATCTGTAGGTTTTTTTGACAAGTAGCATATTTATTAGATGTTTTGTTTTGCGAAAGTTCGTCTGCATCTTCGTACTCTCACTGTACCATGTATGTTGTGAAAATGTCTATTAATAAATCAGTCCTCTAGAAGAAGCCATAGAGACGAAATTAGTAATGATTTCCTAAATATTTGCGATGTCCCTGGTGTACCTAACAGGTTCGTGCCTAGTCAAAGATAAAATAAGCTGAGTAGAATGCTAGGAGTGAATGAAAATTGAAAACACAATACGAGTTATTGGGATTTAAAGCGAATGTCAGACCACACTTTGCAAGGATTGTGATGGTGATGGAAAGTCTAAAAGGAATCAATGTCGGGTGGGGGGAGGGAGCGGAAGATTTATTCTACAGGATAAATAACAACCAAGGCTATAGAAGTGACTGAGTAGGCAAGACATGACAAAAGGACTGATAAGGAAGCAGAGTCTAGCTTCACACATGCAAGGAAGTGTGTGGATCATATTCCTTTATATGATAGAATCAATCTATTCACAAAAGAAAAACTGGATTACTGATGATAGATTCCATTATGAATGGAAGAGGAAGTGAACAATTGATATGTAAGACACAGAGGTATGTCAATGGGAGTTTCTTCCTCATGAGACGATAATCATCCATCTGAAATGGAGGCCGATGGAATGAACCTCGAAGTACAAAAGGGACAATATACCATATCCTGTAATGATGTGGTATGAACGTTTTATAAAAATATTTACTCTCTCGACAAAAGTTCGTTTAACAAGGACAAGAGATATTTGTCAAAATTTATTCCCTCGATATTTTGAATGAATATATTTTGTAAATATAATCTGGTTGGTTACATTACTCCTCAATTCAAATGTCCTTGTTTGAAGATTTATTTTTGATGCTCATCGAGTATCCTGTTTTCGAATAAGAAAAAAAAAATCTTCCAAATACGTAGTATAATCATTATTTATATCTAGATTAAAAGTACCTTAGGTAATGCAGGGAAGGCTTTTGATATAAAAATTATGTTGATAAAATAAAAAATAAGTGAGTGGTGGCAGATGTGAAACTGTTTTTACGGGTCTATGAGAGAGAGAGAGAGAGAGAGAGAGAGAGAGAGAGAGAGAGAGAGAGAGAGAGAGAGAGAGAGAGAGAGAGAGAGAGATTGTTGGAACCAGTAAGATAAACACTATTATCGTTACTCCCAAAGTTAGAAAATCAGCTACAGAACAAAAAATGTCGGCTACAGAATAAAAAATGGTTTAATTTCTTTACTTAACATAGAGATTAAAAAAGGGTTATAACCAGCAACTTAAATACATACAGTACATGAAACTTTCCCCGTAAGTTATCTTGTCAAAAAGAAATTTCAGGATGAAAAATAATAAAACGGAATCAATTATTTCTATAAAAATCACACATGTTAGTTAACATGTCATTTGAAAACCAACTATATGGAAAACTATTATTATCGTTCCTAGTCTTCTTCTTAACTGAATTCACTTGAAATCACCAAGTTTCATCGATGCAGCTTTTGTCTACAGAGCACAATGCACTGTTAGTGAAAAAACCTGTGGGAGAGAAATATATATATATATATATATATATATATATATATATATATATATATATATATATATATATATATATATATATATATATTTTTTTTTTCTTGATAAGGGGAAAGCAGTTCTAAACAATAATTCTTTTCATTTGTATGAGCATTGATAGTCATACTTATGTGTTCATGTGTGAGTGGTTGTCAAGCTTACGTAGGATTCTAAAATTGTTTAATCCGGTACCAGCTTTCTCACCGGTAAAATGTTCTAGAGTGAAAAGGTTTTAACGGAATCATATTTGAGAGCCATTATGCGGTGACGGGTTTTAAGAAGATCATAAAAGATTACTTCCTTTGAATCTTTAAAAAGTGGAAAGAAGTAATGCTATATAAAAAATAGAGATTTTAATGCATTGTTTCCATAACAGATGCAGCCGTTCTCTCTCTCTCTCTCTCTCTCTCTCTCTCTCTCTCTCTCTCTCTCTCTCTCTCTCTCTCTCTCTCTCTCTCGTATCACACCTCATACAACAAAACTTCAATCAATAATTCTATTTTTTTCCCATTAATTATAGTTTCAGATATTCAGCACATACTGTAATGATTAACTATTGAATACAAAGAATGGTCACATGAATACGAACCCTAAACAAATATGAATCGTTAATCATAAATGTTCGAAAAATTGTAGCATATAAAAAAATGGAAATGTATGTGAGAGCATCAAGAAATACAGGATTAATTGGAGGGGAGAATAAAAGAAACCGTAGCTTTATTTAGTTAATCTTCGAAACTAGGATTCAAAATCACGGAAAATCTTGTCGCAGAAAACATGTGAATATTGAAGGCTATTAGCGTGGCTTTACCGGGTTAAGTCTTTGTTACAAAAAATACAAATTGATATAAAGGATGACTAAATGTTTTTCCCTTTCAAACGCCTTTAAACTTTAAGAAGTGGCAAAAGCAAATGGATATAACAATTGAAGAATGATATTTTCATAAAAGTCGGTGGTTAATTTTAGTTTCCTTAACTGCAAAATCAATGCTTTTATTGTCAAATAAGAAAAAAAAAAGAAAAAAAAAGAATATAATTACTGTAGATGGGAAGTGACTGGTTCAAAATTAAAAAAGTATTATAATTCTGGATTATTGTAGAAATAGAGTATATTACAAGATTTTTTCCTATCACCCCCGTTAAAAAAAAAAAAAATAATTGGAAAAAGATTTGAATTTTTTTTTTACTTTTTTTTTACGAGATTGAACTAAAAATATAAGAAAATTTGAAAATATGTAACTATGGTTGTATTGTATATACTATAAACATTATGCTGGTTTTTAAATTTTTTAAATTGATTCATGAATAAGGGAGGAGATAGATTTTGAAAATAGAAAAATCCCCCCCCCCCCAAAAAAAAAACAGAAAAAACCAAAAATAGAAAAAATATTCAACTTAGGGAGACTAAAATTGGCTGAAGTATTTTATACATATAGATGTATATTCTGTGCAAATTCCAATGTCATAGTGCAAAAATTACCCCACCCCCTCGAGTTTCCTTCCTTAACTAGCTGCAACTCGGGACGGATATTGTTTATGAGATTAGCATTGTCCCTCGTTGATGTAGCTCACTATCACGCAGTTCACTCTAATGTTGCTATATTTAACAGCATTCTTAGGAAGGCTACATGATAGCTGTGTCTTTTCAATTGTAGATATTACTACGGAATTTGGCATGATCAGAGAAACCGTTTTCCATAATTTCTGAAATTTTCACTTGGAAATGGGGATTATTCTAGGAAGAATTTACTCCTCGGCCAAAATAAAGATTTTCCGTGGATTTTCTATGGCAGATATGGAAAAAGGAAATATCCATCCCATAAATCACTGAAAATTTAATTTACATATGTAAAGAATTCTACGAGTGTCACGCTGATATAGAAAATAGCTACTGTGACTTTTCTATGGCAAGTATCAATAAGATAATTTGTATGAATGCAGTTTACCTAACACCCATCAAACTGTGTGAGAATCATTTGGATATCTGTAAAATTGTAGGAATAGTTTGCGGATCCTCACTGATTTTCTAGCGAGAAAGCGTCACTTACGAATAAAAGTAACACCCAGGGCATGCCTATAGCAGGTATGAACATAAAAATTTGCAGAAACAAAGCTTATATATATATATATATATATATATATATATATATATATATATATATATATATATATATATATATATACATATATACAAATATATATATATATATATATATATATATATATATATATATATAAATAATCTCTTAAAACCTAATTTGAATATTTTTATTGGCATAGGAGTTATTGACCCCGCCGCCGAAAATATCAGCTGCTCCTCTCACCCGGCGATAATAGAATATGATTGGGCTACGGCTTCGGTGAGATTCGTTTGCGACAAAAATTTTGTTTGTGGGAAAAGAGCCAAAAGGTTGCAAGGGCTGGACAGGCAATCATTCAAGCAGTACGTCCTCGAACTGCTCCATATCCAATACAAATAGGTCTTACCTTACAAACACCTCATTTGTACCATTCAAGGAATTTCTCTTAAATATGTGAATTTCATTAAATCTGCTCATAAGCACAGCAAGTGCAAAGTTAATGTTAATGGAGTCCCATCAAATGAATTTCCAGTGCACAGTGGAGTACTCCAAGGGAATGAGTTGTCTCGTATGTTGGTGATGGTGGTGAAGGATTAGACTGGATTGGTGATGTAGTTTATCCTCCCAAATTTCACTACAAAGGGGAAAGAATACAATAAAAAGTATCCATGAACTCTAAGGGATTGAATGTACAAGAGACAATAAATTTATAGTTCGTATAAATCTACAGATTACAAAGCTGATAGGAATTATACATATGTTAGACATGGAGGTATTCAAACAAAATCGAGATTTGAAAATTGATTGCAAAGAAAAATAGGAACAAATGGGGCACGAAGCAACAAATTTTTAGATATTGCTATGATGTTCTTGTTATGTATACAATTTGCAGACTAATACTTCAAAGCCCCAACCATTTTCCCTTTCTCTTATTAGAAAAGCTATTTTTTTAGATAGCCTGGTATTGACAAATTCCTATTGTAATTTCATTGCTAATGTACCACATGTTTATCACACATGCTCGTACACTGCAAATTTTTTTTTTCTGTTTTCTTGTATATTAACCTTGTATGATCACCTGTTTAAGTATGCATTTTCTTGCATCATTCTGTTTAAATTTTTGTGTCATTCTTCCTTGCAACGGGTTGTATATAAACTCAAGCACTGTTGAAATAAAGCTAGTGGCATTCATCTCGCTTCTCAGTTATTACCTAACTGGTGTATCCACATATTAATTGGTGTATCCACACATTAGTGTCCACCAGAGTGTCCATCACCTTCCCGCCTTCCCCCGCACTGCTGTCTTACTGTTTGATGATACCGTTCTCAGACACGGACTCTACTATCAACGTCAGGCCCCTGAAACTACCATCCTTCACCAGCGGAAAAGCGTTTGCCTCCGTTCCAGCGTGCTGAGGTCCAGTTTCACATCCAGGGCGTGACTCAGTCAAAGCAGATAAGTTCTTGCGGTAATCCCCTAGGAGACTTTCCCGGAAATCTCCGATTGGCTGTACAAGAAGGGGGACACACAAATAACGTATGGTACCCTCAAATCTTACCTCCTGGAGCAGTACTCACCATCACCAGCCCCCTGCAGAGTGGAACTTTTTCGTCCCTCCCAACAACCGTTGAGGAACCAAAAGGCTTTGCTCGCCCTCAGGGTGTGAAGTGAATTCACTTTGTGCCCTTTGGGTACGGCGCCTACCCAAACCCGTAAGCCCTACAATCTCCGATGTTGATATTTTGCTCATGAAGGACCTGATGACCAAAGTCGACTCCCTTATTGACAGCCACCACCTTCAAGTCCTCCATCAACACCTCCACTCCTGACGAAGTGGACAACTATTCAACATCGACTGAAGCTGACGTGAATGTGGTAGGACACAGACGCCCACCCCGTGACATTCAGGAACGGCGACCAAACTAGCCCTCCAATCACCACTCGCTTACGCCGTAGCCAACGACCTCTACAGCCACTTCCTGATTCCCAGTGGTCATAGTCATGTTACTACCACTCGAGATTCGGGGCTGCTACGAAGAAATGTGTAAATGGTTGTCAGTGGGCAAAAAGCATGTAAGTAGGCCATCGCTTGTGGATAGTGGCCTCCCAAGTCACTAATCTTTTCTTTTTACACGATGCAGGTACGGGGATGAGATTTATGGTACATGCGGGTGCTTGGCGTTCTCTTCTGCCAAGGCCACTCTTCAGGACACGACGTAGTCTGCCTAAGTCTGCTGACATCCAACTGGTAGCTGCCACCGGCTATGTGATACCCACCCACAGTTATGAAACGCTCACATTATCGTTTGGAAGCAGCTAATATAATTGAAAATTTCTTGTGGCTGATGTTACATTGTCAATCCTCAGTGCAGATTTCCTCTCACATTTCCAACTCCTGGTTTATGTCGTTCACTGGCGGTTAGTCAACTCTGATATATACTCTTCGATACCTCTCCAACCTTGTTCTTCACATCAGTGCATCCATGGATGCCTACACCCACCTCCTCACGTTGTGCCCAGAAGTTTTCTGTCCAAGTATTTGCCAGATTCAAACGTCTGGCACCGGATTGTTTGCACAACAGCTATCAAATATTCACCAAAATGGAAGAAATGGGTCTTTGTCAAAAGGCCTCAAGCCAATGGTCATCATCCTTACACATCACCCTGAAGAAAGATGGCTCTCTGCATCTGTGTGGGGATAACAGGAGGCTGAACATGCAGACAGAACAGGATCACTAGCCCCTCCCAAGTTTCTCTCCATGCTCATCTCCCTGAAGGGGTATTATCAGATGCCCATGGACCCAGAAGACATCCCCAAACTGCCATCACTACTCCGTTCGGTACATATACCTTTAATTACTCCTGTTTTGGCATTCATAATTCTGAGGCCACTTTTCAACGTCTCATGGGTGGCATCTTAGGTGACTTCCCCTTTTGTGTATGTTATGACATACTTGTGTTCTCTTTCTCTAAAGAGGAACACGTTTATTATCTACGGATTGTGATCGACCACCTATAACAGAACGGCCTTGTAGTCCAGTACGACAAGTGAGAGGAACACTTCCATTATCTATGCATTGTGCTCGACCACCTACAACAGAACGCCCTTGTAGTCCAGTATACAAGTGTATCTTTGGCGCAAACGATGTATCATTCACAATGCAACTCCAGAAGGAGTCCATCCCCTCCCTGAGAAGGTACCAACCATTCAGAATTTATCCATGCCTTCACAGTCAAAGCGCTACAAGAACTCTTGGGCATGATCAACTATTATCACCATTTCCTGCCAGCCTTCGCTGCCACTCTATGCCTCCCCCAAGGGCAAGCCAAAAAGCCTGAAATAGGGTCCCCTACAAGAAGTGGCCTTCTGCAATGCAACGAATGCACTATAAACTGCTGCTGCTCTCACTTTTCCTGTACCACATGCACCTCTCCTTTTCTCCATTGATGGCAGCGATATCGCTATTGGGGCAGTATTTGAGCAGGCGTTAACATCTTGCCCCGCTCATTGGCCTTTGTCAGTAGAGAACTGTGTAAGGCGGAATCCGTCTACCCTACCCTTGACCACGGTTGCTGGCGATGCACTTGGCTGTTTGTCACTTTCGCTACTTCTTGGAAAGTACCCCCTTCTACATTCGCACAGACCACACGCCTCTGGTGCACACCTTCACTCAACAGTTTGATGGCTGATCCCCCTTACAACGACAACTCTCTGCTGTGGATGAATAAAATTGTATCCTTCAACATGTCCCCGAGAAAATGAATCCGTTGTCGATGCCCTGTCAAGAAACACATTGGAGACCTTCACATGCGATTGGAATATAATGCCTTAGCAGAATCCCAACAAAAAAATCCAGAGGACCAAGCATATAAATTCTGAATGGCTGCTACCTTCTCAGGGAGGGGGGGGGGGGGGACTCCTTTAGGTGTGATGCAGTGCAGTAAGAATGATACTTCGTTGGCGCCAAAAATAAACTTGTCGTACAGGACTATCACTATTTCCTGCCAGCCATCGCCACCACTCTGTGTCTCCCTCGAGGGCAAGCCAAAAAGCCTGAAGTGGAGTCCCCTACATGAAGTGGCCTTCTGCAACGCAACGAATGCGCTATAAACCACTGCTGCTCTCACTTTTCCTGTACCACATGCACCTCTCCTCTCCACTGATGTCAGTAACATCGCTACTGGGGCAGTACTCAAGCAGGTGGCCTACGGCTTGCCCGCCCATTGGCCTTTGTCAGTAGAGAACTGTGTAAGGCGGAATCCGGCTACCCTACCTTTGACCACAAATTGCAGGCGATGCCCTTGGCTGTTCGTCCCATTCACCACTTTTTGGAAAGTACCCCTTTCTACATTCGCACAGACCACACGCCTCTGGTGCATGCCTTCACTCAACAGTCTGACGCATGGTCCACCTGTCAATGACGACATCTCTCCGCCCTGGTTATATATAATTGAGCTCATCAACATGTCCCCGGGAAAATTAATCCGTTGCCGATGCCCTGTCAAGAAACACATTGGTGGCATTCACATGCGATTAGAGTACAATGTCTTAGCAGAATCCCAGCAAAAAGATTCAGAGGACCAAGCATATAGGACAGTGTGTACATCCCTACATTTGGAGGACGTCCCTCTCGATGACTCCAACACCATCCTCGTCTGTGATGTCAGTACTGGTAGACCTAGACCATGAATACCTTCTCCCAATCACCGATAGGTGTTTGATTTCATCCATGGCCTTTCACATCCCTTGCGCCATTCTGCTGCACAGCTACTGAAGACAAATTTCCTTTGGCACTGCATTACTATGGATGCTAAGGATTTGGTCCACACCTGTACTTCATGCCAATCCTCAAAAGTACACTAAGACACAGATCTAGGAGAAGGCACCTTTCCTCAGCCTTAGCGGTGCTTTGCCCACATTCACATTGATGCTGAAGGTCCCCTACTCACGTCATAAGGACATCGTTACCTGTGTGCCATCATTGATTGCTCCACTTGTTGGCCTCAAGCCATTCTAATGAAAACTGCAACGTCCAGTCTTACTCTCAAGAGGGTTGGTATCCCTGAGCATATTACTTCTGTCAGGGGTACTACTTCCACCTCTCAATTATGGACATCATTATCGAATCTCCTGGGATTCACCCTGCATCAGACAACCGCAAACAACACTGCTGCTAACGAAATGGTTGAACGTTTACCCTGTATCCTCGTAGCTGCTGGTTTACTCAGCTTCCCTGGGTCCTCTTGGGACTAAGGACCACTCCTAAAGACACCCTGGATGTTTCGGCAGCTAAAATGGTGTATGGTGACTCGTTGATCGTCAATGCAGATTTTTTTCCGTCTACAATCTCCTCCAACAATCTCCAGCGCCTATGTCATGTTGAGGGAAAATTTACTCCACGCCGCCAAACCTACAAGCTCTCAGTGAAGCAACACATACTGACAGAGTTGCACAAGGCATTGAACATTTTCCTGTGCAACGACACCAGCAAGCCACCTCTAACACCCCATTACACAGGCCCTTTCCTTGTAATCCTAGAACAACAAAGGCATTGTTACTAAACGTTCGTGGTCTAGGTCTCCTTAAACCGTCTTATCTCCCGCAAGATGATTTCCTAAAGAGTGCTTCTCCAGAAAGGGGCGCCCTATTTCACATGTGTCTTTTTCAAAGGGGAAGCCATGTACGGCACGTGTATCACACACGCTTGTACACTGTAATAGTATTTTATGTTGTCTCGTTTATTATAGTTATCGCTCTTCCCACGCACTGATAATCTGTTTAAGCCTATATGATCTTGTATCATTTTGTTTTGATTTTTGTGCATTTCTTGGAATAGGTTGTAAAATAACTTACGCTTCGTCAAAATAAGGTTAGTTGCATTCATCCCGCTAATTAGTGCATCTACACATTAACTGGTGCATCTGCACACTAAGATTGAAATTCATTAACGTGTTCCATAATATGCTTTAGCAACAACTTGAATAACAAACTAATATCAAAGGAATAATCTAAAATTAGAGCTTAATATATGAATGGGAAACAATTCACTTAATAATATAAGAATCCCATAAAACTTGGAAGTATGGATAAGTCCTTGTTCTCAAATATAATTGGCTTTTCCTAGTTTATGGTTTGCATCAGAGCAGATGATCTCCATCCACAACTACCAAGTTGTGGCGGTTAGGAATTTCAAAGACAGGATTTTTCTGTAACAATATCTTAGCCACTTAAAAAAAAAGACTTCTCTGTTGCCGATATCCGTCAATTTATAAATCACTATCAATCTTTGCAATAAAGCATAGTGTAAAATTATGTCGCATAGCCGATAACCACTTACAGTATACTAACTCCAAAGAAAATTAATTTTCAATACATCAA